>NC_134267.1:114489895-114802395 GCF_031893055.1 Leptodactylus fuscus
ACGCAAATAGCTGCCACCACCCACCACTTTATGATGGGTGAGACACCAATATACCACTCGCAACAATAGCAGACAAGGGTATCAAGCCTATGGGCGGGTTCACATCTACACCTGGTCTCCGCTTTGTGAGTTTCCGTCTTCTGCCCAAGAAACTGGACAGGAGACGGAAACCCGGCAGTCAGTGTCCGTCTGTGAGCGTCTTCTGGTTTCCGTGACGAAACCGTTTTTTTTAACTGGACACAAAGTCCTGCATGTCCGAATTTGTGTCCGGTTAAAAGAAACGATTTCACCGTGGAGAGGCAGAAGACGCTCATGGGTGGACACTTTGCAAACACATTCAAATGAATAGGTTTGAAAAGTGACTGCCGGTTTCCATCTCCTGTCCAGTTTCTCAGGCAGAAGACAGAAACCTGCAAAGCGGAAACCGGGCGCAGATGTGAACCCACCCTAAGCAATAAATACTCTTATTGAAATTGTGGAGACATTTAGAGCCAAGGACATTCTTATTAAGTTTCAGATTTAATATGCACAAAAAGTACTGTGCTTATTGAAAAAAGATGTAACAGGAAAGCCTATATATATGAATTTAGAAATAAAATGGAAATAAAAAGATCAGACCTGTTTATAAGCTTGGTGGTGGAGCACCGCAGAAGGAAAGGACAAACTCCACATTAGGCTGTAACTCCAGAGAATCTGACAAAGAGTTCATGTACCTCAGGAATTTTTTAAGGACTGTCAGCTCTGATCACTTCTTGTACTCTCCCACCTGTCAAGTCACCAGTTGTATTTGTCCTCTGGTGTACAAGACTTTGGAACAAGTTTAGAAATGAGACAATGTAGGTGATAACCTTGTTAAAGATTTTGCACAGATGCCCATGATATTCATGGTGATATCAGGATATCTAAGGCCTGATGCACATCTGGGTTCGGGGAGTACACTTGGGAACCCCCCCCCCCCCCAACAGAATACCGAAAGCATTAAAAAGCGGTTAGCTAAGAAACCACGCGGACCCCATAGACTATAATGGGCTCCATGTGGTTTCCACACGAAAAAAAATTCTGGCAAGGTTTGGCAAATTGGTAGTTTTAAGCCTAAATCCGCCCCCTTGAGTAGGTCCCTGATTAAAAGCTTGTGGAAATGAGACCATGACTTACTGTATATCCTATTAAATCCACCATCATGGTGGAGCTAAAGTGAACCTTTAGTGTATCAAATTCTGAGATTTATATATAGACGTATGTTCAAAGAAAAAGCTCAGAACTATATAGTGGCCAATATGGTGCAATAAATTATTACTTTATTATTATTATTATTATTATTACTACTAATCTGATGGCCTAATTTGACCATTTGAAGAAAAAGTAGAAGCGAAGCCTATGAGGTAAAAAAAATTAGGAAGAATGTGACACAAATGGTATATAGTATCAGTTGGATATTGGAGCCAATAACAAAAAAGACATGGATTGTTAAAAGAAGTATTGAAGGAGGAAAAAAGGTGTGTTGGGAGTCAGGTGGGGAATAAAAAGCTAATAAAAGAGTTTGAGGTGAACCACAGAATAGAATAAAAAGCATCAGCTGATTAAATGTGGCCCTGACCACCTTTAGTTGTTCCATCTTCATGAGGTTCACCTTCTACAGCCGTTACTGTATGCATGGTATATTTGAGGAGTTCTCCAATCAGTATCATAGTATAGTCGAAGACATGGCCACAGTCAACAAGGACTGGAGTACAGACTAGTTTATCCTTGCCAAGACTGAATTGGAGAATTGCCAGTTCTGAAGTGTTTATTGTTTCTATACCAACCTAGCTATAAGCTCCAAATACGCAATCTCTTGGCATGGCAACATCAAAGATGGAGCACATGAGTGGATTACGAGAGAGTAGCTATACCAGCAAGAAAGAACATCTTCAATTCATTTCCTGAGCTCTGCATAAATGGGACCCTAAAGGGGTTTAGCAGCAAAATTTTTTTATCATTCATCCACACAACTCCAATCAATCCTAAAAATGAGAGTGCTTTACCTCCATTGTGAGTGCGACAATGGATCCAGTATGCATGCAACTGCTCCATTCACTCCACTGGAATCTCTGAAAATAGCAGAAATACAGTGCTCGGCTGTCTCCGGCACTTCCATCAAAATAAACGGAGCAAGGTCATGCATTCTACAGCCAACATTATATTCACAATAGGGATAAAACACTCCTATTCTCAGGATCAGGGAGTCTGTGCAAGAAACCACCACCAATCAGCCATTTATCCCTATCCTATGGATAAGAGTTAAAACATTTTTGGACAGTATTCCCTTTAGGGCCCTTTTTACGTTTTTGTGGAGAAAGACCAGAGGATGGAAGGAACACTGCGCTACTCCGTAAGTCTTCAAACAAACACGCACTTTATTTAGGATTTCAAACACACGACGCTTAGGACAGCGTTTTGGGGGAATACCCCTTTATCAAGTGTATAGCAAATACACACGAGTATCCTATTGATACAAACATAAAGATCAACAATTACAATCAGAATTTTTAAAAAATTTGAATATTAGAACTCTTACAAAGTCCAAAAAATGAAAATAACCAGTCAAAACAAAATAAAGCAAAATCACATACATTCAAAAAAAAAAAAATGTAAATGTCTAAAAACTTGTACTGGCTAAATCATGGGTAGAACTGATATTGCCAGATCACTGCTGCCCGCTTACCCACATACTTAATAAGGGTCATATTAGATTAAAGAGGGCATGGAACTAGGTTCTAAGTGCCAAAAAGATACAAAATGATGCTAAATTCAGCTAATCGCGTGAGTGAGAACAAATCTCACTCGGTTGGGTTGGTGCAGGACATCCGTGCATGCACGTTCGAAATGATATATGCTTCGGAGCTTTCCGCCAAGCTCTGGGCGCCTCCGAAGGAACGCGCATGCGCAATAAGGTACTTTACGTTTTTGTCTCTAATCATTGACCTATGTTGTCATGCAAAAAAATAGGCAACACTAATTTTCCAAAGTCACCCACCACTTGTCTCCACAATATTATGTGCCGCTCCTACCAAACAAAAAAAACCCAAACTAATATTTTCCTCTCCTTACTCCTTACTAGAGATGAGCGAGTACTGTTCGGATCAGCCGATCCGAACAGCACGCTCGCATAGAAATGAATGGACGTAGCCGGCACGCGGGGGGTTAAGCGGCCGGCCGCCGTCAAAGCGGAAGTACCAGGTGCATCCATTCATTTCTATGGAGCGTGCTGTTCGGATCGGCTGATCCGAACAGTACTCGCTCATCTCTACTCCTTACTCATCACATCACGCCTGTACTTCCTGTGGATGAGAGGGGATGAATGGTGAAGCAGGGACTGGATGGCTCCCTACTTCATTATTGTGTGACTGATTAGCGTCCTATGCACGCCGATGATCTGAAGTTGGGGCAGGACAGCAAATTCACGACTGTGCCAAGGGGGGCCTTCCTCTACCATATGGCCCGACGCAAGTTCACTGTTGGCCTTACGGTTAAAGCCTCCTTGGTTTCAGGACCAAATCTTATAAGAATGTGAATGAGGGAATGGAGCCATCACAAATGACATGATATGGTAGAGTTGCAAATTTGTTTCTGTTTTTCTTTTGCACAAAGACTATTCAAAAAAATGAGCCTTCTATTGGATGAATTATGTCTGAGGACAACCAGGCAGAGAGAAAGTGGGGAAGAGGCTTTTTTTTTTTTCCAAATTAACCCAAACTTTTAAGGGTGTGATGAAACCAGTTGACCATGTTAATGATTAATGGAGCCCAGTAGTACAGGAAGATATCAAAGTAGTGGGCACTGGAAAGCATAGCACTGGAAAATAGTTGTTTTGTGCAATAAAAGCAACGGTGACACCCTGGTTGCTTTAAACAGTTCATTATTAGATCAGTAAACAGGCTAATATCTCAGCAAAGGAAGAACAAATCCTGGCAATCTGACTGCACTTATAGTTCTGTTCCGGTGGCAGGCTCCCTGTAAGTACTACATGTTACGCTTCTTCCCAAGAGAATATAGTTGATGAGTATGATTAGATATGAACATTGGAAATGGTAACATTTGCAGCTTTTATTTTTCATATTTTTTCCCCATGGACACAATTTGGGATAATTATGGAAATGAGACATATATTCTATTGAGTTACTTGTTGCGATATTTCTAGTTAATCTTGATCTTGTCCTTTTATTGGCAGGAGCTGTAGATATGTGCCAGGGAATCATGAGTTAATACACACACGTTGTTCATCGAGAGCCTGGGTCGTCGGCAGTGATTTCTTAATTGTTTGGTTTAACCTTTGAAGTCTATTATGTTAGACACTTTAAATGTGAAGACAACAGATAATATGGTTCTCTTCATTGTGCATCTCTGAACATGAAAAGATGTCTGATGCTGTAGTTTATTACCAAGGCTTCTTTTATTTAAAGCAATGCCATTGTGAAGGATCTTTTCTAAGGGAAACATGTCTCTCTCACATGTATCTCTTACTGACAGTTGCCCTTCACTTCATGTCACCATTAACCAGGGTCCAACCTGTTCTGTCATTATACTGCTGACACTGTACAACAGGTTGTAGCTTACTGGCACTGGCTCCCATATGTCTTCACATCTGTGAGTGGTCAAGTCAACACACCATCCCAGCAGTCCAGTCCTGGTAAGCATCTTGCTTGGAGCGTAATTTCAAGGAGAAAAAAAGTACACATCTTTGAGCTGTCATCTTTCAGTGAATTGAAGCTGAACCTCTTTTATTCTAATTGTAAAAGTTCCTTCAGTTAAAAGATAATTACCTTACCTGCTTAATGCCTTAAGAGTAAGGCTTATTTTTTTATTTTTTTACTTTGCATAACGTTATTCCAGTAGCTATGACTTCTTTATTGGAGTAGCTGTACAGAGGATTGTTTTTGCCAGCTGAGTATTTTTCATTGGCGGAGTTTTAGAGTACACAAAATTTGACTGACGCTGGGTTCACACCTGCGTCTGGGGTCTCCGTTCTATGGTTTCCGTCTTCTGCATGCCAGAAGACGGAAACCATAGACCGGGTCCGGCCGTGCGCGGCGGTGAGCGTTTTGCACTCTCCGCCGCGAAACCGGATTTTTTTATCCGGACACAGAGTACTGCATGTCCGACTCTGTGTCCGGATTATAAAACCCGGTTTCGTGGCGGAGAGCGCAAAACGCTCACCGCCGCGCACGGCCGGACAGCTTTCTCACCCATTCAAATGAATGGGTGAGAAAGTCTCCTGCAGGTTTCCGTATCCTGCCTGTGTTTTAGGCAGGAAACGGAAACCTAAGTACGGAGACCGGGCCGCAGATGTGAACGAGCCCTAATCCTTAAAGGGATTCTATCATTAGAAATCCCTTTTTTAACTAAATACACGTAGGAATAGCCTTAAGAAAGGCTAATCTTCTTTACCTTTATTATTCTGATCTGCAGTGCTGTTCCTGAGAAATATCTTCTTTCTTCCATATGTAAAACAGTTTTCAGACAGCACTGGGGGCGTTCCTCTGCTCTCAAACAACACTGGGGGCATCTCCTGTACTGTCTGAAAACTCTCCATCGACGTCTCCATCTTCTTCACCAGACCGCCTCTTCTCTCGCGTTTCCATTGCATCTTAATACAAATGCGCCGACTGACCATGTCTGTTGGCCGTTTTCGCTTACACAAGCCTACTGTGTAAGCGGTCACAAGAAAATGGCCACAGGCATGTGCAGTCGGTTCTGCCCAATGGCAGAGTCAACTGCGCATGCGTGCCATCTAAAGCCAGAAGAAGCAATCGGAAGAAGACATCGTGGAGAGGGCGTTCCAGAGGAAGAAGAGACCATCGCTGCAGAGTTTTCTCACAGTACCGGAGATGCTCCCAGTTCTGTTTGAGCACTGGGGACCGCTTAAGTGCTTCGAGAATACCCATTTGTAAACCGATGAAAACCGGGATATATACAGACTGGCCGCGCGGAGAAGACATCTAAACGCAGGAAAATAGCCTTTCTTAAGACTATTCCTACATGTTAGGGAGAAAAAGTTTAGTTTTAATGATTGAATCCCTTTAAGGATTGCAGCGTGGTTTGCATGTTAATGCAATTTTGACTTTTTTCAGATTTTTCTCTCTACTTTCCAAAATTCGTAGAAGTTTTTATTTTTCTGTTGATATTGGTAAATGGATTGGGAGGGATCCAAGAAGGGGAAAGGGATGGGGAATCTTTTCCCGAAACCACCCAGAAGCAATAATGGCTATTGATCACATCTGTGGGGTTAAGCTGCGGAGCCCTGGGTCTCCGCATGAATGTTTTCTTCTATTACAGCGCTGAGCGTTAACTATTATGTTGTGCTACGTGTATAGTTTGATGCAACGCAGGATGCGGTTAATCATAATTGCAGTAAAATTTGCAATGAATCTTGATAAATTGTCAGCAACACACCCTTATTTACACAGGGCAAGATGCTACCAATAATCTGCCATCTTCTATGCAACGTAGAGGATGAAATTAGCTAACTGTGAGCCATTTATTAGAAACAAGCTTTCCTGTAAATGTTCCCAATAAATGGACTGTGTGAAGGAGCCTTTAGTTATTTAGCTGCATATATGTGTGTGTGTGTGTAGAAATGTGGCAAAGTTTATCCTTACAGTTGTCATGTTAAACAGTTGTAGCACACTGTAACTTGATTTTTTCGATGGTGTTGTATGATATAGAGCTGCAACATGTTATCAGATTCAGATAAAAGACCTCTACGTCTAGAATCCTGTTGTCATTGAAGGACTTACATTTCTCATAACCTATCCTTAGAAGCTCATCTATATCAGACTGGTGGGGGTCTGAGACCCAGCATCCCCACCAATCATCTGTTCTCAGCAGCAGACAGCTCTGTTCTCTGTGTAGTGGCTAGGTCAGGTACTGCAGATCAGGTCCCATTTATTTGAATAAAAGCTGAGCTGCAGGAAATGAACATGACCATTATACACAGAACCTTTGCAGTGACTGGTACACAGTGAGTTTCTTGGAGTTATTTATTGCGCTTCTCCATTCCTCAATGTACCGCTCTTTGTCTCTCTCAATGGCCCCTTTTATTTTAGCCTTGTTCAGGGCATGTTGGGGGTTTTGGTTTGGCAGACGGCTGATGCTTGGTTGGGGTGCCTCGGGTTTGCACAGGGCTCTGTGGCTCAGGTGGTGGTAAGAGCCGGGGCTGCTGTCCTGTATGTGTGTCCAAAATGATAGTGCCCTCTTCTGCATGGTGAGCCATAGGGGGAGCCTGCCTAGCTCTGCCCGGCATCCCATGTTGGAGGTGCTGCGATGGACATGGAGGAGGTACTTGCAGAACTCCAGGTGGAAGGTCTCTGTTGGGCTGGAATCCCAATTTGACTGGTCTGGGTAGGTGGCTGGGCCCCAAACCTCCTCACTTCCATAGAGAAGGATTGGAGCGATGACTTAGTCAGATATCTTCAGTCAGACCCTCACTGGTGATTTGAGGTGGTACAGCTGTCTTCTGATGGCATAGAAGGTTCTGCAGGCTTTTCCTTTCAGGGTTTTTATTGCTACTTTGAAGCTCCCTGATTGATTGAACTCCAGCCCCAGGTAGGTGTAGTTGCTGGTTGTGGAGCCATTTAGTGTGGTGCTGAATTTTTCCAGTACTGCCAGGCTGTCTTGGAGGTCTTTCTCGGTAGGGGACAGAAGTAGGGGTTCTTCGGCGTGTAGCAGAAAATTCACCTTGCAGTCGTTGAGGGTGAGGCCTGGTGTTGGTGAGGCCTCTAGGGCCAGCTGATTGTTCGGGGAGCCAGATCCCCTCCAGTGTGATATTGATGACCTATCCCAGTGATGGCGAACCTATGGCACGCGTGCCAGAGAGGGCACGCAGAGCCCCCTCTGCTGGCACGCGTGCTGTCGCCCTGATCGCTCACTAACGGCGAATCCAATGCAGGATTCCCCGTTAGTGAGCGATCGCTGCCTTCAGCTGGTTGTGCAAATGCGCATCCAGCTGAAAGCTGTCAGTGTAGCTCAGTGTAGGCCACGCGTACTACGCGGCCTACACTGACTACAGAGTGTGACCTCTGAACAAGCGCGGGCGTGATGACGTAAGTCATCAGCGCGCGCAGTGAACAGAAGAGAGAACACCCGGCAGCTCTTCAGGTAACTATATTGTGTTTGTTTGCACTGTCAGGGGAGGGGGGCAACGGTAGACATTTCATGTTGTGTAGGAGGGGGCTACTGTAGACTTTCATGCTGTGTGGGTAGGGGGCTACTGTGGACCATTTTATGCTGTATGGGAGGGGGCTACTGTGGACCTTTCATGTTGTGTGGGAGGGGGCTACTGTAGACTTTCATGCTGTGCGGGTAGGGGGCTACGGTGGACCATTTTATGCTGCTACTGTGGATCTTTCATGCTGTGTGGGAGGGGGCTACTGTGGACCATTTCATGCTGTGTGGGAGGGGGCTACTGTGGACCATTTCATGTTGTGTGGGAGGGGGCTACTGTGGACCATTTCATGTTGTGTAGGAGGGGGCTACTGTGGATCTTTCATGCTCTGTGGGAGGGGGCTACTGTGGACCATTTCATGTTGTGTGGGAGGGGGCTATTGTGGACCATTTCATGTTGTGTGGGAGGGGGCTACTGTGGACCAGTTCATGTTGTGTGGGAGGGGGCTACTGTGGACCAGTTCATGTTGTGTGGGAGGGGGCTACTGTGGACCAGTTCATGCTGTGTGGGAGGGGGCTACTGTGGAGTATACAGGTATAATCCTGTGTGGGGGCCACTGTGGGCCAGATTGTACTGTGTGGGGGGCCACTGAGGGGCAGATTGTACTGTGTGGGGGGGCCACTGAGGGGCAGATTGTACTGTGTGGGGTCCCCTCACTATGTATATCACACAGTATTTGTTTTATAGCAGACGTGAAATTAGTACAGGATGTAATAACATTGCACGGTAACTATAAAACAGATCCTGTGCGATGTAAATAGTGAAAATTAATTGTTTAAAAGTACAGAATGCAGAGACCTTTACCTTTCAGTACAAGATCTGTAAAGCCCCAGTCACATGACTGTAATTTGTGGGTCCGCAATTGTGGACCCACAGAGTTTTAAGGTTAAATTGCCGTGTTGGCACTCCGTGATAATTTATTTGGTTTTGGGTTGCAGTTTAGGCACTCGGTCTCAAAAAGGTTCGCCATCACTGACCTATCCTATGGATAGTTCATCAATATTCATAACTCTGTTTTCATAAAATAACAGTTTATCGGCTTCAGAGCGTGCCAAGTACTGGAGTCCTTATATTGATGAGTTGGATTCCCCCCACCCTCCTATGACTGAATGACAACCTTCTCCTTATATAGGAAGCTGTCAACATTGAACACTCAATCACGCTCGGCTAGGCGGTACCTAATAAAGCCCGAATTGGGGTCTCTGTCACTACTCTATGCAGACAACCTGCTGACAGATTCCTTTTCAGTCTGCCAGTGTTTTCGTGTGCTCAAGGACAAATAACAATGACGTTCAAATTGGGTGATAAACTGTATAATTCTGTAGCTAGTGTATACATTAATTCATTTAGGAATTATTTGTCATTTTCTTTGCACACACTAGATTTTGCTCTTGAAAAACCCAATCTGCCTCAAAGAAGATTTTCACAATATAATGTGACTTTATTTTATATTGTAGGAACTATAATGCCTCTGAACGTACTTGCTTAAATATGGTACAAAACTGGTTGCCAAGTTAACAGGTTTTCTAACATGAGTAAGGAGCATAGCATGTATTTTTCGGTGACTGTTGCCCTTCACTTCATGTCACCATTAACCAGGGTCCAACCTGTTCTGTCATTATACTGCTGACACTGTACAACAGGTTGTAGCTTACTGGCACTGGCTCCCATATGTCTTCACATCTGTGAGTGGTCAAGTCAACACACCATCCCAGCAGTCCAGTCCTGCCAAGCGTCTTGCTTGGAGCGTAATTTCAAGGAGAAAAAAAGTACACATCTTTTAGCTGTCAGAATGCTGCGAATCAGTTCTAGTACTGTCTGGTACATTTCCTGACAGATACTAATATGCAGAGCTCAGTTTAGGATATTTCATTTGTAAATTAAGCCCTGCATATAAAAAAAGAAAACTTTTTGCCCCTTTTATTTAAAAACTTAATGGATAGATATGATCCAAATTGAGATATCGCAATGAACACACAATTCTAAATGCTTTTTCTTCTTTACACTGTAAAACGTATGAAAGACTTCATTGCTTAATAGATATATTTGTGATATCCATTACATTATCCATTTAATATTCAATATTCTGTATTTTTCTCTATTTTTTATTCATCATATAAAGTCGTTCATATATTTTTGCTTTTATAATTTGCACCTTTTGGTTTGGTGCCTAGTCCATTTTTCTAGCTATTTGTTTCGATAAGTGTGCACCATGTTAAAGGAAATTTATATGATAAGGGTAAATAAAGTTTCTGCTCACATTTATTTGCCAGTCACCTAATTGGTTGCTACAGGCATTTTTTTCACTTTACCCTGGAGAGATTTGTTCAGATTTTCAGCTGACCTCTCTTCTTGTAGTCCTTATCTCTGTCCTCCTAAGAGATTATAAGTAGAGATGAGCGAACACTAAAATGTCCGAGGTTCGAAATCCGATTCGAACAGCCGCACACTGTTCGACTGTTCAAACGGATTTCGAACCCCATTATAGTCTAAGGGGAGAAATGCTCGTTTCAGGGGTACGCAAAATTCGATAAAATTATAATTACCAAGTCCACGAGGTGACGATCGGGCTGGATTCTCCTTGAAGTCTTTCCTTTTTTTTTTTTTTTTTTTTTTTTTTAGGCGCCGCCCCCCTGAGTGGCTGGCTGCCTTGATGCAGTGCTCCAAGCTGGGAGCAAACTTTATCTTCCTTTTTCACTCTTTTTTCTCTGTATCTTCAAGAATCCTGTAACCAAGCAATCTAGCACTATGAATCAGAAACTATAAATCGAATAGAAGACCCTGTGGAGTATTTTGTTCCTTTTGTTTCTATTGTAAAGCATGGACAATAACAAGACCTGGTTCAGCTGGTTTCCTGTTGTGCACACATGTGCCTGTTACCATCCCCCAGGACAGCATGGACACCATGCGGCATGGAGGAAAAAACCTACATGGAAGTGTGGACTTCTTCTTCAAGGGATGATTTTTTGGCATATATTGCTGATGTGTGAAGATGCTACAGCTGACTGGTATTTCTTTCTTCTACTGTGGACACGTGGGACTCTGCTACAGCCTGGAAACCTACCATCACCCACCTACCCCAGGAGTTATGGAAGCTTGGCAAGAGAGCAGCACCCGGTCTACCTGGATGGCTTCAGACCTCTCTGGGCAGCAGAACACAGTGGTAAGAAGAAAGGAGGAGGAGGGCTTGTGATGAAGGACATTTGGGGCATTTTTTGTGGTTAAAAGGACAATAGTGCTGATGCAAGATACCGAACTATCAGCTGTGAGCAGCTGCATCGGGGCCTAGGCAGAGCCAACTGCGCATTCGCGGTTGGCTCTGCCCGGCCTGACGCCTGAGCAGAGCCGACTGCACATGCGAGGGCATGCCCGAGCATGCGCAGTCGGCTCTGCCTAGGCCGGATGCCTAGGCAGAGTGAATTCCAGCCGGAAGATGGCGTGAGGACGCTGCACGGAGAAGACTTGTAAAGGTAAGAGAAGAACCAGCGTTGATTAGCAATGTATAGCATTCTGCCAATCAACGCTGGTTCTGCATCGAACCTTAAACTTCGAACAGCTAGTAGTGTTCGATCGAGTACGAGTATTTCGAATACTGTAGTATTCAATCGAACACCTACTCGATCGAACACTACTCGCTCATCTCTAATTATAAGTACTCATCAATTTGCTAAGAATTCAGCTTAAAGGGAGTCTGTCAGCAATGAATTGGTTATAAATCTAATCACAGTACCTTGTAAAGGAGATTATACAGTTTCCAAATATGCCTCTGTTATTCAGCTTTGAAGACCCATTTTTATGTTAAGTGATATTTTATTAATATGCAAATGAGTGGAAACATTCTTTTGAGGGTGTGTCTTAGCTTGCCAAGGCTTCAGTCTCTGCTCTAGATTCCCAGTCAAAACACCTTCCCTTTAATTTGCATATGAATACAACAGCAATTTACCTAGAATTGGGACTGAAAAGCTGCTATATATATATGCAAGCCAAATAAATAAATGGAGTCTGTAGAATCACCTCAAAATACTGTGATTAGCTTTATAACACATGTACTGACAGACTCCCTTTTAAAGGGACAGATTTCACTGAGAACAGAATATAGCAGCCTGCAATATACGTGAAAATATGCATGTGACAGAGTAATATTGGCTAAAAAAATATTAATGAAGACATATGGAAACATAAGTAAGGCACTAATAATAATAATAATAAACCTTTTAGAAGTTTCCATGGCTTTTATGGTTCGAGGACAGCATAGGTGGACCGGTGAAATAGCAGCTATGCACAGAACCTGATGGACCTCCTTGGCTTTAATGGGGTCTATAAGGTGTCTATTATTTTTAAACTGAAAGCAGCAAATGAAAAAGCTGTTCATGCAGGACATTGCAATAGAGTCTCCTACGGACAGCGACTGCCGCAAGTGTGAACTTTACCTAAACCATTGAAGCTAAAGTATGAAAGTCAGGGGCCAGCATACCATCTAGAATCATTGTTTGATGTTTTGCTATTAAATAACTAGGGTCATCATGTGTCATCACTAAACTACCCAGAGGACCTACCTACCTGATGAGTAGTTCCCCTGGAAGCCCCTCAGTACTTAGTCAATGTGTGATGTCTCTGCTCACATGTTTTATTTATCTGCTTTCTATACTTAGTTTTTACATATTTTTTTAATAATTGTAAGGCACACTTTTTAGCAAGTAAGAAATATAGAGTGCATGCCTTTTGGGGGACTTGGTGGGACCAGATTCTTTGTCTAAATGAGAGAACCGTGCAGCTGTTTCCCCTGTTGGGCACTGTTTTGTATGATCAGTACAAGACAAAGCTGAAGGCATCATGTTCAGCTTCCTAATAGACAAAACTCCTCATGACACATCTCTGGACCCAGACCACCAATTTTTACTCCTTTATTTTATTCCAGACCAGGTAAGGTAAGTCCTCACGGAACAGTCCCAAAGCAACGATTGCAGGGCTACTGACCACCACATTGGGTAGTGCTATATCTATACATTTACGTCAGTGGTTAAAAACCTGTGACTCTTCCACTGTCATGAAATTCCCAGCATGCCATTGAAGTCTCTGGTGGGCCAACTGTTTTTTGTTTTTTTTCCTACTTCTTAAATACAACACTCATCAATGAAGTGCTACTTTTTCTCTGATAGTAATGTACCATTAAACCTATTATATGAATTTTCATCATTTATAGGGCCCCTCGATTTAAAACGTTCCAGCAGCAAGATAGCCAAGAACTACTGCACTATTTGCTGGATGCTTTGCGTTTAGAAGAAACAAAGGTAAGGTGCCTTTTTCCCCCCATTTGCTTTTTAATAGTTTAATGCTCATGGGTCCGGGTGCAAAAGTTCTGAAAAGTTAAACAATGATCAGCTGATGCATGACTGTTAGCACTTTAACTTACTGAAAACAGTAAAAAATAGGACTAATTGTGAGTCAATTCTGCTTGTTGGCTTCAGTATTGGAAAGAAAGTTGGATAAATCTGTGTCTGAAAATCTATTCATCTCTCACTTTAGGTATATACCATCTATTATAGTCTTAAAAAAGAATAAGGTTTGGAAAATAGGCACTGAGAGATAAGTAAATGTGTTTAAAGTCATTGGGGTCCTTGGGTAACCGCGGTTTTAGGAGTCCGGTTCTTCATTGTCCGGTTCGCCTGGGGGACCCAAAGGACTGAGAACCTGGCACAGATGTGAGCCTACTGTAAGTGAACAGAGTACTGACACAGCTGCTGTGATACCTATGCACCTATGCTCTGCTGTGTATATAGAGCAAATGTGGCACGATATTAACAAAATACAGATGCAGGTGCTCTTATACCTGTGTGGCTATGCTCCATCGTACGTACAGAGGACTCTGTCGAAGTGACTGGCTTGCGTAGAGATTAGAGATGAGCGAACAGTGTTCTATCGAACTCATGTTCGATCGGATATTAGGCTGTTCGGCATGTTCGAATCGAATCGAACACCGCGTGGTAAAGTGCGCCATTACTCGATTCCCCTCCCACCTTCCCTGGCGCCTTTTTTGCTCCAATAACAGAGCAGGGTAGGTGGGACAGGAACTACGACACCGGTGACGTTGAGAAAAGTAGGCAAAACCCATTGGCTGCCGAAAACATGTGACCTCTAATTTAAAAGAACAGCGCCGCCCAGGTTCGCGTCATTCTGAGCTTGCAATTCACCGAGGACGGAGGTTTCCGTCCAGCTAGCTAGGGCTTAGATTCTGGGTAGGCAGGGACAGGCTAGGATAGGAAGGAGAAGACAACCAACAGCTCTTATAAGAGCTAAATTCCAGGGAGAAGCTTGTCAGTGTAACGTGGCACTGACGGGCTCAATCGCGCCAACCCAGCTTTCCCAGGATCCTGAATGGAATACACTGTCAGTGTATTCCCGTATACCCGATATATACCCCCGATACCCGTTCCAACGGTGTGCCCCCCCACCTTCACCCCAGAAATACCCTGCAAGTCCCCTAGCAATAGGATTGGGGCTATATACACCCACTATTTTTGCTACTGCCATATAGTGCCATTGTCTCACTGGGAATTCAAAGAATATATTGGGCTTACATATAACTTCAATTCCAGGGAGAAGCTTGTCAGTGTAACGTGGCACTGACGGGCTCAATCGCCGCAACCCAGCTTTCCCAGGATCCTGAATGGAACACACTGACAGTGTATTCCCGTATACCCCATATATACACCCCAAATCCCCGTTCCAACGGTGTGCCCCCCCACCTTCACCTCAGAAATACCCTGCAAGTCCCCTAGCAATAGAATTGGGGCTATATACACCCACAATTTTTGCTACTGGTATATAGTGCCATTGTCTGACTGGGAATTCAAAGAATATATTGGGGTGACGTGCACCCACAATTTTTGCTACTGCTATACAGTGCCATTGTCTCACTGGGAATTCAAAGAATATATGGGGGTTATGTGCACCCACAATTTTTAATACTGGTATACAGTGCCATTGTCTGACTGGGAATTCAAAGAATATATGGGGGTTATGTGCACCCACAATTTTTAATACTGGTATACAGTGCCATTGTCTCACTGGGAATTCAAAGAATATATTGGGGTTATGTGCACCCACAATTTTTACTACTGGTATATAGTGCCATTGTCTGACTGGGAATTCAAAGAATATATGGGGGTTATGTGCACCCACAATTTTTAATACTGGTATACAGTGCCATTGTCTGACTGGGAATTCAAAGAATATATGGGGGTTATGTGCACCCACAATTTTTAATACTGGTATACAGTGCCATTGTCTGACTGGGAATTCAAAGAATATATGGGGGTTATGTGCACCCACAATTTTTAATACTGGTATACAGTGCCATTGTCTGACTGGGAATTCAAAGAATATATTGGGGTTATGTGCACCCACAATTTTTAATACTGGTATATAGTGCCATTGTCTGACTGGGAATTCAAAGAATATATGGGGGTTACGTGCACCCACAATTTTTGCTACTGCTATACAGTTCCATTGTCTCACTGGGAATTCAAAGAATATATGGGGGTTATGTGCACCCACAATTTTTACTACTGGTATACAGTGCCATTGTCTGACTGGGAATTCAAAGAATATATTGGGGTGACGTGCACCCACAATTTTTGCTACTGCTATACAGTGCCATTGTCTCACTGGGAATTCAAAGAATATATGGGGGTTATGTGCACCCACAATTTTTAATACTGGTATACAGTGCCATTGTCTGACTGGGAATTCAAAGAATATATGGGGGTTACGTGCACCCACAATTTTTAATACTGCTATACAGTTCCATTGTCTCACTGGGAATTCAAAGAATATATGGGGGTTATGTGCACCCACAATTTTTAATACTGGTATACAGTGCCATTGTCTGACTGGGAATTCAAAGAATATATGGGGGTTATGTGCACCCACAATTTTTACTACTGGTATACAGTGCCATTGTCTGACTGGGAATTCAAAGAATATATTGGGGTGACGTGCACCCACAATTTTTGCTACTGCTATACAGTGCCATTGTCTCACTGGGAATTCAAAGAATATATGGGGGTTATGTGCACCCACAATTTTTAATACTGGTATACAGTGCCATTGTCTGACTGGGAGTTCAAAGAATATATGGGGGTTACGTGCACCCACAATTTTTAATACTGCTATACAGTTCCATTGTCTGACTGGGAATTCAAAGAATATATGGGGGTTATGTGCACCCACAATTTTTACTACTGGTATACAGTGCCATTGTCTGACTGGGAATTCAAAGAATATATTGGGGTGACGTGCACCCACAATTTTTGCTACTGCTATACAGTGCCATTGTCTCACTGGGAATTCAAAGAATATATGGGGGTTATGTGCACCCACAATTTTTAATACTGGTATACAGTGCCATTGTCTGACTGGGAATTCAAAGAATATATGGGGGTTATGTGCACCCACAATTTTTACTACTGGTATACAGTGCCATTGTCTGACTGGGAATTCAAAGAATATATGGGGGTTATGTGCACCCACAATTTTTAATACTGGTATACAGTGCCATTGTCTGACTGGGAATTCAAAGAATATATGGGGGTTACGTGCACCCACAATTTTTAATACTGGTATACAGTGCCATTGTCTGACTGGGAATTCAAAGAATATATGGGGGTTATGTGCACCCACAATTTTTACTACTGGTATACAGTGCCATTGTCTGACTGGGAATTCAAAGAATATATTGGGGTGACGTGCACCCACAATTTTTGCTACTGCTATACAGTGCCATTGTCTCACTGGGAATTCAAAGAATATATGGGGGTTATGTGCACCCACAATTTTTAATACTGGTATATAGTGCCATTGTCTGACTGGGAATTCAAAGAATATATGGGGGTTACGTGCACCCACAATTTTTGCTACTGCTATACAGTTCCATTGTCTCACTGGGAATTCAAAGAATATATGGGGGTTATGTGCACCCACAATTTTTACTACTGGTATACAGTGCCATTGTCTGACTGGGAATTCAAAGAATATATGGGGGTTATGTGCACCCACAATTTTTACTACTGGTATACAGTGCCATTGTCTGACTGGGAATTCAAAGAATATATGGGGGTTATGTGCACCCACAATTTTTACTACTGGTATACAGTGCCATTGTCTGACTGGGAATTCAAAGAATATATTGGGGTGACGTGCACCCACAATTTTTGCTACTGCTATACAGTGCCATTGTCTGACTGGGAATTCAAAGAATATATGGGGGTTATGTGCACCCACAATTTTTACTACTGGTATACAGTGCCATTGTCTGACTGGGAATTCAAAGAATATATGGGGGTTATGTGCACCCACAATTTTTAATACTGGTATACAGTGCCATTGTCTGACTGGGAATTCAAAGAATATATGGGGGTTACGTGCACCCACAATTTTTAATACTGGTATACAGTGCCATTGTCTGACTGGGAATTCAAAGAATATATGGGGGTTATGTGCACCCACAATTTTTAATACTGGTATATAGTGCCATTGTCTGACTGGGAATTCAAAGAATATATGGGGGTTACGTGCACCCACAATTTTTGCTACTGCTATACAGTTCCATTGTCTCACTGGGAATTCAAAGAATATATGGGGGTTATGTGCACCCACAATTTTTAATACTGGTATACAGTGCCATTGTCTGACTGGGAATTCAAAGAATATATGGGGGTTATGTGCACCCACAATTTTTACTACTGGTATACAGTGCCATTGTCTGACTGGGAATTCAAAGAATATATTGGGGTGACGTGCACCCACAATTTTTGCTACTGCTATACAGTGCCATTGTCTCACTGGGAATTCAAAGAATATATGGGGGTTATGTGCACCCACAATTTTTACTACTGGTATACAGTGCCATTGTCTCACTGGGAATTCAAAGAATATATGGGGGTTATGTGCACCCACAATTTTTAATACTGGTATACAGTGCCATTGTCTCACTGGGAATTCCACAAATAATTTGGGGATTCATTCACCCTACATCTCAGGCTCTTGCCATATTTACCCAGGTTGTCAGTGCTGCACCAGCTCGTTCCCAGACAGCTCGGCCCGAAAAACACGTTACCTATATAGAGGATTTGGACAATGAAGACAACATGTTCTAAATCTAATGTCTGCACCTTCTCCAGAATTAAAATAAAGGCAGCGTTTAACTTTCAAATAGCACTGCACAAAGGAAGAGCTTATCAGCTTGTCTCATGACATGCTACTGAAAAGTTTCATTTGTGTATCTTAATGTAAATATAGTTGTATAAGCTTTTTGGGTTTTAGGCACTGCCAAGTTATTTATTACCACCCGCTCCCTTATAATGATGATGACGCCAAAGTCACTGTGGGTGTTCAGAGCTCACAGCTTTGGGTGACATTTGTCTTGCTCTCTGTCGGTACCAGCTGTCTTTTTGGATACCGTAAAGTTATGTTGACTTTATTAACAGCTATAGAAGCTTTAGCCAGGTTGTGACGGTGTGTAACCCTAACAACACTAAGTGGGATACACATTAATAGTCAGTCTATGTACGCTAAACGTATCACTGAAGTAATTTTTTTTCCCTCTCCCCTAATATAAGAAAGGAACAGACATTAGACCTAGACCGGGGTTCGAGGCTTGAAAAAATCCAGTATTATTTGTTCTTCATGATGTGAAATATGTGTTGAAAAGCAACCCAAGATGAAGTCAGCCATGTGTGCCAGTGTGTTACTTGGCATGCCTTTGCTGGCCCCAACTGTAAGGGTCACTCTCCATTTCCTCCATTTTCCACTCCCCTTCACACCATTTGTGGTGAAGCAATGGGATGCACTGAAGTGCACCCTCTAGCCTCGTGTGGGATAGGGACATCAGATGCCACTCCAACCCCCTCGTCTTCCTCCGCCAGCCAACGGTGCGAAGATGAGAGGAGTGTGCTCTGAATGTTCTCACTTACGAAAATGGCCCCACTTTGACCTGTATATCAGGCACAATGGTGTAGGTTTCAAAGAAACATGGCACCAACAAGTTGGAAAACGTGGGCCATGCGTGGACCGTGTTTGAGTCTGGCAAGCTCCAGATCTGCTACCAGGTTCCAGCCATTATCACAGGCGCAAAAATGCCAGGCCCCAGGTGTAGCAGGGAAAAAAAAATGCCATCTCAGCCAGGATGGCATCCCTGACCTCGGAGGCACTGTGCTGTCTGTCCCCCAAGCTGATCAGTTTCAGCACGGCCTACTGACATCTCCCCATGCCAGTGTTACAGTGTTTTCCGCTAGTAGCTGGGGTGGAGGTTGCAGCTTCGTAGGGTTTCAGTCTACTCCTGCCATGAATTTTGGCCTGGGAGAGGAGATAGGCCACCCCAGTTTGCACCCGGGGAACAGACTCCACCACATTCACCCTGCCTGTCATTAAAGATAAGCACTGCAGCATCCCTGACCACAGGCGCTTGTCCATGTGTCGGTGGTCAAGTGGACCTTGCAGCAAAGCGCAGAGCTCTGGGCCCGACTGATGTTATGGGACACATGCAGGCGCAAGGCAGAGACAGCACACCAAGAGAAGTAGTAACGGCTAGGCCCAGCATAGGGAGGTGCCCCAGCTGCCATCTGCTGACGGAAGGCCTGGGTCTCCAGAAGCATAAACAAACACCAACATCTCCAGGGCCAGCAGTTTATCGATGAGGCTGTTACAGGCTTGGGCATGGGGGTGGGTTGTATTGTACTTCTGCCTGCAATGAAAAGCTTGGGAAATGTGGAGTGGCTGGGAAGAGGCGCATGATGGTGCAGGCCAAAAGGGCGCATGAGGGTGAACTCCCCAATGTGTCAGAGATAGGTGTGTAGGTGTCCTTGCATCATATACTTGCACCATATTTGGCTTTGGAAGTTAATTTTGTGCCAAAAAGTGGTTAAGACAGCGATCCCTCAGCTACTCCCGTTACACTGTCTATTGAAGTTACCATCTGTGGAAGTGGACCACCATTTCTAAGATCCCAAAGGAAGCAGGCAAGAGATGTGCAGTTCAGAAAAAAAGATGAGAAAATAAGTTTAGGCTGTAGAGCACAGAGGGATCGGAGAGGACAGAGCTGGTGTCGGCCAGGTATTCCCACAACATGCGCCTATACTTGTCCCTCCTGGTGACACTAGGCCCCTGAGTGGCAGTAATTTGTCCAGGGGGGCCATTAACGTGTTCCAGACCTAGGAATAAGTCTTCCAACAGGGTAGAGTTTTGCATGCCTTTGCTTCTACCCACTGTTTTTGCTGCTTAGCTTCCCTCCACATCTACTCTGCTTTCACCCCTAAACATCACCCCAGTTTATGCCTTTGCTTCTACCCAGGTTTTTTGTTGATTTAGCTTCCCTCTACATCTACACTGCTTTAGCCCCTAGACATCACCCCTGTCCATGTGGGGTCGGTGGCCTCGTCATCCACCAACTCCTCTTCCAATTGCGCACTGCCCCCTTACTGCAAACCGCACATGACCACAGCTTGCCTTGATGGCAACTGTGTCTCATGATCCCCACTTAGGTCCAGACAAGTCGGTGGCGGGTCCAAAACCCCAAAATTGGAAGGAAATGGCAGATGCTGCAGTATTTCTAACACCTGTTCCTGGTGCTCGGGCCTGGTCTGTGTTGTACCCTGCACCCTGCTTAACGCATCTGCCATATCCGAAGTTGTGCTGAGCGCATGCTAATGTTTCGTGTCCAGTGCAATGGATGGGATGGGATTTCACATAAGTCTGCCACCCATGGCCACTCATGGTTGAGCAACTGAGGGAGTTGACTTTGACGAACCCGAGGGTTTTGGAGTTGGAACTACATCAAAGGTCTGTGCTGCTCACACACTCTGCTCAACACATGATATGTTTAGTGCCAGCAGTGTGGAGACGTCGCACAACAGCCGTTGTTCCAGCAGGTACAGGCGTTGTAGGAGTGCATAGAGGCTAGCAGCGGCAACTATACACTTTAAAAACTATCCGCACAAGCGCCACACTTTCACCAGTAGCTCAGGAACATTGGGGTACCTTTTTCAAAAGATTAGCAGCAATGAGTTAAAAACGTGGCCCAGGCATGGAATATGTTGCAGGCTGCCAAGCTACAGAGCCAATCCCAGGTTACGGCCATTATCACACATGACAACATGCCTGGGCCCAGGTGCAGTGGCAAAAACCACATTGCCGTCTCATCGAGGATGGCATGACTCACTTTGTAGGCAGTGTGCTGTCTGGCCCCCAAGCTGATGAGCTTCAGCACGGCCCGCTGACGTCTCCCCACACCAGTGTTGCAGCGTTTCCAGCTCGTAGCTGGGGTCAATTTAACAGCGGAGGAGGGTGGTGTTTCAGCCCTCCTCCCAGGAATGTTGTGTGGGGAGACAAGTCAGGCCACCACATTTTGCGACCCGGTCCACGCCTCAACTACATTCAACCACTGTGCCCAAATTGAAAGGTAGCGTCCCTGTCCGCATGCACTTGTCCATTCGTAACTGGTCACATGCAACTTTAGGGCTAAGCGCTGAATTTAGGGACCGCCTCATGTTTGGGGGAAAGTGCTGGTGTGGACGGCACAGTGCGGTGGCGCAGTAGACACTCTGCCCAAAAAGGGCAGAGTGTCCCCCAGCCGGGATTCCAACATCTCCTGGGCCAGATTTCTTGAGATGAGGCCGTTGAAGCCTTGGGCATGTGGGTGGGTTGCGCTGTACTTTAGCATGAAATGAAAGGCTTGGGAGATGGGGAGTTGCTGGGAAGAGGCGCATGATGGCGCGGGCAAAAGGAGAAATGGCAGGAAAAGGTGAGGATAAGGGTGAACTCCCCAAAGTGTCAGAGGCAGATGTGGAGGTGTCCTGGCTCCTGGTCTGGACTGCAGCGCCAGCCCTGTCAACAGTGGAAGAGGCAGTGGCCGCCAGGCCAAACGACGATTATCCTGCGCTTGCTCTCACCCACTGAGCCCAGGGCTTGCCTTCCAAATGATGGCACCCGCAAGAGGTGGTGAGATTCCTCTCCGCAGATCTCCAAACCATCTTGGACTTGCAAATTGCACTAAATTTGTCATGTAACTGACATGTATATGATGAGTCTATCCATTGTCTGTTCATTTTGGTGAAAGTCAGCCTGTCAGCTGACAGACAGCTGTGCTTGTCAGTGATGATGTCACCGGCTGCTTGTACCCCCAGTTTTTGCTGCTTAGCTTGCCTCCACATCCACACTGCTTTTGCCCCTACACATCACCCCTATCCATGCCTGTGCCTCTAGCCATAAGTCTGCCACCCATGGAAACTCATGGTGCAGAAAGTGAGGGAGCTGACTCTGAGGAACCCTTGGGTTTTGTAGCTGGTACTCCATCAAAGGTCTCTGCTGCTCACACACCCTGCTGAACATACGGTATCTAGGGTTAGAGCGTGTGGTGACCTCGCACAACAGTAGGTGCTTCAGGCAGATGTAGGCCTTGCTGGAGTGTATTGCGGCTAGCTCCAGGTACTGTAGACTTGGGAAAGTGGGTGTCCAAGTGCCGCACTTTCACCCTTAGCTCAGCTAATTTGGGGTATGTTTTTAAAAATCATTGCACCACTACATTGAACATGTGGGCCAGGCATGGAACGTGTTGGAGGCTGGCAAGCTCCAGAGCCCTCCAACAAGCTAAAAAACCTGGCCCCAGGGGCAGCGGGGATAAACAAATTGCCATCTCATCCAGGATGGCATCCCTGACCTCAGAGGCAGTGTGCTGTCCGTCTCCCAAGCTGATGAGCTTCAGCCCAGCCTGCTGACGTCTCCCCACACCAGTGTTGCAGCGTTTTCAGCTCGTAGCTGGGGTAAATCTAACAGCGGAGGAGGAGGAGGGTGGTGTTTCAGCCCTCCTCCCAGGAATGTTTTGTGGGGAAACAAGTCAGGAAAATTCTTGAAACGGGAGAGTTTTGCATCTTTGCCCTTGCTGCCTATGGACATCCCTTTGCCTCTAGCCACCATTTTCCCTGCTTTGCTTGCCTCCACATCCACACTGCTTTTGCCCCTAGACATCACCCCAGTCCATGCCTTAGCTTGTACCCCCAGTTTTTCCTGCTTAGCTTGCCTCCACATCCACACTGCTTTTGCCCCTAGACATCACCCCAGTCCATGCCTTAGCTTGTACCCCCAGTTTTTCCTGCTTAGCTTGCCTCCACATCCACACTGCTTTTGCCCCTAGACATCACCCCAGTCCATGCCTTAGCTTGTACCCCCAGTTTTTCCTGCTTAGCTTGCCTCCACATCCACACTGCTTTTGCCCCTAGACATCACCCCAGTCCATGCCTTAGCTTGTACCCCCAGTTTTTCCTGCTTAGCTTGCCTCCACATCCACACTGCTTTTGCCCCTAGACATCACCCCAGTCCATGCCTTAGCTTGTACCCCCAGTTTTTCCTGCTTAGCTTGCCTCCACATCCACACTGCTTTTGCCCCTAGACATCATCCCTATCCATGCCTCTTCCCCTAGCCATAACTCTGCCACCCCTGGAAACTCATGGTGCAGAAACTTTGGTTGCTGACTTTGAGGAACCCTTGGGTTTTGTAGATGGAACTCCATCAAAGGTCTGTGCAGCTCACACACCCTGCTCAAGATATGGTATTGTAGGGTTTCAGCGTGTGTGAATGACGGACAACAGCCTGTGTTTGGACAGATGTAGGCCTTGCTAGAGTGTTTTTAGGCTAGCAGCGACTCCTGTGCACTTGCAAAAGTGGGCGCACAAGCGCCGCATTTTCAACAGTAGCTTCGGTACATTTGGGTATGTTTTTAAAAAACTTTGCACCACTAGGTTAGACGTGGGCCAAACATGGAACGTGTTGGAGGCTGGCAAGCTCCAGAGCCGCTACCAGGTTCCAGCCATTATCACAGGCGTAAAAATGCCAGGCCCCAGGTGTAGCAGGGAAAAAAAAATGCCATCTCAGCCAGGATGGCATCCCTGACCTCGGAGGCACTGTGCTGTCTGTCCCCCAAGCTGATGAGCTTCAGCACCGCCTGCTGACGTCTCCCCACACCAGTGTTTTAGCGTTTGCCGCTAGTAGCTGTGGTGGAGGTTGCAGCGTCGTAGGGTTTCAGTCTACTCCTGCCATGAATTTTGGCCTGGGAGAGGAGATAGGCCACCCCAGTTTGCACCCGGGGAACAGACTCCACCACATTCACCCTGCCTGTCATTAAAGATAAGCACTGCAGCATCCCTGACCACAGGCGCTTGTCCAAGTGTCGGTGGTCAAGTGGACCTTGCAGCAAAGCGCGGAACTAAGGGCCCACCTGATGTTGAGTGACACGTGCTGGTGCAAGGCGGGGACGCCACACCGGGAGAAGTTGAGACGGCTAGGGACGGCATAGTGAGGTGCCACAGTTGCCATCAGGTCCGGGAAGGCGGGAGTTTCAACAAGCCGGAACGCCAACCTCTCCTGGGCCAGCAGTTTAGCGATGTTGGCGTTCTAGGCTTGCGTGGGTGGGTGGTTAGCGGTGTATTTCTGCCGGCGCTCCAATGTCTGAGAGATGGTGGGTTGTTGTAAAGAAGCGCCTGATGGTGCCTTTGATGGTGCAGGAGAAGGAGATAAGACAGAAACAGGGGAGGATGAGGGAGAAGTCAACAAAGTGGCGGAGGCAGATGAAGTGATGTCCTGGCTCGTCCTCTGGAGTGCATCGCCAGCACTGTGAGCAGAGGCAGTGGCATGAACGGCGGGCGACGTTTGTCCTGCCGTTGCTGCCTGCCACTGATTCCATTGCTTGGATTCCAAATGACGGTGCATTGAAGTGGTGGACAGGTTGCTCTTCTCAGGGCCCCTACTCGATTTCGAGAGGCAAATTGTGTAGACGACACTATATCTGTCCTCGGCGCATTCCTTGAAAAAACTCTACACCTTTAAGAAACGTGCCCTCGATGGGGGAGTTTTTCTGGGCTGGGTACAAAAGGGAACATCTTCGGACATTCCGGGTCTGGCCTGGCTTCGGCAAAGCAGCTGACCTCTGCCTCTGGACATGTCTCTGCCTCTAGCTACCCTTTTTGGTGCTGCACCTGCCTCAACATCCACACTACTTTCCCAGCTTGACATCTGCCTTGTCCAGGTGGGGTCGGTGTCCTCGTCGTCCACCACCTCCTCTTCCAACTCCTGTCTCGCCTCCTCCTCCTGCACAATGCGCATGTCAACTGGCTGCCCTGACAGCAACTGCGTCTCATCGTCGTCGATGAGGGTGGGTTGCTGGTCATCCGCCACCAAATCGACCGGAGATGGAATGGAGGAGACTCTAGTGTTTGAGCATCTGGACACAGATACTCGTCTGTTAGGTCCGTGGAATCGCGAAATGGAGGGGCAGGTTGCGGTACAGTCAAAGGAAGGGAGAACAGCTCTGGGGAGCAGGGACAGTTGGGGTTATTGTTCTGAGAAGATTGGGAATTTTGGGTGGAAGGAGGACAAGACTGTTGGGTAAGAGGAGGTAGAGGCTGACTGGCTGGTGGACAATGTGCTTTAAGCGTTATCCGACAGCCATTGCAAGACCTGTTCCTGGTTCTCGGGCCTACTAATCTTTGTACCATTCAGCCTAGTTAATGTGGAACTTTTGTGCAAAGCGCAGAACTTAGGGCCCGCCTGATGTTAAGGGACACACGCTGGTACAAGGCTCAACTCACCCTAAGTGCCAAAAACACTGCTGGTGCAAGGCTCTACTCATGCCAAGGGCCTCAATCTCTGCTGGTAGCTCAGCTTAAGGTCATGTAACTTTGTTTGGAAGGGCTCATGTTAAGGGCTAGAAAAGTGAATTTTGGAAGGTCTTACCACATCACACACACACACACACACACACACACACACACACTCAAAATGACAGTTAAGGGTGAGGGCTTTTGGAATTCCCATTGCCTATTCCATTTGTGGTTGTCATGGGGAACGTGATTTAAAGGGGTGGTTGTTACTGTTTGTTGAGCTTAAATTGGGGTTTGTGTCCATCCATTTGGGGAGTAAAGAAGGTTTCCAGGTATTTTCCCACTTTGATAGAGGTTTTTTTGAATGTGGAAAGTGTGTAGTTGTTAGGCAGTGATGTTGGGGTAATAGAGGGTCTTTGGTGTGTTAGATGCCCCCAGGCATGCTTCCCCTGCTGTCCCAGTGTCATTCCAGAGGTGTTGGCATCATTTCCTGGGGTGTCATAGTGGACTTGGTGACCCTCCAGACACGGATTTGGGTTTCCCCCTTAACGAGTATCTGTTCCCCATAGACTATAATGGGGTTCGAAACCCGTTCGAACACACGAACATTGAGCGGCTGTTCGAATCGAATTTCGAACCTCGAACATTTTAGTGTTCGCTCATCTCTAGTAGAGATCATTCACTGCTGACTCTTAAGGAACGTATTCACACTCAGCTGGGATGCAACATAGCAGTAGATCATAATAGCTAGTTGAGATGTCACCCTTGATACCGTGGATTGAGGAAAGATTACAACATCTAGTTTAGATATCACTGTCTTTTTTTTTTTTTATTGAGTTCTATAAAATTTATATTTCCTATCATATCCCAAATCAATACCAATTGTGTTACATAACCATGGTACATTGATACGACCTGTTTTATCACCTGCTTGTGCTCTGTATTCTAACATGGTATTGGGAAGATACATATTAATGGCTGGATAAATCCAGTATACAGAGGTCACCTCCATGGTTTGTGAACGTGAGGAGAGAATGGCTGGTGACCCCATTTATACTTCCAGTGATCTTGACGTCTGTCAGAAAACTACATGCTAAACTTCTGCACTCACCCGTGTATGAGTCATTTGGAAAAGGGCTTTGTGCCTGCGTTCGAGACATTGCCAATACTGGTCAGATAAAGGTTGGATTCCACCCTCTGCCACAATTACAGAGCCTGTTTTACAATAATGGTACATTAGTATAAGCATCCTCTTCATCACCCCAGGCCAGCACAGCAGGGGAGCACCACTATTAAAAGCTCCGCTCTGTTCTTAGATTTTTTTTTTCCCCCCTAGCCCCTTTTTCATGGCAATAGACGGTGTGACAAAATTAGGATGTCAGGTCTGGGGGTATGTCAAGGCCCTTAAGCACTGTCAGTTGTGTCGATCTTATCCAGCAGTACCTTCGTTGTGGCTGCATTGTCTTCCATGGGAAA
This sequence comes from Leptodactylus fuscus, assembly GCF_031893055.1. Lineage (NCBI taxonomy): Eukaryota > Metazoa > Chordata > Amphibia > Anura > Leptodactylidae > Leptodactylus > Leptodactylus fuscus. Next base: position 114,517,224 of record NC_134267.1, read on the forward strand.
TCCACAGCTGTGAACCATGCAATTGTAGAGGAGTGTCATAACCATGTGTTTCTTGATGTTAGAATGCCTGCAGCAATATGTCTGCCACCAGGATGCTTTTAAAGACATTTACTGTCATGCATAGTTTTTTGTTTTATTTACTGGCTTTGGGTGTTATGGGCAGACTATGATGACTTAGTGAGTTATTAGGCAAGTTGATGCTTCAGTACATTGACATTAAATAACTTCTTATTTGTGTACAGTCTTTACACGTTACATTATTGTGGGGCTTTGTCTTGCTCTGTAAGTTTATAACATAAACATGATTAAAAATTTCCAATAATAATAATGTCTGCACAGAATCGATGTTTACTTGAAGTTATCACTCCTATTAATAAAAAAGTAATAATTCCAAGAACAGTGCTTGATGTTTTAAAGTTCTCCAGTGACCTAAAGTTTTAGGTTATTTGTTCAGAATTAACTTAAAAAAAACCTCAAAATAGAATATCTTCAGACCCACCTAACCACTTTAGACCACATAAAAAATATAGGGAGGTCAATTGTACCATTACTTTAGTTTTGTGGAGTAGAATTATAAAGCGATAGAGGGGGTTGTTTTAGTGTTTTTAAAGAGATATTCCTATCTCAAGGATCAAGTGTTTTACCCAGTATATTGCTTTATCTATTTTATTCTCTTCTCAGTGTTTGCAGGCCTTGCATACAGACCTTCTACAGGTCAGAATGATGACTCGGTTCTCGCTCCTATTGTCTTTTTTCCCCTCGCTCTGCATATAGCTTAAAGGCCCGATTCACATCTGCGCTTGATAATCTGTTTGGGGAGTCCGCATGGGGACCCCCCAAACGGATTACCAAACGCATTGGCAAGTGGTGAGCAGTGAAACCACACGGACCCCGTAGACTATAATGTGGTCCGTGTGCTTTCCGCGCAGTCTCCGCACGAGTCATGCGGACAGAAAAGCAGATCATGAAGTACTATTCTGTCTATGGGGTCCATGTGCTTTCATAAACTCACCACTTGGCAATGCGTTCGGTAATCCGTTCGGGGGTGGGTCCTCATGCGGACTCCCCGAACATATTACTGAACGCAGATGTGAACCAGGCCTCAGTTTTTGAAACCTGGTAAAGACTAGATAAGTTTCTTAACCCCTTCCCGCCGATGGCACTTTTTGACTTCCTGACCAAGCTCGATTTTTCAAAACTGACATGTGTCACTTTATGTGGCAATAACTTTGGAACGCTTTAACTTACCAAGGTGATTTTAAGATTGTTTTTTCGTAACACATTGTACTTCATGTTAGTGGTAAATTTTGGTTGATATGTTTTGTGTTTAATTATAAAAAAATTGGAAATTTGGTGGAAATTTTGAAAAATTTGCATTTTATAAAGTTTGAAATGATGTACATTACATACAGATAGTCAGACCGCCAAAATTATATCATAAATCTCATGTCCCAGATCTCCGCTTTATGTCGGCATCAAACTTTAGTCACCCTTTTAATTTTTACGGACATTATAAGATTTACAAGTGAAACAACAATATTCAAAATTGTCAAGAAATTTCCAAAACCCATTTTTTAAAGGGCCTAATCCAGTTATGAAAGCGTTTTGAAAGACCCCTGTATTAAAGCCCCCCATAAATCACCCCATTTTCAAAACTGCACCCCTTAAATAAGCCAAAACAACATATACCTAGTAATTTAACCCTATAAGTGCTTAACAGGAATTAATACAAAATGGAGGTGAAATTTTCAAATTTGAATTTATTTTACTAATATTTTCGTTTAGCCCTAGAATTTGCACATTCACAAGGGGTTAAAGGAGAAAACGCATCCCACAATTTGTTAGGCAAGTTCTCCCGACTACCATAGTACCCCACTTGTGGGTGTAAACTAATATATGGACGCACAGCGAGACGCAGGAGGGAAGGCGCGCCAAAGAGCTTTTAGAGGGCAGATCTGGCTGTGATCAGTTTCAGGAACCATGTCGCATTTACAAAGCCCTTGAGGAGTCAAAACAGTGGAAACCTCTAGAAAGTGACCCCATTTTGAAAACCGCACCCCTCAAAGAATTTATCAAGTGATGTAGTGAGCATTAGTAACCTCGAAGTGAATATGTAAGCTGTGCGGAGTAAATTGGGTACACCAAATCCCATTCTATTTTCCCACCAGCTCCTATGACGCGGATGGGGAAGAGGGGCATTCTGGGGGATCAGCGCTGCTGTATTATCTCTCATAAGCTCTAAATATGGGGTGTCCCCTGAAAACGCTCGCACAGCTTACACATTTCCTTCTAGTCGCAGCCACTTATGTCCTAATGATTTGGCGACTTTTGGGGTTTTTGTCTTCACATTGTACAAGGTAGATTTTTATTTTTATTATCTGGCAATGTGGCCATATGAGGGCTTGGTGTTTGCGGTATTAGATGTACTTTTCAATGCCACCATTTTGGGGCCTGTAACTTATTGACTACATTTTATTAACTCTTTCTGGGTGGGATGTAAAAGGAAACATCAATTCTGGCATTGCTTTTTAGCATTTATTTTTTTTCCCGTGCAGAGTACAGCATAAGTAACATGTTACCTTTATTCTGCGGGTCGGTACGGTTATGGCGATACCTCATTTATATGATTTTTTAATGCGTTGCTATTTGTGCAGAATAGAATTCAATTCAGGGAAAAAAATCTATTGTTTTTGCATCGCCATCTTCTGAAAGGCATAACGTTTTTATTTTTCGCTAGACAGAGCTGGTTGAGGGCTTATTTTTTGCGGGAAGACCTCTTCTTTTTATTGGTACCGTTTTGGTTTTCACCTGACCATTTGATTACTTTTTATTGAACATTTTGTAAGGGAAAGGTGGTGAATAATCATTATTTTGTGCGGTTTTCTACGTTGTTTTTTTTTTACGACATTCGCCGTTCGGGTTAAATAATGTTTTAATTTTATTGTTCAGGTTATTACGGACGCGGCGATACCAAATATGTAATGTTTTTTTCTATTTTTTCTTTATTTTACATAATAAAACATTTTATATGGGGAAAAAGGGATTTTTGGGGCTTTATTTATTTATAATTTATTTTAAACTTATTTAAACTTTTTTATTTTGACTTTTTTTTTCACTTTTTTTTTCTGTCCCCAGGGGGGATTGAAGCAGTGATCGGCTGATCACTGCTTCAATAGAGATACGCTGCAATACACATGTTACACGTGTATTGCATTGTATAGGAAGCTGTCAGCCTGTGTGGACGCACAGGCTGACAGCTTCATTTACGGCAGGATCGGCCAGGCGCGAGGACGGGGTAAGTGAAGGGGCAGACCCGGGGTCACTGATCAGACCCCGGGCTGCCCCCTACGAACACCGGCACCCCCCGAAACCGGCGCGGGGGGTGCCGATCGGCACCATATGACATTGTAACCCCGGAGGTGCCGGTGGTCATGTTGATCACCGGCATCTCAGGGGTTAACACCCGCGATCGGACCCGGTTCCGACCGCGGGTGTTACGGGGCATTGTCAGCCGTGTATTACGGCTGTCACCCGCTGTGCATGGTGCGCACACAGTTTCTGTGTGCGCACCATGCATCCGCAGTAATAGTACGGCGGTTTGCGGGAAGCCCTTCCCTGCAGCGCCGTACTATTACGGCGAATGTCGGGAAGGGGTTAAACAGAGTTTCTGTTATTTGTGTATATAAGTCTGTATATAACTGTGTCATTTTACAACAGACACAAGCTCTGTACTTAAATCTGTTGAAAATCAGAAAGTGGAGGGAAGAGGAGACAGGATGGCAGCTGAGATCCTGAGATGAGAAAACCCCCTTAAGCCTGTTGCAAGTGCCTCTCTGCCTGTTATTATATGCATTTTTTGTTATGATTTTTTGTAAGGAATGAAAGATAGCATGTCAGTTCCAATTCTACAGAAGACCTGCTGTTCTACAAAGCGCTGAAGAAGTTAACACTAACTATGAGACAAAGTTATTAGAGCACAAAGCGTAGCACAGCTTGCAGTGTAGGTAGCTGTGTAGCTGCAAACTGGTCAGAATGAACACAAAAGCATTAAGGCTCGACAAAGGTGCAATGAAAAGAAGATAACCTGGCATGATGAGTGACACTTAGTAGTACTTCTTGTGGACCACTAGTTGTGTGGAATGCTTACTTAGGAGAGACGTGCCATCAGGGTGCACTATAGGAAAATGGCAAGTTGGTGAAGATGTGCATTAAGGTGATGTTCTGGGTGTTCAGATCTTAGTCCAATTGTACATCTGTGGAATGTGCAGGATAAACAATTCCGTTAATTCCATTCCCCATATAACCACTTACAGAACTAAGGCCCCACATTGTAGAATTTGCTGCACTTTTTTGAGCCAAAGTCACTAACTTCCGTTATATTTTCAAAACCTTTTCAACCCACCCCCAACTTTTGCTAGAAAAAAAAAACATTGCAAAGTTTGCAACAAGAAAAGCTGTGTTTGCAATGTGAAGCCTTATCCTTAAAAAAAAAAAAAAAAAAAAGTTTTCCCATCTCCTCTGTTTGGGTATTTGATGGACAGGATGCTATTAAGTACCTAAATAGATATAGATATTGCCTTTACCATGAAAGATTATTTATTATCATTACTAGATATCTAATATAAAAGTAAATCAAATTATCTGCACAGTACATGTATATTACATTACACAGGGTTGGAAGAAAAAAAACAAATATACGCTGCAGAGGAGAGAGCGAACTTGGAGCAAACTCAGTGTTATCTTTTTGTTCACAAAGAAAGATAAAATACTCTCTGAGCCTTTATTAGCAAAATGCAATTAGCTGAACTGATTGTCCTAAGGGCAGAGCAACAATAGAGCTCAGTCTCCCCAGAGAGCAGTGCGTCACATCATCTGTCTTGTCATCAGAGGAAAGGACAGGACTGGGGCCAAGGGAACAATAGGAGGAATAATCTCACTTAACAGGCAAACAAAGCAGCATTGCTAAACTATTTATTTCGGTAAACTCTTGAATTTGATGAACTCTAAGTGAGCTAGCAGTATAGATATGATCATTGAGATGGAAAGGATGGCTGCTAATACTTTGATGGATTTTACCACAGGAGACCTTCAGAGATCCCGTGGAGTCCACATTTCAATGTGTCAGAGTAGTTTGATTCTACCTGTCCATTATTGTGTAGGACCCTGTTGTGTCACCAATGATCAATGTATATTTAAGAATATGTAATTAGGGCTATGCATTTAATCAAATAAATTCAATTAATTCTCCATTTCAAAGACTCAGGATTCTGATTTTCGTCTGAATTATAAAATTGTGGTTAACCCTGCGCCTAAGGGCTCGTTCACACGGGGCAAGAGGGGGCGGATTTTGACGCCGAATCCACCTCATAATCCGCCCCCTCACAATAGAGGTCTATGTAGACTGCTAACTCCTTTTTTTTTCCGTGAGCGGTATGTTCTGGCTCACGGAAAAAAGAAGCGAGCTGTCCTTTCTCCAAGCGGATTCCACGGCTGATTCAGCCCCGGCGTGCGACTCGCGACAGCACCCTCTGGACTAGGCCCATTCATTTGGGCCTACTCCGGAGCGGGAAGCTGCGATTGTTGGAAGCCGCGGCAGGCGCATTTTAGTCCTTTTCTGACGCAACTTCCCGCATCAAAATCAGGACCAAAATATGCGGTCCCGTGCCCCGTGAGAACTAGCCCCGAGGTTTTTTTCTTCCCATTTCTTCACTGTAGTCAATAGTTGGATGGTAGGACAAGGAAGCCTGCATTAAATATAGCTGATTAATTCTCACTGTGGTAGTTCACTGATTTTTTTTTTGTTTGTTTTTTTAAGCAAAACCAAGAAAATCAAGAATAGTCGTTAAGCTTCAATTAAAAAAAAAAAATATATATTTTTTTGGGGGGGCCAAAAATCGCCTAGGCTTCTATGTAATATATTGCATTATTGGGGACATGTTAATACAGTATCTGTGCCATGAATCTTATGTTAGATGTATTGAACTGAAAAACTCTGCATGTAACAACATTATGTAAAATGTCAATTCTGAATAATTTAGACAGTTTCTTAAATAAGAATATAGATATAGTATTGATGTAATTAGCTATATTCATGTTTTCAATCCATTGTTGCAATTGCTAAATATGTTTTTACCTTTGACTTTCCCATTGATAGTCTTGTCTTTTTCATTGCTTTGTGAGTCCATGTTGTCTTTGGTTGTAAGATGACGGCGTGTTACAGACCAACAGATGACACTAGAGTTTATAGACCACTGATGTCACTAATGTATTGTTCTAGCATCTTTCTTTCATATGAGAGAGAATTGTTTCTGTCACTGCTCTATGTCCTCCCTCCCCCATTACTATTCAGGACCTCTATTTATGTTTGACCTAAATAAATGGTTTAACTCACTAATCCCACCAGAGGGGGTTAATTATAGCCCTAAACCCCATTTAGGTTATTCAACTTAGTGAATTGCCTATCGATTATCTCCTTGGTAAATTTTTGACTTAAATCCAATAGAAGGGGAGGTTAACTACTAATGGGTCACGATTCCCAACAAAAACACATAATTGAAGAGTTATTTTAATATTGCTTCTGTAGAGTCTCTAACATTTAGCTCCCGACAAAATGTCCACGCTGTGTATGGCGGATAAGCAGCCGTACAGCTGGAACGCTGCTTTATTCATTTCAAAGGGTATTTTACGTCTTTATTTGGGGCCAGGACCTAAGCCGCTGGAGTGTTCATAAAGCGTTGGTTCCACTGTGCTCACATTTTTAACCTATTGCCATCCTAACAGTGTGCAGTCTCTTTTCCAGCCAATATAAAATATTTAGAGGTTTTCTGCTCATAGTTTTTTTTGGCTTGTTTTTGTTTTTACAGTCATCTTCTTTAATCTAAGAATAGACTACAATGGTTTTGTTGACCAGACCCTAATTTTTTGGTTTTCAATCAGACATCTCACGCTTCTTTGCTTGTGTTCTAGACATCGACCTTGATAATGAGAATATGATGATGTATCAATACTGTTGCGTGTGTGGATTGTATATGAAATAAAGCAGCTTGTTTCAACAGAAGGCATGACAATGTAGCATATCACTTAAAGAATAGGGCACATGTATCAAAGTTGTGACTACAAAGAAGGTCTTGCCTGTCATTCTCAGGCTTTGTTTTCTCAGCAAAAAGAATTGCTATATCAATGTGATAAATCTGTTACAAGACAAGTAAATGACTAATGATGTTCCTTTCTATTGCGAGCTGTTCTAGAAAATGACATTCTTTCTCCATTTCAAGGAGTAAACCAGTGTTTACTTTTCCAGCAAAGTACCCCAAGTAATCAAACATGCCAACTGAATACCCCCAAAGTAGTGGTCACTTATAAATATTAATAAAACCAGACTTACGGTAGGTTCACACTAGCGTTTGAGCCTCTCTGCAAGACTCTATCCCCCATCCCCCCTTCCTTTTAATATTGGCAGAGGGAAAAGTCCTGCAAGGAGGCTTTTTCTCTCCACTATTTATGGCAGAAACTGGGCAGAAACCCAGCAGACCCTATTATAATCATTGGGTCTGTGGATGACTGCTTTTTAAGCAGGAAGGATTTCCATTTTTTCGGGTCTCCAAGTGGACCCAAAGGACAGAAACCCAAATGCTAGTGTGAACCTAGCTTTAGTTTGGAGCCTAAGTGAAGAGTTATATACTGGCCCCTTCACTGGCCAACCATACAGTGGTTCCTGCATTAATCCCCCTCCATATAGTGATCCCTACACTGCCCCCCCCCCCCCCCCCATACAGTGGGCACTTCACTGGTCGTCGTCCCCATACAGTGACCCTTTCAGTGTGCCCCCCCCCCCCACATACTGTATGGGAACCAGTGTTGGGGTCACTGTATGAGGGTACAGTCATGATCTCACTATGTTGTGTGGCTGTAGTGATTGGGACCAATATCCTGTAGCGGTAACAATAAAGTGTGTGGGGCAACAGGGAGTTGGAGCAACCCCCTTGTCCTGCACTAGTGTCTGTTCATTCTCATGCCAACTCCTCATTGCTGAAAGTCCTGCACCTCATGTCAGCACTGAGAGCTATCAGGGGTCACTGGAGAGGGACTAGTGACATCACTCACCTACATCACCAGTACCTTAACCGGCTACTAATTGATCTCAATGGTCATATGAGGTGCAGGCTTTATGGCAAGAGGTGGCCGACACAAGACCGAATGGACACTGGTGGTGAGCACTAGTTAAAGACAGAGTCGAGCTTCCCCAGCACCATTATACTTACCATTTCCTCTGGATCCAGGCGGACGCGTCATCCGGGAAAGTCCGCCTCCTCCTCTTCTTTCTTTATGTGCCGGCTTCCCAAGAACGTGCACTAGTGCCTGGGAAGCCAGCTCATAATACTTTCCCAGCTTCTCTTGATTCTGGTCTGGAGCTGAACCGTAATGTTACTTCCGGAAGTGACATCGGGTCTGGCTCCAGGCAGCATGGGAGGCCTGCAGCGCAGAGCCAGCATCTCCTCTGTTCTAGACAGACATCAAGAAGAGGAGGAGATGGTTGGCCACTTTCAGACCAATATTGACAAACAAATGTACAATAAAAAGATATACAATTTTCCAATATACTTTCTGTATCAATTCCTCACGGTTTTCTAGATCTCCGCTTGCTGTCATTCATTCTGTTACTTCTAGAGGATAAAACTCTGACCATGGTCATGTGATTTACAGTCCATGGTCATGTGATTTACAGTCCATGGTCATGTGATGAACACACAGGTGTACAGCTGATTACCAGGCAGATGTCTGAATATTGTGCTGTGACTATAACGAGCGGCACTTGTGCGCTCATCACATGACCATGGACTGTAAATCACATGACCATGGTCAGACTTTTATCCACTAGAAGTAACAGAATGAATGACAGCAAGCAGAGATCTAGAAAACCGTGAGGAATTGATACAGAAAGTATATTGGAAAATTGTATATCTTTTTATTGTACATTTGTTTGTCAATATTGGTCTGAAAGTGGCCAACCCCTTTAAAGACGGGTAAGTATGATGTGAAGTAGGACAAAGGAGGGACTGAGTTAATTGAGAAGGGCTAGTAGTGAGCGGACTATCTAGGGAGACAGGGAGGAGGTTAGAAGGAGGGAGTGAGAGACGGAGAGGGAGAAAGGCATTATGGTAGTTTTAGGCTAGAAGTACAGGAAGCTGCACCACGGAAACAAATGCAAAAGATGGCAGGAGCTCCCAGATAAACACAGAAATCCCTCAAAACACTGCTAAAGGTATTTGGGTGCACTTATTAACCCATTAATAGCACTAACAGACCATTTTTTGTAAAAATAACTTTTGCCCAGAAAACCTCTTTAATATGCAGCAGTTCATGCTGACTACAAAATCACATTCCCAACTGTGTTTTTAACTAGTGATGTCTCCAATTATGTTACAGCTAGTACTTCAATCTTGGCAGCACATGGTAGTATAAAACTGAAGATACACAGCCATTTGAAGTGACCATTCCCCTTCAGCTCTACATACTGCATTGAATACAGGTGTACAGTCAGAGTCTCACAGGCTTTGCTTAGTTAGAGCATTGCTAATGGGAACGTCACAGCCTCTTTTCTATAACAGGAAGTTTGATAGAGTAATAAAGGATATTACAAACATGTTCACTGCAACCCCTTGAAACAATAGCAAAAAAAGTAAATGAAAGAAACCTCTTATTGATTTTTGCTTTAAAGGGGTTGTCCCATCACAAGGATCCTATCTGTACTGCTTGTTAATGTGGATGTAAGACTTTTCCTAAATACACTGCTTCGGCAAAACTGCTTTGTTTGTCCACCATCTTACTTTATTCATTTCTCTGTTGATACATCCCTTGACTTATCTGGTCAAAAGTCAAGTGATGTATCTGCTGCTCTCAGGGGGGAGGGGCTAAGTGCACGGGTGCGACCCTGGAGGGGGGGTAGTTTACACTTTGGGGGAGGGAAGGGTCCGCCAATACAGACCCGGCATCCGCTGTAATAGAGAGGCGGATGCCGGGGAGTGTAGACGCCAGCACAGGTGCCTGCAACATCGCTACGCTCCTGCCCTGCATGAAGCCAGCAGCGGCAGGAGCGTTGCTGTTATTCCAGAGGGGGGGGGGGGGGCGTTGGAGCGGATGCCGGGTCTAAATTGCATTGTGAAGGCTGTACGTCCAATGCCTGGCTGCATCAGGAGCGCACACGCAGGGCCAGCGGCATAGAAGCGACGTCTTCTCGCCGCTGGCTTTGCATATGTAACCCCGCCCACCAATGACGCAACAAAGTCGGAAGAAAGAAGAATTTACAGCATCGAAGACTGGTGAGTATGCGACGTGGGAATACCCCTTTAAGTAGTTTACTTATTCCAAAGAGTTCTTTCAGACTAAGTGTTCCATTTAAAGAGGACCTTTCACCTCCTGGGGCACATGCGGTGTAATAATGCGGTGAAAACATGCAGTGAATTCATCGCACTATCGGCTTTCACGTTCTGTGCCCCTGGTGAAGAGCTATCGGTACCGGTACCGTAGCTCTTTAGTGTCAGAAGGGCATTTCTGACGGTCAGTCAGCATACCTCCCAACTGTCCCGATTTCCGCAGGACACTCACAACTGTCCCAGTCGGCGGGAGGTATGTTCTGATTTCAACTCATCGGCATCCTACGGACGCCGATGAGCTGAATACATAGGCCAGGGGTCCTCAAACTGCGGCCCGCCAAGCACTTCTGTCCGGCCCGCCAACAACGCCAGCAGGCATGCATTTATAATGAAGCTCCTGGGGAGATCGGGCCAGGCCATGGAGCACACTTCACTTTACCTATTGGAGGGCACTGCTCCTGATGTCTGTGCAACCTGCGCTGCCTCCGGTGTCCGCCTGTGTCCTCCTACCACAACGCTTGTATGCGATGTAAGGAGGATACAGGAGGCACCGCTCCTTATGTCTGTGTTGCCTGATCTGCCTCCAGTACCCTCCTTACATCACATACATGCGATGTGACAGGCGGACATCAGAGGCAGAGCAGGTCCTCACAGTAGTGTCTATAGAACTTTACTGTGAGAGGGGGCGTTGCTTACCGCCCAGAGATGACGCTGTGCGGTGAGGAACGCGCCCCCCCCAGTACTCATCTGTGGATGAGTACTATCAGGAGGGGGGCATTCCTCACCGCTCTCACAAACACTTTTCCACCCCAAACCAGCCTTGTCAGTAAAGAAATCCTCACTTCTCCTACCTCACCATATAACTTTCTCTGCACAGCTACTCACAAACCTGCAGGCTTTCCGCCCCAGACACATACAACCCCCCCCCCCCCCCCGCACCCTCTCCTACCTACACCTGCTGTCCTTCTCCCTGCTCCTCCTTACTTCTGGTGACATATCTTCTAATCCTGGACCTTCCCAGCAAATCTCCACTGTTGGCCTTTTCCCCACACCTCGTGTTAGAGCACAGAATCCCCAGAATCTCAAACTAAATCTCACCCGTCCTCCCCCTGTCCTTTCCGGTGCAGAGCGAGAAACACCTGAAATGATTGGATTAGCCCTAACTTGCTGAAGAAAGGGTTCAAGGGTCAAAACAAAGATATGGGTTGATAGGGGACATCCCTGTCTGGTACTGTTTAGAATGGGAAAGGGCTAAGATAACAACCCGTTCACCCTGACCATCGCTGTGGGGAGAGAATACAGGGCCAGAATCCAGCTCACCATATTATCCCAAAGGCCAATATGTAACAAGGTTTCCTTCATAAATCGCCAAATAACCCTGTCAAAGGCCTCAGCCTCCGTGGAAAGAAGCATGAGAGGCGAGTTCGACATCTAGCCCCATGAATGAGATTTATAGTCTTGGTATTGTTGTCCCTGGCCTCACGCCCGGGCAAGAAGCCAGTCTGGTCAGGGCAGAAACGCCCTTCTGACAGTGAAAAGCTACGGTACTGACACCGATAGCTCTTCACTGGGGGCACAGAACATGAAAGACGATAGAGCGCTAAATTCTGTGCACTGTTGGCTTCCTAGCGGTGTATTACACCACATGTGCCCCAGGAGGTGAAAGATCCTCTCTCACGCAATTCCCTAAGATGATGTGCCTCCATACTTCTTGATATACAGTGGGGCAAAAAAGTATTTAGTCAGTCACCAATAGTGCAAGTTCCACCACTTAAAAAGATGAGAGGCGTCTGTAATTTACATCATAGGTAGACCTCAACTATGAGAGACAAAATGAGAAAACAAATCCAGAAAATCACATTATCTGATTTTGTAAGAATTTATTTGCAAATTATGGTGGAAAATAAGTATTTGGTCAGTAACAAAATTTCATCTCAATACTTTGTTATATATCCTTTGTTGGCAATGACAGAGGTCAAACGTTTTCTGTAAGTCTTCACAAGGTTGGCACACACTGTTGTTGGTATATTGGCCCATTCCTCCATGCAGATCTCCTCTAGAGCAGTGATGTTTTGGGGCTGTCGCTTGGCAACACGGACTTTCAACTCCCTCCAAAGGTTTTCTATAGGGTTGAGATCTGGAGACTGGCTAGGCCACTCCAGGACCTTGAAATGCTTCTTACAAAGCCACTCCTTCGTTGCCCTGGTGGTGTGCTTTGGATCATTGTCATGTTGAAAGACCCAGGGTGTCTCGGGCATCTGTCCCTTAACAAGCACTTCCACCAGTGCTTACCATCATGACTACAGGTAATGATTGTGCCATGTTTTATATCATGCATTTGCATTGATCATTCCTCTAGTGTGCAGTGCAGGTATTTTTCCACTCAGCCTTGATAGCTCTGCTATCCCCCCTATTGATACTCTTTGTTATTTACTCATATGAGTCATCCTGCTAGTGTATACTATATGTTCTAACTGTGGGAGGTATATGTATACTTAATCTTTGATGTATTGATACACTTTTTCCTTCCACTCAGTGGTTAGATATACATAGTTGTTATCATATAGGGATACTTATTTGTGGCTGTATGCACTGACACCTAGCATATTATTATATATTACTAGCTGGCACATCAGTAATCCTGATATATTTTCTACATATTTCTCATGATTCGATGGTTTTGCATTTTGGAGGTGTGTGCTTGTTTTATGTCTTTTTGTGTCTTTCTTTGGCAGTTTATATCATCTGCCCCGCTGTATAAAAATTCATGTATTTTTATGATGTAAACAATAAATATTTATTATATTTTATACTATACTCCTAGTGTTACGCATATATTGCTTTGCCTTCGGGCTTTCTTCTTTGGTCGTGTTTTCCTGGCTTGTTCAGCCTTTTTTGATAGATAAATTGGTATGTTTGAGGCACTTTCTTTATGTGACATGTTGAAAGACCCAGCCACGTTTCATCTTCAATGCCCTTGCTGATGGAAGGAGATTTGCACTCAAAATCTCACGATACATGGCCCCATTCATTCTTTCATGTACTCGGATCAGTTGTCCTGGCCCTTTGCAGAGAAACAGCCCCAAAGCATGATGTTTCCACCCCCATGCTTTACAGTAGGTATGGTGTTTGATGGATGCAACTCAGTATTCTTTTTCCTCCAAACACGAAAAGTTGTGTTTCTACCAAACAGTTCCAGTTTGGTTTCATCAGACCATAGGACATTCTCCCAATACTCTTCTGGATCATCCAAATGCTCTCTAGCAAACTTCAGACGGGCCCGGACATGTACTGGCTTAAGCAGTGGGACACGTCTGGGACTGCAGGATCTGAGTCCCTGGCTGCGTAGTGTGTTACTGATGGTAGGCTTTGTTACATTGGTCCCAGCTCTCTGCAGTTCATTCACTAGGTCCCCCCGCGTGGTTCTGGGATTTTTGCTCACCATTCTTGTGGTCATTTTGACCCCACGGGGTGAGATTTTGCGTGGAGCCCCAGATCGAGGGAGATTATCAGTGGTCTTGTATGTCTTCCATTTTCTAATTATTGTTCCCACAGTTGATTTCTTCAATCCAAGCTGGTTGCCTATTGCAGATTCAGTCTTCCCAGCCTGGTGCAGGGCTACAATTTTGTTTCTGGTGTCCTTTGACAGCTCTTTAGTCTTCACCATAGTGGAGTTTGGAGTCTGACTGTTTGAGGGTGTGCACAGGTGTCTTTTTATACTGATAACAAGTTTAAACAGGTGCCATTACTACAGGTAATGAGTGGAGGAAAGAGGAGACTCTTAAAGAAGAAGTTACAGGTCTGTGAGAGCCAGAAATCTTGATTGTTTGTAGGTGACCAAATACTTATTTTCCACCATAATTTGCAAATAAATCCTTACAAAATCAGACAATGTGATTTTCTGGATTTGTTTTCTCATTTTGTCTCTCATAGTTGAGGTCTACCTATGATGTAAATTACAGGCACCTCTCATCTTTTTAAGTGGTGGAACTTGCACTATTGGTGACTGACTAAATACTTTTTTGCCCCACTGTATATTATATAGCTTATCTAATAAATATATTTGCTTCTGAATCCTTGTATCTGTTGCCTTGCCATATAAAATGTCCTGATAAGTTGCACCTACATATACGCCTTTCTGATCAGTACAATCCTCTAACACTTCATTTACACTTTGCTTTTGGAGTAGAACAGGCAATTTCATTTTTATAAAGGATGGTTTTCTGTACCAAAGCTTCAATTTAGAAGGTTGCATACCTGACATACACCTCTTTGCATGAGGACAAACTGATTTTGATTTCATTTAGCATTCCTTTTATTTCCAAGGGTAGGTCTTGAGGTCTTCCCTTTTACAAATAAGCAAATTGAACCAGGTGTCAGACCTTGAGACCTAAGGTTTCAGATGTAAGTGACAATTGACCCTTAGCTGCATTGTACCAAACATAACACTAAATAATTGCTTTCCTTGAAACCCCACATGTCTGTTCTTTTTCTATTTCTTACTTGTAAAAGCTATTATATGCACTGCAGAGCCCACTTGTCACACAAGTATAAGAGCTTTTCTGAAGGAGGCTTGGATTTGTAGTTAAGGCCAGTTGCTCTACTACGTTTTACCTTCTAAAAGCTACTGTTTTGCTTGTCTTTTTCCAAACCTATTTTGCTTTGAAGATTCATGGGAAGACTGACCATGAAAAAGGTTTTCGAGCTCTCCATGATGCAGTGGTGTCATCTTTTGCCTGGCCTGTTGAAGAACTGAAGTGCAGGAGGTTAAGAGAATGTGTTGTTAGTCTTTCTGTTCACATTAGAAGCCATTTGTGGTATAGCAGCACTTTATGGAATATCACAAATCCTGACCAGACAGTGGATGCCGATGATGATGATAATTGAGGTCAGAAATGTCACTTGGCAATTTCATTGCTTTAAGTTTCTCTTAAAAAGTAGCCCGGAAAGTCTGCCTATTTACTTTCTCCGTTTTCAGGCTTCTGCTAGGGGTCCAAATAATAGCTGTTTTAAGGAGCTATGGCAGTCAAATGAGTGCTGCAGCCTTTTTATTGTTTACATTGGTCCGTGTACATGTGGGCCGTCAGCTTTGTGTTTCTGTAGGGTATTTCAGCTTTTTCCCATTCACTTAAATGGAACAAAGCTTCAATACCCAGCACATATGCCACTCTGTTGATGGTGTGAAGTTATATGGAGCACTGCATACAGTATTGAGCGGTCACTGTATGCCTGACCACTTTGGACAATCAGCGGCTTCAGCTGAACTGTAACCAAGTTAAAGGGGTTGGCCACTTTCAGACCAATATTTACAAACAAATTTACAATAAAAAGATATACAATTTTCCCATATACTTTCTGTATCAATTCCTCACAGTTTTCTAGATCTCTGCTCGTTGTCATTCATTCTGTTACTTCTAGAGGATAAAAGTCTGACTATGGTCATGTGATTTACGGTCCATGGTCATGTGATGAGCGCACAGGTGCCGCTCCTTATAGTCACAGCACAATATTCAGACATCTGCCTGGTGATCAGCTGTGCACCTGTGTGCTCATCACATGACCATGGACCGTAAATCACATGACCATGGTCAGAGTTTTATCCACTAGAAGTAACAGAATGAATGACGGCAAGCAGAGATCTAGAAAACTGTGAGGAATCGATACAGAAAGTATATTGGAAAATTGTATATCTTTTTATTATACATGTGTTTGTCAATATTGGTCTGAAAGTGGCCAACCCCTTTAAGGCTATGGCTCTACATAGCGTGCCACAGCAAAAAAAGCACTGCAAGAAAAACCATGGAGGTAATGCATACTGTTTTTTTTCTGTAGTGCTTCTTACACAAAAAGTCCACAGAGGTTTCTTCAGCAGAATTTCTGCTTCAATTATACCTATAGAGAAACCACCAGCATTTCCGTTGGTATAATTGACATGCTGCGATTTCTAAAACATCAATAGTTTTTGAAATTGAAACATCCGCTGCGCGTATTTATCTGCAATGTGTGGATGGGATTCACAATGTGGGGCCCCGGCCTATCCCTGATATTTCCATTTCAGTCTGCAGTCTTGCTGTTATGTATGCCCGCTGCCTTGAGGTTGTGTTTCTCAGAACTTTCCTTTAACCTCTTTATTCATTCACTTGCACGCTCATGTTATCTGTATTTCAAAAACCTCTCCAGAATATGCCCTTTCTTTACCATGGAAAGATCACAAACCTTTGTCACCTTGATTCACTTCAGACTCATCTACTGTAACTCCCTACTAATCGGTCTTCCTCCTCTACTATATATTCCAAGTGTGGCAGCCAGGAATAAGAAAATAAACGTGTATATCAAAGTATGTGTAATTTTCTGGGAGAAATACTTCATTTTCTGTAGAAATTTTAATGGTGCCAACAATTACGGCCAAGTCTTTATATACAGGTAACAAATGTATGTGCATATACATACACACACACGGGATAAGTCAGCAATGGTATGTATAATACATTTTATATACTTACTATTGATGACTTATTATCTTGTCATCAATATCAGATCAGCGGGGGCCGGAATTCTAGTACCTCTGCCCATCTGCTCCATGGACTGTGTGGTAAATGGGGTTTGACACCTGGTACCCCATTCAGTCTAATAGTTATGATCTAGACAAAGAATAGGTCATCAATAGTAAAGTCATGGATAACACCTTTAATTGGGGTGGCCTAAAATAGAAGGCAGTACAGAGAAAGATAACAGTTTTGCGAAAGTCTGTTAGGTGTTTTATTTCATTGAATAGTAGCTTCATATTTTATATAGTTTGAGTTTGCTACTTTATATATTTTCTGCTTCTTATATTGCAGCGTATACAGTCTGGTATTTTGAAAGCCTTTAACAACCCAACTACTAAAACTGCAGATGAGGATACAAGGAAGAAAGTCAAAGGTATTATATTATACAAAGAAAACTTATAATATACAGTATTCCCAGCCTGACTTATTTTCTTTGTCTCACTGGATAAAGAAAAAAAGAACTAGGCTTGCCAATGTGCTTCTGCTTTAAGAAAAAAAGCCTTAACCCTATCAGACATTACTAACGGCACGACTCCGAAGTGAAGGAAACAGGAACGTGGTGGGCCATATAGCTGCTGAGCCTGACCTCCTCTTGTGGCTTTGACTTTATAGTCTCTTCACTCCTGTATGTGATCTAACCTCCCATCCTCAACTTTCAGCCCGTACAGAAGCTTGTCGCATGTAGCCGCAGCCTAATGCTAGGTTCACACTAGGGTTTGGACACTCCCTCCCAGACTCCACTTAAAATCAACAGAAAGAAAAGTCCTGCAAGCAGGACTTGTCTTTTTGCCGATTTCAGTATAAAATCGGCGGAAACCCAGTGGACCCCATTATAGTCTATGGGGTCTGCGGGTTTCTGCGTGTAAACTCTTTTTAGGCAGATAGTGTTGACGTCTTTTGGGTCATCAAGTGAACCCAAAGGACAGAAACCCAAACGCTAGAATTAGCATAAGGCAGGCTTCATCCGGGCGGGCTCAGTCTGTGAGATAAAGCATGGATTTTATTTATTTATTATGCTTACTTGTATAGCGCCTTCATATGCTGCTACACTTTACAGATATACACTTTATTTCCCCCTGAGATGGACCAAACACCCAGTATCATAAGATGTGTAAGGGATCCTAGCATCAAAGATGACTATGTTGCCAAGAGTCTGGGTCCCTACTCAGGGTCCATATCTCCGGGGATAAACCTGCCTGTGTGAAGCCAACCTCACACTGGCTTTATATGGTGTTATGGAGAGAAATAGAATTTGGGTAGCCATCTACTTCAAATCCATCTTAAAGATAAAAATGCTCCCCATTCATGCAATCATCTCATTTGAATGCATTGGTGCTCAAGTTTTAGCAGACAAAAACATTATGTTATTACTGCTCTATCAATCCCAGGGTGAAGGAGCAGCATTTCTTAAAGAGAACCTTTCATGTCCACAGGCACATGCAGTTTTTTATACCGCTAGAAAGCCGACAGTGCGCTGAATTCAGAGCATTGTTGGTTTTTCTGTTATGTGCCACAGGGGAAGAGATATCGGTACATGATTCCATGCTACATCAGATAGAACAGGTCCTGTTCCTGTCCTATTTTGTGGCGCGTGCTTCCGTGGCACCCATTCATTTAATAAAAGGAGCTGAGGAAGCATGGGCAGCACACGGGAGACTTCCCCGTGTCCCCCTTATGCAGCCTGTGCTTTTAATACACAGCAGGCCAGTTGCAGCATGGTCGTCTGCAACTGGCCTTAAAGTTATTAAGTAGAGATGAGCGAGTAGTATTCGATCGAGTAGGTATTCGATCGAATACTACGGTATTCGAAATATTCATACTCGATCAAATACTACTAGCTATTCACAGTGAATATTCGATTCAGAACTCAGTCTAAGATCGGACCACAATGGAGACTGCTGTGGTCCAATCCTACACTCCGCCTCCTCACAGACGAGCCTCCGGCAGAACCAGCGTTGATGGGCCGAATGCTGTACACTGGCCAATCAACACTGGTCAATTCATTCCTATGAGAAAAAGTCAGCTCCCTCGTAACAGCAAGCTGCCTGCTCCTAGCAAGGACGAGCCTGCTGCAGAACCAGTGTTGATTTGCCGCAGGTTCGTCTTTGCTAGTAAGGAGAGCTGGCAGCTTGCGGTTACGAGGGAGCTGACTTTTATCAGCGCAACTGCAAGCGCTGTGCAGTTAAAGCTCACGGACCTCATAGACTATAATGAGGTCCGTGCGCTTTAACTGCACAGCGCTCCTCCTAAATACTCTCCTTCTGCTACTCGTGGACTTGGTGACTCTCCTTTAGTCAAATAGTGGTTTCCCCTGAAACAAGCATTTTTTCCCATAGACTATAATGGGATTCAATATTCGATCAAGTAGTCGAATATTGAGGCTCTACTCGAAACGAATAGCAAATCTCGAAAATTTCACTGTTCGCTCATCTCTATTATTAAGCTTGATGACCTTCAAATATATTAACATCTTTTGGCCCTAACTACTTAAAGAACTTCCTAGCCCCCCAAATCTCTCACATCAGCAGGAACAAATAAATTGTCCATCGCCAGGATCCACCTTAAACGATTTGGAGCCGGAGCCTTCTGCCATGCAACCCCTCACTCTCGAATGTATTACCCGGACCGATCAGAGAGATCACATCCTTGGATCATTTTAATTCAAGACTCAAAACACGTTCAGTCCAGCATCTGGGGCAAGTAACGCCCTCCCTTTACATAGAATACTGCAAAATACCAATAAATAACCATTGGACTGATTTTATTGTGAGAAAAAAGCATTATAAATGTTTGCCGTTTCTTTGTTATTCTGCACAAAAATCTATACAAAATGCATGCACATTTGATTGGCATTTTATACAGAAAGGTATCATGTAAACCCAGCCTGTGCACGAACAAGGTGCTATTGAGGGCAATTAAAACTCCATTGGAAAAGTGCTTGCAGTTTATTCATTTTACAGGTAACATTTTTAACATGTTTCACTTGTAAAATGACCAGAAACCAATGTTTTTTGTTTTTGCATTTGCTTGCATACTAAGGCCCTATACACACTTGGTTTCTGCACTGAAAAATCTGGTCCAAATATCAGCTAAATTTAGAGCTGGATCCAGTCAGGAGACCATGACCTATTGTACTATAATGCCTTGTTATGCTGGGAGTCCCAGCCTTCTTGTGACTCTGCTATCTGTACCATACATGGGAAAATAAAACCATGGGCAGACAGGGACTCTCAGCATCATAGATCAA
Organism: Leptodactylus fuscus; assembly: GCF_031893055.1. NCBI lineage: Eukaryota > Metazoa > Chordata > Amphibia > Anura > Leptodactylidae > Leptodactylus > Leptodactylus fuscus. The sequence continues at coordinate 114,537,392 of NC_134267.1, forward strand.
TTATCTATCTATCTATCTATCTATCTATCTATCTATCTATCTAACAATTGGAAATTCTATTTGGCCCCTTTATGGCTCCTAGGTAATCCTTTTAGTTTGGAACACTGTACATGTTGCCCAATGTCATCAACATATGATCATTTTGGGGCTTCCAGGATATACTGTAGGCTAGTGCTACTTAGTGATTCTTGTATGCCATCTAGTGGTCACTTTGCATATATTTGAGTCATTCATGAATGCTTTAATTCTATACTGTTTTAAGAACATGTTAGACATGCATCATTTTATGCCATTAATGTCAGGTTTTTTTGTATGTCTAGCTTATGGAAGAGAAGGCATCAAAGCTAACTTTATTGATACAATATTTGTTGGTGAGTTAACCAGCACAGTCATGTGTGAAGAATGTGAAAATGTAAGTACATTTTAGTATTTTATCGGTATAAATCACAGTTCTGAAGCATGAAAGAGGCATATGATGACTGTACACCTTGGGGTGGAATATGTTAAATGGGTTGTCCAGCAAATACGAGTTATTGTTTGTATAATGAAAAGTTCTACAATTTTCCAACATGCTTTCTTTATCAATTCCTAATGGTTTTCTAGATCTCTGCTTGCTATAATGTTAACGTAAGAAATTTTGCTAACATAACCGTTCACAAGGACAGCAGGGTCAGTAGAGTTCCTGATATTACTAACATACGGTATATTCATTGGGGACTGTGCTAGGTATAAAAGTGACTGTAGAAGTATATGTAAATTCTGTTCATATTAGCATTATGGCTTCCTTTTTCAACATAGAAAAGACTGGTGTAACAGATTCTTTTTCTGCTGGACTTTATTGACTTTAATGTAGTGGCCACCAAGTTTATGGTATTTTTGACAGCTTATATGGTTGCAAACTGAACTTTTCTTGCTGTCAAAAAATACCAGAAAGTCTGCTCAAACACTGATGGAACCCACTGCACAAGCGATATGCCAAGTCATCGTATATCTCGATATGCCAACACTTTGAGATGGGAGTACTACTTTAAAATATAAAAGTTCGGGCTGCCTGCATCCACTACTAAAGGGTGTACCTTACATGTAAACTTACACTAAACTGTAATCGCCCCCTAGTGGTGGCTGTGGGCAGAGTTTTAACATATAAAGCCGCTATACAAGATTGTTTGGTCATCACCTATTTAGACCAACACCCTTTATACACATGCATGTTTAGTTCAGCCAAGCAGTGCAAGTGTAATGAAGTGAGAGGGGAGAAAACCATTTGTATGTTACTTATTAGAGATGAGCGAACACTGTTTGGAACAGCCGTTCTGAACAGCACGCTCCTAGCACGCTCCCATAGAAATGAATGGAAGCGGCCGGCACACGGGGGGTTAAGCTGCCGGCAAAGTCAGCGTCACAGGTGCTTCCATTCATTTCTATGGGAGCGTGCTGTTCGGATCAGCTGATCCGAACAATGTTCGCTCAGCTCTATTCCTTATCTGGGAAGAGTCGGGAGGCTCCTTTACAAATTTAAAGGGGTTGTCCCATAGCAAGGATCCTATCTATATTGCTAGTTTATGTGGATTTAAGACTTTTTCTAAATACATTGCTTTATCAAAACTGCTTTTTTGGCCGATATCTTAATTTATTCACTTCATTGTTTACATTGTATTTCTATGACCACAGGCTTATCTGCTCAGTCCCCAAGTGACTAGCTGCCTGCTCTCAGGGGGGAGGGAGGGGCTGTGTGCTGGAAGTATGTCTCAACGGAGCTCCTCAGATAGGGGAGGGGGGAGGTGAGAGCTCAGAGATTTTTGAACTTTTTATCTCCTGCTCTTCCACTTATCAGCCGGTTTAATTGAATTTGGCTGATAAGGGCTGAGATAGGGAGTCCGGTACCTCTGTATGTATTACAATCTGACTCAAATCCAGCTCTGCTACATCAGCTTCTACTTCAGCTTCATGCTGTTGTAATGCATTTACAACCAATCCCTCATTACTGACTGCAAACATAGCAGATAGCAGAGCAAGTGAAACCCCGGCCACCAATGTGCCGAGAAAACCAGGAAGTGAACAGAGCACAGAGTCTGCAGGTTGGTGAACAAGGGTTATGGGAATACCCCTTTAATGTATATAGGCTGATTAACAGTGGCTGCGAGATGGAAAGCAGAGTATTTGTAGCTGTAGTAATAAAGACAATGTAACCCATCTGATCCCTGAGTCTGTTGACAATCTGAAGGCTGGTTCCTTGAACCTGAGCAGAAAGGTTTAGTGTTGGTGTAACGCCACTCAGCAGGACGTGGATCATAAAGAGGGGTCAATTTGTTGCTTCAGATTCAGCGCAGTTTTCAACTATTGCAATGCAAAGCTAGTAAACCAGCCCAGTCAAAGGGGTAAGACCCTAGTCAAATAGATTTCTGCAGGTTTTTTTTTGCTGTGGCTGGGTCTGCTTTGGAATGATACAGCGGGTTCACTACGTTTAGCCTTATTATTAGAGTGTTTTCCAGTTTACAAACAAATATTCTGCTGCCCTAATAAATATCTTTGTGATTCTTTATCCAAACCTGTCCTGTACTGTCCACACACTGAGTGCCCATGGGATTCCTTTGGAACGACTTGCTGCTTTCTTATGCTTTATACTTGAACCTGGGCTCATATTTGTGAAAAAAGATAACTATGCATAAATATATTACATAAAACAGTAGATTATTTTTTCTTATGTAAGTAAAATTTAGCATGAAATGTATAGTAATATGGCAATTGCAGGGCGTTATGTGGTTAAAATCAGATTTACTGGTGAGCATTAACTAAAAGACTGTAAATGTATATGGTTTCTTCCCTTTAGATTTCATCTGTAAAAGAAGCATTTATTGATCTCTCTTTGCCAATTATCGAAGGGCGGGTGAGTTGAGCTTCTTAATTTACTTCACTTCTGGCCTAAGCTTGGTGGTTATCTAACCTATGCACCCGTATCTGTCTTGAGAATGAGGGTCACCAAAACCAGTTTGCAACTGCAGTGTAAAGCGAGACAGTCGCGAATAAATAAGTCTCTCTATTCACTTGTATGGAAGTTCTGAACATAAATTTCACTTGCCTTTCACTTCAGCAATGAGATAGAGTGAAGGGATCTCTGTTCTTTAGGTAGATGTAGGTGCCATAGGGGGATATAACTATATCCTTTAAATATAGCTATAAATACCCAGATGGGAGTACTACTTCAACTCATGTGTGGCTTTAAAATGTGGCTGCAAAATATTGCAGAACATCTAGGACCCTCTGTAGCCTTCCATTGTTCTTGTATGGTTGTCTTTCTCTCTCTTTAACAGATATACCTTTCCTAGGGCTTCGTAAAGACGCAGGTCCAATGTATCTGTAGGTATATATGCACCTGCCTTTAGGGTTTCCTTCTTTCCAATTACATTGATCTTCGTGTGAGGGAACAGTTTAATAAAATGTTGTCTCTGTGGTTACAGTAGATGGGTTCTCCCAGTCTTGGCATACTGCCTTCAACTTTGATCCCCAGATTCTCCCTGGGCCCCCAACTTGCATTTTACATGGCAAGTGTCTCCAGCTTTCCATATCCATGTGCAGTGTTTTTGTTTGTCATTCTTATAGGTTCCTTGAATTGTACTCTGTATTCCACTGTCTCATTCCATCATGTATTTATTCCTACTAGTGTTTAAGGGTTTGTATGATACCAAATGCTTTTTTTCTTTTATCGTGATGCAAACTGTGCTTGTCATACAATAAATACCCTCTTGAAACTAAAATTATCTAAATGTGAAAGACATCAAGAAAATAATTGAAAAATGACAAGGAAAATGCAGATGCATGTATGTTTGGGCATGGCAGGTCCCTGCAGAACATTTTCTGTCCGGTTGGGCAGTATGCCATACTTCCACAGTGCAGACCCCAGGTAGTCCATCAAGAAATGCTGTGGCACAAAAAGGAAAAAAAAAAAGTGGTTTTCAATGGAAAGTACTGTATATACTCGAGCTCAGGGAAGGGGCAGACAGAGAACCAAAACACCCCCTCCCCTTCCCCAGCACCTACTGCACCAAAAAACTCCGACCATTTTAATTTTTGAAATTTTCAAGTAGCTGCTGCATTAACCCCCCCCCCCTCGGCTTATACTCGAGTCAATAAGTTTTCCCAGTTTTTTGTGGTAAAATTAGGGGGCTTATATTTGGGTCAGCTTATACTTGAGTATATACAGTATGTAATTTTTTATAAAAATCCATCATGCCCTTTCTCAGTCCTCACTTTTTTTTCTTTTACTAAATGCTTTTTTATACTCACTGTGTAAGTACTGAATTTGCATCTGATATTTAGCAATTGTCTAACCTTGTCATGTTGTTAACATAGGTCTCTAAGCCTGTTATCTGTGGAAAGGGAAGCAAAGCAAAAACCACAGAGGATAATATACCATGTCACTGTAATGACAACTCAGCAGGGAGTATATACACCACTGACCCTGGAGTGAACAGCAATGTAAGGACATTTTGTTCCTTTTTAAAACCTCTTGTTCAATACACTGTGACCGAACACGTGTGCGCCGAATGTTACATTCATTTTCTTTTACATACTGATGTTCACATACATAGAATTATATTAGAAATATTGTGTTTATTACACTTAAGATGTTTTAATATTTTTTGGTACTCATTGTTAGCTCCTCTGACATGTCTGTCTTATTAAAGGATTATTCTCTCATTGTAGACATTTGTTGTATAACCTTAAGGTATAACTTAAATATCTTATAGTTGCCCTTGTTCAGCATTATAAGGAACAAATGAATGTCTACATGTGCACATCTCTCCATTAATTTTCGTGATATGCTCAGCCACGTTATCACTTGGGTTGTGGTACCCATTAATTTATCCGGTCCCTCCCGTACCCTTTTTTTTTTTTTTTTAATCTGAGAGGAGAGGTAGGGGGCTGTTTTTATTTTTTGGATTCTCACCCCTTCAGGTTAGGTTTCCTTGCAAATTACTAAGGTGTGTTGGGAGTGTGGTTTTATCTGTCTCTAGATTGGAGGTCTCCTCGTAGGGGTGCTTTCTTGGGCTTCTAGAAAGACAATTACAAGTAAGAGTAACTGCTTTTTTTTGTACAGGAGTCAAAGCCCATTATCAGAATTGCCAAGGCTGGCAGCCAATCAAATGGCAGCGAAAGTGAAAGCCAGCTGGAGAGCAGTGGAGACGCGGATAGTGAGGCTTCAGACTGCGAAAATTCATCAGCCCAAACAAAGTCTCATAATCATAAAAAACAAGTAACTCTGGAAAGTTCTCTGTCCTCAAATAATAACATTGACCTTGATGCAGTCAGCAGCCCAATGTCCAAGCTCAACCTCAATGAAATGGCAGAGAATTTGGACTCCTGTAAAGATGTCAGCTGCATAAGTAGTCAGTCTTGTTCTTATGCAAAGTGTGTGCTCTCCCAGAACCCACAAAATGCTTTCCAAACACTCTCTCAGGGCTACGTAACCAGCTCGAAAGAATGCTCTGTTCAGTCCTGTCTTTACCAGTTTACATCTGTTGAGCTTTTAATGGGAAACAACAAGCTGCTGTGTGAGAAGTGCACGGAAAACAGGATGAAGTATGAAAGGAAGGCTCATTCTACAGGTAAAGTCTGTGCTGTAATATACAGTGTTTCCAGGGAGTGTTATGTGACCGCTCTCAAATGTGCTAGTCTGTGTGACCCAGTTCCATGGTTTCTATGTTTCATATATAGATGACGCCTAAGCACATCATAAATGAAAAGTAATGCAACTTTCTTATTTTCTTGATGTTACAATTCTTCACCTCCATGGGGATGGCATTGTCACTACAATATATACAGTGCCCAACCTTTTTTGGACCAGGGATCGGCTTCCAGCGAGACCATTTTTCCATGGCCTGGCAGGGTCAGGCATGGGCAGGGATTTGGTCATATGGGGGCGGGGTTATAGACTGTCTCCATTGTGTGGACAGGAAGGCTCTCCGCTGAGATGATCTGTGGGGCAGGTGGGTGTGACATGAGCATCTGAGCGGACATGGCGAGTCTCTAGACACTGGATACTTCGCGCTAGGCCACGTTGCTATGGTAAGCGACACCAAAGCTGTATACTTTGTGCTAGGCCATGTTGCTATAGTCATTAGCAACTACAGGATGCAGCACTACCCAATAGTTTATACATTACCATAGCAATGTGGCCTAGCTCGACGTATCCAGTTAAGGGCTCGTTCACATCTGCGCCCGGTCTGCGTTCCTACAGGTTTCCGTTTCCTGCCTGAAAATGGGTTTGAAAATTGTCCAGCCGTGAGCGCTGGTGAGTGTTTTGAGCTCTCTGCGGCGAAACCGTTTTTTTTAACCAGACACAGAGTCGGACATATAGGACTTTGTGTCCGGGTTAAAAAAACCTGTTTCGCCGGAGAGAGCTCAAAACGCTCACCGGCGCTCACGGCCGGATCTGGTCTGACAGGTTTCCGTGTTCTGCCAGCAGAAAACGGAAACCTGACTACAGACTCCGAACGCTGGTGCGAACCCAGCGTAAGACTGAGGCCAGCCCTATCCGCTCTCCAGAGGCCGAAACAGCTTAGGGGTGAGTCACTCCCTGACCTACTTCTCTATTATTTAGCGGGGCAGCTCCATTTTATCAAACCCTGGCTCTCACCGACCCGGCTCTCGGGACCTGAGGCGCACCTGGCTCACCACCTGTTCTTACGCGTATTGTGGCTGGTTCTGGACCAGTCTCGGTTGTTTAGAGGTCGGCTGCTGCCCATCCATGCCTTGGCAACACAGGCCTGGAAACAGGCTCAGAAGGTATCCTCATATTCAGACACCCCCGTGAAGACCCCTTTTATGGGACAATCCTGGGCTGTCTGATTTGTTTGAACTACCCAATGCCAGGTCCTGGTCCAGATAGGGAAAACTATGTTTGTAGAAAATTGCACGCAAATCCGTCCAGGCGTTTTAGCGTGATTGAGGAACAAACATCCAAACTCACAAACATCCAAACACACAAACTTTCACATTTATAATATTAGTAGGATTTGTGCTTCCATTCTATTCTCTTCAAATGTATGATTTGCTCTGTTATGCACTCTTCAATAAAACGAGTTTTAAAAAAAAAAAGACCGAGGCCAGCCCGTCACCCCGCCCTGCGGACTAGCAAAAAGAACCCAGCAGCCTGGTACTTGTCCACGAACCGGTGGTTGAGAACCCCTGTGCTAAACGTTGAAAAAGATGTGGTAGTCACCAGTACTAGGCATTGTCACTACAATATGTACAGTGCTTTATCTGGTAAAAAAATGAAAGGGGAGGTGGCAGTCACTAGAGCATGGAGAACTGGCAGATTGTCAGAATATTTGTAATAATGATGTTGATAGTCTACAGTTGAATCTCTCTGATTTTTCTCTTCCAATGCTTGTCCTACATTTGGAATTTTTGATGTAATAAATTAGTTACACTTTTAAAGAAAAAAAGACATGGCCCACACATCGCAATCTTATACATTGTTCTAATGCTTTTCAGCAATAGCTACAAAAAATGAACATGAGGTTCTTAGTATACATATTAATCAACATGCATAAGCCCACTAGCCACTTCACGGCGACCACTGTATAGTGTGTCCCTACTGTACTTGGTGTGGCGCTGCACACAAACTACCACCTCCGAAATGCAGCGCTCACAAGGGATGTGACTCAGACCAAGCCCCCAGGCTGTGGAGCACCCCACAGGCACAGCACCAAAGTAGCGTCAGACACCATGAAGCACCGCACTATGTGAACAGATTAAAAAATAAATCACCTTACCATATTGCTTCAGTCAGAGGACTGAGAGCTAGTAGGTCGGTGCCTATTGCAGTCTCCTGCTATTTAAAAACATCTGGGCCAAATGAGGGGAGTGCTGATACCAAGGTAAAACAAAAAAAATGAGGGGACAGACTTTGACTCCATATGGTAAGGCAAACGTTTTTGTGATCTGCTCACATGGTGCAGAGCAGTGAGATGTCTGCTATTGCTGTGGTGCGATGTGGCCCAGAGTCTGGGGGCTTAGCCTGGCAGCATGGGTGTAGCTAGGCTGCTGGGTCGCTCCCCCTGTGTGCGCTGTATTGCGGTGGTAGTGGTTGCTGCTCAGTGCCGCACTCAGTAGAGTAGGGACCCACTATAAAGAGGTTGCCGTGAAGTGGCTAGTGGGCTTATACACTTTGATCAATATGTATATTAAGAACCTCATGTTCATTATTGTAAAATTTGCTGAGAAGCACTAGATCAATGTATAAGACTGGGATGTGCGGTCCATGTCTTTTTTCTTCATGGCTATTGTTTATAAGCCATTTACTCTGATGTATCATTTTATTCCCTTCTTTTAGAGGAGAAGCGAGACAGTGTGTACACAAATGCTCGAAAGCAACTCTTAATATCTTCAGTTCCAGCAAATCTCATTTTGCACTTGAAAAGATTCTGTCAGGTATGATGCAAACCTTGGACATGCTAAAACACATTTTTATATGCAAATGCAATGTCAGCACAAATATGCATGGGTGTAAATACAAAATGTAGGTGAGGCTGTGTTAATGATTCTGTTGGGAGCCTCTTGCATGGATTTTGTCAAAAATCACAGACATAAAAGTCCTGCAAACTCAGCGTTTTCATCTAGGAAAATAGTGGCCCCTGCATGCCCTGTTATGCCTCATAGTGGCCCCTGCACACATTATTATGCCCCAGAGTATAATTATCGGAGACCGAGGGGAGATACCAACATATAAAACACTGTTACTTACCTCTCCCTGGCTCCGAAGCACTCCTCGGTAGTGTTGGCCATCTTCAATGACATCCGGGATGTCACATGAACCCAGATTCAGGCCCTGGTCATTTGACATCAGGGACGTCACACAAGTAGGCCCGAAGTCTGTCTGGAGCCCGGAGAGATAAGTAACAGTGTTTTTTTTATGTTCCCTTACCTCTCTTGGGCCTCTGATCATTATACTCCAGGGTCTGAAAAGACCCCTGAGTATAATAATAGTGTTTGTGGGGCCCGCGGCATCACTTACTGATTCCGGCCCCTGCCAGGATTGGTAAATAAATAGGGCCCGTTACTGTCTGGAATAACTCCAACCGGTAATGGCCTATTAAAAAATAAAAAATGCAGAGGTAGCAACTGTCGCCGAGTTCTTAATGTCCCGGGCCCTGTGGCTGCCACTACCGCTGCTACCCTGATAGTTACGCCCCTGCTAAATCTGAAACCCCATTATAGTAAATGAGATCTATCAGGCTCAATTGGATTTCCAGCATCTAACAGATCCATCTTTAACATCCATTCAGTTTCTGTGTTGCTATGATAGAACAGAAAAACAGAATTTCTTTTTAATATTATTGGGGAATACGGCAGAATGGGGTATAGGCTCGGCCACTAGGAGACTGACACTAGGTATACAAAAAGTTGACTCTGGCCTCCCAAGCCTATACGAAATGGGCTGAGATTGAGAAGCTCTGGCTAGCTTCGACTCACCCCAAAGCCTTTTTGTGGTCCCGCCCCCCCCTTCCCTCGGCTCTCCTTTTAGGCCCTATTCGTTTCACACGCGCAATTTGGCTCACCTGCTCTAAACTATTCCCCCTAGCTTCCCCGTCCTCCTCTATGGTTTCTTTTCTGTACAACCCACTCCTTCCTACTGGACTAACAGCAGTGATGGTTAGGCCATGGAGCTGCTTAAGTATTTTCTGATTTGCTGATTTAGTTGACCCGAGGACTATGGAGCTCAGGCCCTTTGCTTACTTTACCTTAGAACTACACTTACCTCCCTCAGAATGGCTTCATTACCAGCAGATAGCTCACTTTATGGTCTCTCAATTTGGCTCTCTTAGAGTTTCCCCACCGATCACCTTTAAAAGGTTATGTCGTGCGGGCACCTCCACAGTTGGACTGATATCTTTCATTTATAGGCTTCTCTCCTCCCCTGAGGGGCGGCCCTCGATTTCCCATAAATGTATGACCAAGTGGTCTGAGGCATTGAGAAAGCAGATCTCACCTGGCCAGTGGCAGGTTATATGGTCTCGTGCAGCTAAATCCTCCACCTGTGTTACGTTTTGTGAGACCCAGTACAAAATACTCATGCACTGGTACTATACTCCTACGTTGCTTCACTCACTCAATTCTAGATTGCCTCCCCAGTGCTGGCACTGTCAAACTAAACTGAGCTCACTTTATCACATTTTTTGGGACTGCTCCCTCATTTGCCCTTTTTGGCAGGAGGTTAAGTCTCTGTCGGATGCTCTCTTTATCCAAGGTGTTGAACTTGACCCAATTGTATATTTACTTAACCTCCCTCAAATCACCTGGGTGGGCAGACCTCAAAGTTGTTCCTCTATATGTGTATAGCTGCTAAGATGCTTATTGCTCTCCATTGGAGATGTTCCTCTCCCCCCACAGGCCCTGATCTCATAGCCCTTCTGAAAGACATACGCAGTTTAGAATACCTAACCGCCTCCCTGAACAATGCCCTTGATGCTTTCTGAGCTGTATGGTTTTCCTGAGATGCCCACTGTGCTTTGCATGGTTTGTGACTCCTCCCTCCCCTTTCCCTCTGCCTCCCGCCCCTCTCTGTTGTTTTCTCACTGTTGGTTTATTGTTTCACCTTGCAGTACTACGGTTTAACTTTTCCCTTTTGTTCTTGTTTGTAAAAAATTATGAAAACCTTCAATAAATATTACAATTTAAAAAAAAAAAAAAAAAAAGAAGTTGACTCTGCTCGGGTGGACTACACGCTCTCCACAGTGCTCACAAGTAGAAACTGTTGCAGTGGGCTCAGACATACAGACTTGTTCAGTGATGAGTGCTGTGCAACCGTGGATAGTCTAGGTGGATGATTGGTGGATGGAACATGCGGAGAGAAAAGTACTTCATAAACTACTTTCCTCTCTGCATGATTCGTGCGGACACCGCTCAGAAAACACACGGATCCCATTATGGTCTTTGGGGTCCGTGTGCTTCCATTGCTCACCGCTTGGGTATACCGTTTGGGGGGTCCACAAGCGTTTCCTCAATGAATTCACCAAAAAAGGGATTTTACAGTGAGTATAAAAATCCAATTGCTTGCTACAGATGTGACCATAGCCTTAAATGTAGATTTAACTTCACCGTACATTATGAAACCATGCTTCTTTCTATTTGTCTTCTACATACTAAAATGTATAACAGCAACATTTGTTTCATTGCAGAATGGGTTAACGCTCCGTAAAATCAATAGGCATGTGGACTTTCCTTTCCTATTAGACTTGGCTCCATTTTGTTCTGTGACCTGCAAGGTATGTAGTTGTAATTCACTGAGTTGCATATGATTTGTTGCTTACACTGCATATTTTGGTGAATGTAATCTTCCTTAGTCGAGAATTGCATGTTTCACAATTATTTAACATATATCAGTAGTCTTATAGCTAGCAGTGGCTAAGTATAACCTGTGGTATATGACACCAACAGCAGATAAAACTACTGATAAAGACGATGCTTAGAAGTTAAAGGGATTTCCTGGCTCCAAATCAAATTCTCATACTGATGGCATATTCAATAGATAGTTCATCATTATGTAATCTGTCGCGGTGCAACACCATGACCCCGCACAGATCACCTGTTCTAGTGGTCTCTGGTTACCAGAAACTGCTAATGGACAGGCAGCATGCGCAGTGCCACTCCTATTCCACTAATAGGACCAGTGTTGCAGTTCACCTTAAGCACCACTGTGCAGTGGTCGGAACTGCTGAGTTACTCCTATTACTTTAATAGGACTGGCAGTAGTTTAATAGGACTGGCAGCAGTTCAATAAACGATTAGGTTAGGCCTAGTTTGGCAGTCGCTCCCATTGTGCAACCAAAGATTGCTGGGTTGCCCTGCTACTCCTTCATTAATGTTAGAGAATGGAGTTGCACTGCTCCCCTAGGGGTGCCTCAGCTGTGACTTGTAGTCACAAGAGATTGAACATTGCTCACTGTGAAGCAGCTAAGGAGGGGAGAGAGCAGGACAATGAGCGCTGCCACAGTGTGTGGTCCCGAATGGGGTTTACAATTACATTCATTGGTTATAGTTGGTGGAGAACAGGTTAACAAGAACTAAAGCATTGCAGTTTTCTGTTAACCTGTTCTCTGAAGCTACCATTGGGGAACAAACTATACTGAAAACTTGAGTCTGCAGTTTCATTACATTATTTGTTTATAGTGTTTTTTAACCTGAGTTACCAAAATAAGGGAACAGTCTGAGCTATGAAGAATTTACACCCTGCCAGAATCACACACTGTAGTACCTTTCTGTACAGGTTGTCCGATTCATGTATACTGTTGTGTACATGCTCGGTGCTATACACTGTTGTACTAATACAGTACTGATGGAAGCACTCCTTGCTCTTCTAAAGAGGGCATGGTGCCCCAGCCATTTCTCAGGTACCCATCCTGGTCATGGGGGCCTGCATGCAGTGCAACATGTACTATAGACTAGTGGTTCTTAGCTGCAGGGATAACCCCCAGGGTATGCTTACTATAGGTTGAGAATCACTACTGTAAATCATACAAATAAATGTTCTTAATATGACAGCTCTCATAATCATATACAGGAAATATATTCAAAATTAAATCTATAGTCTGAAAATAATGAGTTTTGTCACCAGGGGAGGGACTGTACCCCCAACTTAGTAACATAGTACATAAGGTTGAATGACGACACAGGTCCATCAAGTCCAACCTATAACACTACCGTGTTGATCCAGAGGAAGGCAAAAAATAAAAAACAACCATGAGGCTGATGCCAATTGACCCATGTCAGGAGAAACAATTCCTTCCCGATTGTTCCTAACGTGTTTGTTCCCATACCGTATATTCCTTTCCAGACCGTATTTAAGATGTTTTTAAAAATATCCCATTCCATGTGTGTACTTTTGTTTTAATCCCTTTGCAGTCAGGCATTTTTCTTTTTTTTTTTTTGACTCCCCACCCTCTAAAAGTAAAAAAAAAAAAAAAAAAAAAAAACACTTAAAAAAAAAAATATATATATATATATTTTTTTATGTTGAGGGCCATATCAGGGCTTTATTATTGTGAGGCAACTTGTACCTCTTAGTGGTATCATTTAACACTCTGTACAATGTACTGGGAAGCTGGGAAAAAATTATTATAATGAGATGGGAGTGGAGAAAATCTCCATTTGGCAACTTTTTTTATGGGCTTTTTTATGTGTTTTATGACATGTCACCTGTATTCTGTGGTTTGGTATGGTTATGGTGGTTCCAAATTTCTATTGTTTTATTTGTTTGTTTGGTTTTTTACCATTTAAAGAGGACCTTTCACCATTTTGCCCATAGGCAGTTCCATATACTGCCGGAAAGCTGACAGTGCGCTGAATTCAGCGCACTGTCGGCTTTCCCGATGTGGGCCCGGTGTGAAGAGCTTACGGTCCGGTATTGTAGCTCTTCTATGGTCAGAAGGGCGTTTCTGACAGTCAGTCAGAGACGTCCTTCTTCACAGCACAGCCAATTGCGCTGTGCTGTGAGAGCCGGGAGGAACGCCCCCTCCCTCCCTGATAATGCTCGTCTATGGACGAGTACTGCGAGCAGAGGGAGGGGAGCGTTCCTCCCGGCTCTCACAGCACAGCGCGATTGGCTGTGCTGTGAAGAAGGACGTCTCTGACTGACTGTCAGAAATGCCCTTCTGACCATAGAAGAGCTACAATACCGGACCATAAGCTCTTCACACCGGGCCCAGATCGGGAAAGCCGACAGTGTGCTGAACTCAGCGCACTGTCAGCTTTCCGGCAGTATATGGAACTGCCTATGGGCAAAATGGTGAAAGGTCCTCTTTAACTCCTTAAAAAAATTCCAAAACTTTGTATAAAAAAAAAAAAAATAATAATTCTTGGAGTCATCAAATTTGTAGTAGCTTTTATTTGCTTGTTTGGGGGATGCATAAAGTGTTGTCTTTTTGCTGGGTGAGATGTACCGTGCTTTTTATTTCTACCAATTTGGGCAATGTCCATTGCTTTGATAGGTTTTTATCCACATTTTTATGGGAGGCGGAAAAATTGTCGTTTTGGCTCTTTAGTGTTTTGCTTCCCTTATGGGAAAATTCTCTTTGTAAGTTTGTTTCTCCTAATACTTCCAATCGTGCAGTTGCAGAAGCATGACTACTGCTAGAGCTCCTATAGGAAAGGCAGAGATGGTTTATTTTGTATTTATTTATTTATCCCTGCCTTCCCAATCATTGTATACACAGCTATGGAACCTACTATGATACGGCTTCACTTTCAACCCTACAGTCACATGGACCACAAGGGGCTGGGGAACTGCATGAGCTGCTAGAGGACCCAGATCCTGCAGCTTATAAGAGGCTGCATTCCTTATCCTCCTGTCACCATCTATACTCTTCTCCCCTTCTATATCATTTGTGAACTTCCACCAAACTTCCTAGTTTAAACATTCTGAATAGCCATCTCCTCATCTCCTCCAACACAGCTGCACTCTCCTCATTGAGGTGCAGCCCATTCCTACTGAAGAGCCTGTAGGCAACGTAGAACTCGGCTCAGTTCTACAAGAATCCCTCCTACCTGCACCAGCTTGAGTCACTTGTTTAACTCACTAGTCTCCCTCTGTTTCTACTGTGTAGTCGGTGGTTCAGTTAGCATTTCAGAAAATACTACCTTTGAGGTCCTTGCCTTAAGCTTTGTCCAACTCCCTAAAATTCTTTTTTTTAAGACCTTCCACCTACCTGTTTGTCATTCGTGCCAATGTGTACCATGACCAATGGGTCTTCACCAGCCACTCCCAGTAATCTGTCAACACAATCTGTGATATATTGAATTTGAAGCACCCAGTAGACAACAAACTGTTTGCTATTCTTAGTCTTATTCTTCCAATAATTGATTCCCTTGATTCCTTACCAGCACCTGTCTGGGCTTTCCTACCCTCAAATTTTCTTTTTGCTGGAGCAGACATTCCCCTGGTTGCTAGAGGAACACCTACTATGGCCACCTAATGTGCTTTATTAGGTAAACAGATCTGTGTTGTATGAAGATAACACACTGGGGAAATTTATAACACTGTTTTATATCAGTTTTCTGTTTAGAACTGTTTGTCGGAATCCGTTTTCACATATAAGTTTTGTGGGGGCTTATCAATAGAGGGTCTGACTGCCTGTGACCTAGCAAATTTACTATATTTTATGTCCGAAACGTGCATAAATTGCATTTCTGCAAAATTCCTATGGATTTTGTTTTTATGGCATTCACTGTGTAGCCTAAATTAAATGTCCCCTATATTCTATGGGTCAGTACAATTCTGGCAATACTAAATTTATATAGGGCTTTTTTTTTTTTTTTTCCAAAACTGCAAAAAAGAAAAAAATCTTCGAGTCGCCATATTGTGACACCGATTTTTTTTTTTATATATCTCTGTGTATGCATAAGGCGTCTTGTTTTGCAGGGGCCATGTGTACTTTTTAGTTACAACATTTTGGGGAATGTCTATTGCTTTCATTACATTTTATTTAAAAAAAAAAAAAAAAACGCCTTGACACGTTTGATTTTTCCATTGATGGCATTCACTATATAGAAAAAAACATTTTTTTAAGTTTGTAGACCAGGCTTTTTCAGACACATGATTATCTAATGTGTATATGTTTAAAATATAGCTTTTATACATTTTTGCTATACAGTTAGGATATGTTTGGTGAAAATTTTTATATCTGTAGCTTTGGTTTTATGCCACCTAGAAAAATGTTTCTGTTATCTTAATAAAGCTGAGATTCTCAGCTTTCCTATGCTGCCAAGTACTAATCAACCCTTTCACTGCCAAGGGTCTCTGGAAATTTTGCACCTCCAGTAGCCAGAGCAATTTCCACAGTTTTGAGATGGATAAATCAAACCTAAATTGCAACATTGAAAGTCATCCAACCCCCCCCCCCCCATACCTATATATTCTCTTAAAGTAGACACCTGCAGCATTGTCAGAATGCCACTTGGTACTGTATACAAACAGGCACCTTCATGCCATTTTGATTTAAAGTGAATGTTTTATGAAAAAATGCAAATAAATGTATATTAGTTGCTAAAAGCGGAAACCAAACCAAAAATTATATGCACCAAAGCTCCTAAAAATGAGTTCAACATGTGCAGAGTTAATTCATATCACTATAGCCTACACCCGCATGCACTTGTCTTCAGAAAATCACCAGAACTGGAAGGAACAAAAATCTGCTTTGAAGCTGGAAATGTTACAAAAGTATCATCCTATAAAATGTAGGGATTACGCACCATGAAAAGTAAGTGAACCCCTAAACCCTATATATTTTTTGAAAGTAGACAACCTGAAGATTACAAATGTCTTAATGGGTCATCGATAGCCACATCTACCTTCATGCAGCTTTGTGACAAACACAAAACATTTTTTAAAAAAATGCACTAAAACACATATTTTCACCTAAAACTCATGTTCAATCTCACATTCATATACAAAATACATTTAAAATAATAGCTTAAGGTGTATACAAAGTGTATATATACTATATGTACCGCAAACATCAACTACAACAAGAGCTCGGACTCCCAAAAACACGAATACAGAAGGCAAGCAGGATTTTGCTGTTATTCACTAATATGTTCAAAAGCTATACTGCACCTAGCAAACTGTGACACCAAAATCTAACACAACATACCGTATATAAAAACACAACTTAATGTTTCATATATACAACCACCTTCATGCAACATTGCGGCAAACAGAGATTGCTAGCAAAAATTGCACAAAAGCTCACATTTGCCACTAAAGTGCAGCTCAAGCAATTCCTTTCATCAAACAAAATGTACTTTCCAAAAAACTGCAATATGTGAGGAGTTCATACATACCACACATGTATATATTTACAGGTGCGGGTGTTAAAGAAACACCAAAATCGCAGAAATGCGCCATCCCATTTTGTGCATGCAAATTAAATAGGACTTAAAATAAAATGTACATAAAAATATTATTTTCCATCTCCCTATAAAAATTTTTGCAAACTATACGTTCATCTCTAGTGATAATCGTTATTACTATTATTTTAGCGTGTAACGGATATCACTAGAGACGTATTTTACTGTAGAAAGCTCAAGTATAGACAGGACAGGGATGGGGTGAAATGTAAACTTTATTCATGATTTTGTGTATAAGTTGTGTGTTTGGTCAACATTTTTTTTAGCGCTGCGACCTGGACAATGGTAAACATCTGGGTCACCGCGCCAATAAACTTCCTGGTTATGTTCAGAGGGTATAGCATAAGAATACCCCTCTAGTAAAGCTCAGGGGGAAATTACATTATACCTGTATGTGACAATCAGAGACAAAAGTATAGTATGCTCTCTGATTGACAGGAGGGGGGAAATAGGGACTGAATCCCCTTCTCCTGGGGTCACATACAGGTTGTGCAGAAAGATCAGATTGCTTCTCTGTCTCTGTGCACGCTGCACCCTCCTCCCCCCTCCTCTTCCTTTTACAGTTCGTAAGTTGCTTGTTTAAACAGGAGGGGGAGACAATTTAGAGCCCTATATCTCTGGGATGCATGAATATATCTTGATGCTCTAAAATTAATTTTAAAGAGGAGAATCTCCTCTTTAAAATAACAAGCACTTGATGATAGAACTTATACTTCTGGAGTGATTCACTGTTAAAACGCTGTCGGGAATTGAGATCTGCAGTTGGATCTCTATGCCAAACAGCGTGTTCAACAGTGAATCACTCCAATAGTATAAATTCTATCATCAAGTACTTGTTATCATTTTAAAGAGGAGATTCCCCTCTTTAAAATGCATTTTAAAGCATCAAGATATCTTTATGCAGTCCAAAGATATTGGCATTAGTAGGGAGGACGTAGTAGCTACGTCCTCCGCTACTGTGGTGCCACCCTGGGAGGACGTAGAGCTGACGTTCTTGGCGAGAAAAGGGTTAAAGTACTAATTGTAAAATAATTAGAGACGTCACTGCCACTGGTTTAAAACACAGTCCAGAATGTTATTTTATATTTGGCATGAACTGCTGAATATTAAGTTCAAATTCCAAGTCCAAGTTTGTGCGATTATGTTACAGGCTTTGTTTTTATTTTTGTGTTTGCTCTGCAGCCAAACATTATATGTCACCTGTATTCTATGTTTTGGTACAATTCTGGGGATAACATATTGAATAGGAGACATGCGTTTCTATAGGCTCCTAGCTGTCATGGTAACAGGATGCCAACCCCACAAAATTGTACACCAGACAACTTCAACCAAGGTGCTGGCGACCTTAATGCCTGCAATCAGTGCAGGCACTGATTGTGGGCATTAGAGCCGGGTCTCTGCTGTATAATAGAGCAGAGAATCAGTCACCATGGTGGCTGCTCAGCTCCTGATCAGCCAGCATATTTTAAATACTCTACCTCTGCCATATTACATTGACTGTTGAGAAGGAATTCATTTGAATTCAAGTTAATTTTTTGTGTGTGTATAGTAAGCTAATAAAGTATTGTAAGCCGATTGCTGGTCAGGTAATGGAGGGGGTGTACATCTCACCCAGACTACTAAGGTGTGTGAGATGAGAAAACTCAAGAAAGAACGTTTCTCAGCAGATAACTATTGTCTGCTGAGGGTTATTTCAGAGTTCCGGTTACTGGGCTGTATTTTTAGGAATGGCAGGTAAGTTGTGGGACCTGTCATTCCACCCCCCTCCAGTCCACATTTTGGGGATGTTCCAGCAGCGACTCAGCTGCAGAGAGTCTGCTCATCAAGGAGGCTTAAGAAGTCAGCTCCAGCAGCAGACTTTGGGCAGAGCTTGGCTATTCTATGTTTAGTTAGAGCCTAGCTGAGCAGGTATTTATTTTTGTAATGTTACCTTTTGTTGCTGCACTGTATTTTTGAGTGATAATAAAACTCCACCTTTGTTTTGGACTAAAGAAACTGGACTTGTGTGTCTATGCCACCCCGCCTAGCACCCTCAGACTCTGACAGTATATTCACCAAACGCCCATGACTTAATAGAAAAAAATTAACAAAAAATGGAAGTTACACTTCAAGGTTTTTTTTATATGTGGTCTAGGGAAAAGAGGAGAGATTTGAATTTTTAAATTTTTTTTTTTTTTACTTTTAATTTTTAGACCCCAGGGGCTTTTATCACTAACGCATTGTAAAATACTGGCAATTGTATTACAGACTGCATAGAGCAGCCTGTAATAGAAACATATGCCAGACAGAATTTTCATGTAATAACTATTTTTTTTCTTCTTTCTATAGAATGTATCTGAGGAAAAGCGCATTTTGTACAGTCTTTATGGAGTAGTAGAGCACAGTGGATCAATGAAAGGAGGTCATTATGTTGCATATGTGAAGATCAGAATACCTTCCAAAAAGACATTTGAACACATCAGTAGTGGAAAGCATTCATCTGGTTAGTTCCTTATGTTACTATCCTATTGACCCTGACTTAAGAGTCCCTAAGAGTACCCATGAGGTTTGGGAGAGAAGTTTGGGGGTTAGTGAGGGTTAGAAAAACACAATCCGCAAAGAGGCTAATTTTAAACTCAGTCACAAACTGCAACCCCAGTAATATTCAGATTAGCCCTAATCTGGGGACTCCAGCAGGTAGCAGCCTGTTAAAAACAAAAAAAGATATCCTCACCTACCTGCAATCCCTTGATGGAGCTGCCGCCACGTCTCCTCTTCTTCACCCGCACATAAGATGTCTGCGTATCAACGCAGGAGGTATGATGACATCTTAGCATCGCCGCCTGCGCTGAGACACAGAGGTCTAAGCCAGCCCAGGACAGCTCCGCTCAGTTTTATTTTCAGAGTGGCCTGTCTTGGACTAGTTTAAGTAAAAAAATAAAATTGTATTATAATTGTCGCCCCTCCAATATTGCAACCTGAGGAGGCCGCCTCACTCCACTTCATTAGTGGTGCACCCCTGGAGGTATGTTTTCGGGTTCAGAACATATTACAATTTTGACAAAAACATATTATGCATAGGACAGTAGGATTGTGTGTTTTTGTGTTGTGACACTTGTGCAGGTTTGTTGAGAAGTAAGGTATATTTCTCTCATGTTCCTCTCCAATGTGTAGTAGCAGGCACAGGGCCTCACATGCCAGTTAATATATTTGTCAGGGTGGGTATTTAAAGGGATTGTGCAGGCCTTTGAAAACTTAGCTACTTTCTTCTTGTTAGCATGTGACGTCACGTCCGTTGTCCACATGGCATTTTGACATCTCCATTTCATTAAAATGAATAGGACAGAGTTGCAGCATAGCTATATGAGCAACAGACATGACATGTTACTTCCTGAGAAGAAGAAAGCATCAGGGTTTTCAAAATCCTGCACAACGCCTCAAACACAGCTAAGGTTGATTAATGTCTAGTAAGTGCCGGACAGGCAATGATTTTCTATTGTTGCGGTTTTCTTTTCTGTTTACCAGCTACGTGACCAGTGTCAGCTTACACCTATCTGCTGCTGTGTGCTGTTTTGATAAAACAGACACATGTCCCTTGACCCCAGCAAAGGCAATCTCAAGTATAATCTCACAATATAAGGGCTAGCTCACACGCAATTACGCGTGTGCATATTCCATCGCGGCTGCCGTGATGGGATGCCGGTGCAGTGCACGGCATCCCATCTCGGCTTTCCGCTCCGGATTAGGCACAAATGAATGGGCCTAGTCCGGAGGGTGCTGTCGGTGTCGGACACCGCGGCTGATGAATACACCTGAAGAAAGGGAAGCTCGTTTCTTTTTTCCGCTAGTGGCAACATGCTACTAGTGGAAAAAATAACGCTAGTGGTCTATATAGACCACCATTGTGAGGGGCGGATTATGACGTGGATTCTGCGCCAAAATCTGCCCCTTCTTGCCCCGTGTGAATGGGGCCTAAACCAACCTACCTAAACCAACCTACACCTAAACCAACATAAAGAGCTACGTTATTTATGGCACAATGATTTACCTTTCTTTTTCTTTGCAGTATTGAAGGATGGAGCCACATCGTCTTCCAGTCAGTGGGTCTACATCAGCGATACACATGTACAAATGGTTTCTGAGTCTAGAGTGCTGAGCTCACAAGCATATCTCTTATTTTATGAAAGACTCTGTTAGATAAAGCCTTACATGTTACACACCCTAGTGTGCACTTTACAGTACAGACCAATGCAAATGATGGAAAAGCAACAGTTCTTCATCTGACACAAGAGGAGCAAAGAATGAAAAACTTTCCTTTGGTTAAATGAAAGGTGCATTTGTATGGGGAATGGAAGGAACTGTGTGACCGACAGATAATACATAAATGAATCCGTATAAAATCGGTGCTTTACTAGTTGTTCTCCACATCAGTAAGAAGTTGCACTTTTTGGCATTAGGGTTTTATTTCACCTTTTGCTGGTGTGTCATTCAGAAAATTCCTCTGATGCCATTTTCTTTCAGGTGAATATGTTAGAAACCAGCTCAGCATTCATTATTTTTATATGGTTTGGTGCCTTAATGAATCGTTCTTGTAGAATGGCACCTGTTCATCTGCATTTGGGTCTCTAATATGTATATGAGGACACTGCAATGGTAGTTCAGTGGTTTTCTTCATGGAATCTTATAATACATAAGCAGAGGAGTCACATGTTAATGTGAGTACCTGAGAATGTAGTTATTTCATTCACTCACAGAAAGGGTTAACATGTGGTTGGTCACACAATTCAATTTGTTCTTAGAGGAGTCCAGTCTGTCATTTTCTATTTTTATCCTGGGGACATGTACAGTATAATAGATTTGGAAAACCCATTAAGGGGTTTATTGACTATGGCTCAGAATGGGGGTGCCTAGGTGTCTCTGGATACACAGGCTATGCCCCTCCGGTCTATTCTCTGACTGAGGAGGGTCACCACTATGGCCAATGATTTGTTGGGTGCCTTTTTTTGTGTGTGTTGGAAGAAATTTGGAAGTGAAAAGCAGTGAGGAATCAAAAACTGCACAGGGATTGGTGAGGGTATCATATTTTTCATTTATTATGTTAGTACCCCCGTAATTAGGCCTGTCAAATATACATTTTAAATCCTTGGAAATTCTTTGGAAAGATATTCCAAAGAAAAGTGCCCTGAATGAGGGATCTTAGACCTGGTTTTCATGTAGCAGTCTGATCATGGCCAAGGGAGGATAAAACTGAAAATGGCAAAGACAGCTCAACACCCCTGACTCCTGAAGTGAGCCAGAAAAACAAACAAACAAATGGGAAAGCGCTTAGGTAAGTGCTACTTGTACTTCACAAGCCAGTGATGTTGCATTCATCAGTCACTAGGCCTTTTTGAAGCTCAGTCCTATTTAAGTGAATGAGGCTGACCTGCAGTATCAAGCATAACCATTACACAAGGTATGGCATTGTTCTTGGTAAGCAGTGAAGGAGCCGAATGCTGTGGCTTCTTCATTCAGCTGATCAGTGAGGGTGCAGGGAGTTGAACACATATCAATCTGACATCAGTACAGTACCATAATGCTGGAAAACCTTTGACTAATCTGTAACTACTGTCTAGTTATCACAGGATGCAATATGTAAGCAAGCAATGTTATGTCTGTAAGAGAAGCTGCTGTATTTTAAACTTTTATTTGAAAACGATCAGCCTCATAAATTATCATCTCGTAACTAATAATTTTTAGAGGTGGTATATGAAGTTGGCAAATATTGTATTTACATTGCTTTAATCATATATCTTGATGCCAACATGTGATGTAAATAAAAGTTTATATTTGACTTAAAAATCTGTTTTATTGTTCTTATTTAAAGAGAACCCATATATTATTCATTGTGAGCTTGTCTATGGCTAATTATGCATCTTCATAGAACTTCTGTTATCTTATTTCTGTCTGGACAAGCAAGGCAAGCAGTACCCAGACTACAGACATGTTGCATATACAAGGCCAAGGTAAACAAAGATCCTGACCATTCCTGCACACTGAAAAGGGAGAAGGGTGTTGCTTTCTATTGAGGCCATCCTGTTCTGTCTTACAGTTGGTTGATTGTTCAGCTACTAAGTATATGTGGCAGACAATTAATCTCTGTTGTTCTGGTCAGATGTCAGCATGAGAGGCATCACAGTGGTCTATTTCCTGCAACTGAAAACCTCTAGATCCAGGTAAATTACAGGAACCAAGATTTCCCAATAGAACATATCTCCGAGCATAGCTTGCCTTCATCCCACAGTGTATCCTGGTGCAGTTGTTTTAGCAGGTAAGTGGTGCAAATGCATCTGACGTCCACATGATGATTTTTTTTTTTTAAAACCCTCAAATTCATCATATCAGGCCACCTTCTCATGTTTCATGGTCCAGTTCTGATTCCTAAATGTCCATTGTAGGTACATTTGGTTGTGTATGGGATGATCATGGGCACCCTGATAAGTCTGCAGCTAAGCAGCGATACAATGTTAGTTTTGACTTTAGTTTGAAGTTTCTATCATAGTCTGCATTAAATGGGTATTCAGACTCGTAATTTTATTTAATCCCTTCACACTGTGTGCCATACTATCATATCGAGCCAAGCTATTGTTAATGTTCAGTGCTCTTATAGTACAGCTTGGTAATGCCATAGGCTCAGGAGCTGTGCCTGCAGCATTACCTTCGGCACTCGTGACTAGCCAATGTAGTTGGAAAATACTCCAACTGTGACGAACCCCTTGGGTGCTGTGAGCAGTAGAGATCACGACATCCAGGGAGTCTAGTAGCAAGATCACGCCCCCCACCCTTCCCATCACCTCTCTGATTCCCTGTGCTCCTATTCAAGGACTTGTCATGAGGAACGGGAATGGCCTGCTGACTGCCGTTCCCTGTTACACATAGGGAACCTATGTGCAATGTGCTGTATTGCGCTGGGGATCAGCGATCACAGGTCAAATTCCCTTTACAGGACAGTTTAAAAAAAAATCTTTACATTTAAAAAACCCCACAATATTAGATATCCCCCCATTATCCAAAAAAATCATGTTATTTATCCCGTTCAGTGAGCGCTGTAAAGAAAATATATTTTTCGCAATGCACAAAATAACATACTTGGTCACCTCACTTTTCTGAAAAAATAGCAATTAAAAGTGATCAAAAAGTCATACATCCCAAATATTGGTACCAATAAAAGGTACAATTTTTCCCTCAAATAAAGAGCCATTACATATCTCCGTCACCAAAACTGTAAAAAAAAACAGTTATAGGCATGAGAATACGGTGACCCCTGGAAAAATGTACATTTTACTTGAAAAAGCAGTAAAACATAATAAAAACCAATATGAATATGCTATATCTGTAATTGTAATGCCATTTTTAATGCAGAGTGAACGCCATAAAAACAAAATGCAAAAAATTATAATAGAATTGTAACATGGACCCGCAAAAAACATTAATAAATGCTAAATAAAAACATTATATATACCTCAAAACGTTGCCAAATGAAAGTACAACTTAACATGTAAGGAGTAAGCCCTCACTCTAAAGAGCTAAATGAATTCCAGTGTGGCACTGTAATAGGATGTCAGCAGGGGCAAAGTTATAGGGGCAATATATAGCTATACTGTAGAAGAAGCAGCCACTACTGAGCCATGGACCATGGAAGTCCCAAAGGTCCCTCTCCCAAGTAAAATTTACTACCATTCTAAATAGCACAAGGTAAGTTGGGGCACAGGAGCTTCAAGTAACGCCTCTGAAATGCCATTGTTGCAAGTCAGTGTATGAAATTTCTTCCATCCTAGATATTTCCACAACTTGAATGATATTATTAAAAAGTGAAAGCCAACCAACTAGCAGGCCACAGTTACATAGTGTCATCGAGTACTGAGACACAGAATGGAAAAGACAAAAATGTTCTACTGACTTAAACGGGTTGTCCAGAGAGTTGTAATTAACTTTCTTGGTCTCTGGATCACTGTTGCTGGGTCATGTGATCCAAAGCAACGCTGGGGGGGGTTTGATAGGACAAAATGCTGCTTTGTGTCACATAACCAGGTTATTCAAATATAACTCCCCAGGCCATAGAACATGTGCAAGATTATAGTGAGGGGTCTGTGATGTCTGCCTTGCACATAGGGCTGCCATCACAAATTTTGTGGCCCCATGCTGACAAAATCTGTGGTCTCCTCTCCTCCCTGACGTATCTTAGAGTTTCCTATTCTGTGACCCCCAAGTGTTCCCCACACAGTTTAAAGCTCCTCAGTCATCACCCAACACAGTATAATTCTGCACGTGCTATATAATGCCCCATGGTGGACCCCACATGGTATTAAAAGCTTCCCTTATCACCTACAGTATAATATACTCCCCAAAGTTGTCTTCTCCATTATAATGCTCCACAGTGGACCCACTCAGAATAAAGTGCTCTACAGAGCCCCCTCCCAGACCCTAGAGAAGTAAGAAGAGGCCCAGAAGAGGGTGAGTAAAAATAAGAAACCGTTATACTCCCCGTGCCTCATCTCTCTTGGCCATCCTCACGGTGTCAACTGTTTCCAGTGTGATCTTCAGGTCTGCGACTGACATCACACACTGAGGCACCTCACGTGACTGCTGAGGCCCAATCACAGGCTTGGAACGCGTGATGTCAGGATGGATGAGGCAAGAAGAGGATGCTGCAGCCCACCTGATGCCCAGGAGAGCCAGTCCAACGCTGGATTTATTTGGGGTGTAATTAATGGCTATAGCATAGGATATGTTATAAATACCTGACAGACGCAGGTTCCAGTGGTGGAATGCACATCTATGTTCAGATCAGGTCCCCATTTTTGCATACAAGTGAATAGAGGAGCCATGCGAGCATGCGTCTCTTCTCTCAGCAAATATGGAAATAGCCAAACAGCTTCAGGTTTCACTCACTTCGTGTTCTTTACATCCATTAATCAGATCTGTTTAATTGTTGTATAAAAAAAAGAAACAGATACAGTTCTACCTACCTTTCAAGATAAAACAGGCTGTAAAATTGTCCCAAGCAAAAATCTAACCGAGCTATAACCAGAGTACTGTGTACACAGAAGCATAATGGGGTTATGGGGTTTAGAAGGGGAGAGTCAAAAACGAAAATTGAAAAATTCCTCTGGCTCGAAGGGTTTAAAGGCAATGATGGGAATCCCTTTCAAGAGAAGGAGTCCTCACATTCTGGTGCTCAATTAATCAAAAAAAGGGGTTACTAGACTTCATCTGAGGCTAAGTTTACATTGGCTGCAGAAATCAGCGGAGAGAAAAATCCTGCATAGAGGCCTTTTCTCTCTACTGCTTTTAGCATGGAAACGGCAGACCCCATTATAGTTTATGGGGTTTGCCACTGTCCTTGGGTAACTGCTGTTAGTGGTCTGGCTCGCCATTGTTCAGGTCCCCTGGCAGACCTAAACGTTGGAGAACCTGACGCAGATATGATCCTAGCCTTATTCTAGTAACCCCATCACATGAGACACCATTGGCTGCTTTATTCCATGGAGGTCTTTTATAATATATATATATATATATATATATATATATATATATATATATATATATATTAGAGATGAGCGAACACTAAAATGTTCGAGGTTCGAAATTCGATTCGAACAGCCGCTCAATGTTCATGTGTTCGAACGGGTTTCGAACCCCATTATAGTCTATGGGGAACAGATACTCGTTAAGGGGGAAACCCAAATCCGTGTCTGGAGGGTCACCAAGTCCACTATGACACCCCAGGAAATGATGCCAACACCTCTGGAATGTCACTGGGACTGCAGGGGAAGCATGTCTGGGGGCATCTAACACACCAAAGACCCTCTATTACCCCAACATCACAGCCTAACAACTACACACTTTCCACATTCAAAAAAACCTCTATCAAAGTGGGAAAATACCTGGAAACCTTCTTTACTCCCCAAATGGATGGACACAAACCCCAATTTAAGCTCAACAAACAGTAACAACCACCCCTTTAAATCACGTTCCCCATGACAACCACAAATGGAATAGGCAATGGGAATTCCAAAAGCCCTCACCCATAACTGTCATTTTGAGTGTGTGTGTGTGTGTGTGTGTGTGTGTGTGTGTGTGTGTGTGTGTGTGTGTGTGTGTGTGATGTGGTTAGACCTTCCAAAATTCACTTTTCTAGCACTTAACATGAGCCCTTCCAAACAAAGTTACAGGACCTTAAGCTGAGCTACCAGCAGAGATTGAGGCCCTTGGCATGAGTAGAGCCTTGCACCAGCAGTGTTTTTGGCACTTAGGGTGAGTTGAACCTTGTACCAGCGTGTGTCCCTTAACATCAGGCGGGCCCTAAGTTCTGCGCTTTGCACAAAAGTTCCACATTAACTAGGCTGAATGGTACAAAGATTAGTAGGCCCGAGAACCGGGAACAGGTCTTGCAATGGCTGTCGGATAACGCTTAAAGCACATTGTCCACCAGCCAGTCAGCCTCTACCTCCTCTTACCCAACAGTCTTGTCCTCCTTCCACCCAAAAGTCCCAATCTTCCCAGAACAATAACCCCAACTGTCCCTGCTCCCCAGAGCTGTTCTCCCTTCCTTTGACTGTACCGCAACCTGCCCCTCCATTTCGCGATTCCACGGACCTAACAGACGAGTATCTGTGTCCAGATGCTCAAACACTAGAGTCTCCTCCATTCCATCTCCGGTCGATTTGGTGGCGGATGACCAGCAACCCACCCTCATCGACGACGATGAGACGCAGTTGCTGTCAGGGCAGCCAGTTGACATGCGCATTGTGCAGGAGGAGGAGGAGGCGAGACAGGAGTTGGAAGAGGAGGTGGTGGACGACGAGCACACCGACCCCACCTGGACAAGGCGGATGTCAAGCTGGGAAAGTAGTGTGGATGTTGAGGCAGGTGCAGCACCAAAAAGGGTAGCTAGAGGCAGAGACATGTCCAGAGGCAGAGGTCAGCTGCTTTGCCAAAGCCAGGCCAGACCCGGAATGTCCGAAGATGTTCCCTTTTGTACCCAGCCCAGAAAAACTCCCCCATCGAGGGCACGTTTCTTGAAGGTGTAGAGTTTTTTCAAGGAATGCGCCGAGGACAGATATAGTGTCGTCTACACAATTTGCCTCTCAAAATCAAGTAGGGGCCCTGAGAAGAGCAACCTGTCCACCACTTCAATGCACCGTCATTTGGAATCCAAGCAATGGAATCAGTGGCAGGCAGCAACGGCAGGACAAACATCGCCTGCCGTTCATGCCACTGCCTCTGCTCACAGTGCTGGCGATGCACTCCAGAGGACGAGCCAGGACATCACTTCATCTGCCTCCGCCACTTTGTTGACTTCTCCCTCATCCTCCCCTGTTTCTGTCTTATCTCCTTCTCCTGCACCATCAAAGGCACCATCAGGCGCTTCTTTATAACAACCCACCATCTCTCAGACATTGGAGCGCCGGCAGAAATACACCGCTAACCACCCACCCACGCAAGCCTAGAACGCCAACATCGCTAAACTGCTGGCCCAGGAGAGGTTGGCGTTCCGGCTTGTTGAAACTCCCGCCTTCCCGGACCTGATGGCAACTGTGGCACCTCACTATGCCGTCCCTAGCCGTCACAACTTCTCCCGGTGTGGCGTCCCCGCCTTGCACCAGCACGTGTCACTCAACATCAGGTGGGCCCTTAGTTCCGCGCTTTGCTGCAAGGTCCACTTGACCACCGACACATGGACAAGCACCTGTGGTCAGGGATGCTGCTTATCTTTAAGGACAGGCAGGGTGAATGTGGTGGAGTCTGGTCCCGGGGTGCAAACTGAGGTACCCTATCTCCTCTCCCAGGCCAAAATTCATGGCAGGAGTAGACTGAAACCCTACGACGCTGCAACCTCCACCCCAGCTACTAGCGGCAAACGCTAAAACACTGGTGTGGGGAGACGTCAGCAGGCGGTGCTGAAGCTCATCAGCTTGGGGGATAGATAGCACAGTGCCTCCGAGGTCAGGGATGCCATCCTGGCTGAGATGGCATTTTTTTTTCCCTGCTACACCTGGGGCCTGGCATTTTTACGCCTGTGATAATGGCTGGAACCTGGTAGCGGCTCTGGAGCTTGCCAGCCTCCAACACGTTCCATGTTTGGCCCACGTCTAACCTAGTGGTGCAAAGTTTTTTGAAAACATACCCAAATGTACCGAAGCTACTGTTGAAAATGCGGCGCTTGTGCGCCCACTTTTGCAAGTGCACAGGAGTCGCTGCTAGCCTAAAAACACTCTAGCAAGGCCTACATCTGTCCAAACACAGGCTGTTGTCCGTCATTCACACACGCTGAAACCCTACAGTACCATATCTTGAGCAGGGTGTGTGAGCTGCACAGACCTTTGATGGAGTTCCATCTACAAAACCCAAGAGTTCCTCAAAGTCAGCTCCCAAAGTTTCTGCACCATGAGTTTCCAGGGGTGGCAGAGTTATGGCTAGGGGCAGAGGCATGGATAGGGATGATGTCTAGGGGCAAAAGCAGTGTGGATGTGGAGGCAAGCTAAGCAGGAAAAACTGGGGGTACAAGCTAAGGCATGGACTGGGATGATGTCTAGGGGCAAAAGCAGTGTGGATGTGGAGGCAAGCTAAGCAGGAAAAACTGGGGGTACAAGCTAAGGCATGGACTGGGGTGATGTCTAGGGGCAAAAGCAGTGTGGATGTGGAGGCAAGCTAAGCAGGAAAAACTGGGGGTACAAGCTAAGGCATGGACTGGAGTGATGTCTAGGGGCAAAAGCAGTGTGGATGTGGAGGCAAGCTAAGCAGGAAAAACTGGGGGTACAAGCTAAGGCATGGACTGGGGTGATGTCTAGGGGCAAAAGCAGTGTGGATGTGGAGGCAAGCAAAGCAGGGAAAATGGTGGCTAGAGGCAAAGGGATGTCCATAGGCAGCAAGGGCAAAGATGCAAAACTCTCCCCTGTTTCAAGAATTTTCCTGACTTGTCTCCCCACAAAACATTCCTGGGAGGAGGGCTGAAACACCACCCTCCTCCTCCTCCGCTGTTAGATTGACCCCAGCTACAAGCTGAAAACGCTGCAACACTGGTGTGGGGAGACGTCAGCAGGCTGGGCTGAAGCTCATCAGCTTGGGAGACGGACAGCACACTGCCTCTGAGGTCAGGGATGCCATCCTGGATGAGATGGCAATTTGTTTATCCCCGCTGCCCCTGGGGCCAGACTTTTTTGTCTTGTTGGAGGGCTCTGGAGCTTGCCAGCCTCCAACACGTTCCATGCCTAGCCCACGTGTTCAATGTAGTGGTGCAATGATTTTTAAAAACATACCCCAAATTAGCTGAGCTAAGGGTGAAAGTGCGGCACTTGGACACCCACTTTCCCAAGTCTACAGTACCTGGAGCTAGCCGCAATACACTCCAGCAAGGCCTACATCTGCCTGAAGCACCTACTGTTGTGCGAGGTCACCACACGATCTAACCCTAGATACCGTATGTTGAGCAGGATGTGTGAGCAGCAGAGACCTTTGATGGAGTACCAGCTACAAAACCCAAGGGTTCCTCAGAGTCAGCTCCCTCACTTTCTGCACCATGAGTTTCCATGGGTGGCAGACTTATGGCTAGAGGCACAGGCATGGATAGGGGTGATGTGTAGGGGCAAAAGCAGTGTGGATGTGGAGGCAAGCTAAGCAGCAAAAACTGGGGGTACAAGCAGCCGGTGGCATCATCACTGACAAGCACAGCTGTCTGTCAGCTGACAGGCTGACTTTCACCAAAATGAACAGACAATGGATAGACTCATCATATACATGTCAGTTACATGACAAATTTAGTGCAATTTGCAAGTCCAAGATGGGTTGGAGATCTGCAGAGAGGAATCTCACCACCTCTTGCGGGTGCCATCATTTGGAAGGCAAGCCCTGGGCTCAGTGGGTGAGAGCAAGCGCAGGATAATCGTCGTTTGGCCTGGCGGCCACTGCCTCTTCCACTGTTGACAGGGCTGGCGCTGCAGTCCAGACCAGGAGCCAGGACACCTCCACATCTGCCTCTGACACTTTGGGGAGTTCACCCTCATCCTCACCTTTTCCTGCCATTTCTCCTTTTGCCCGCGCCATCATGCGCCTCTTCCCAGCAATTCCCCATCTCCCAAGCCTTTCATTTCATGCTAAAGTACAGCGCAACCCACCCACATGCCCAAGGCTTCAACGGCCTCATCTCAAGAAATCTGGCCCAGGAGATGTTGGAATCCCGGCTGGGGGACACTCTGCCCTTTTTGGGCAGAGTGTCTACTGCGCCACCGCACTGTGCCGTCCACACCAGCACTTTCCCCCAAACATGAGGCGGTCCCTAAATTCAGCGCTTAGCCCTAAAGTTCCACGTGACCAGTTACGAATGGACAAGTGCATGCGGACAGGGACGCTACCTTTCAATTTTGGCACAGTGGTTGAATGTAGTTGAGGCGTGGACCGGGTCGCAAAATGTGGTGGCCTGACTTGTCTCCCCACACAACATTCCTGGGAGGAGGGCTGAAACACCACCCTCCTCCGCTGTTAAATTGACCCCAGCTACGAGCTGGAAACGCTGCAACACTGGTGTGGGGAGACGTCAGCGGGCCGTGCTGAAGCTCATCAGCTTGGGGGCCAGACAGCACACTGCCTACAAAGTGAGTCATGCCATCCTCGATGAGACGGCAATGTGGTTTTTGCCACTGCACCTGGGCCCAGGCATGTTGTCATGTGTGATAATGGCCGTAACCTGGGATCGGCTCTGTAGCTTGGCAGCCTGCAACATATTCCATGCCTGGGCCACGTTTTTAACTCATTGCTGCTAATCATTTTAAAAAGGTACCCCAATGCTCCTGAGCTACTGGTGAAAGTGTGGCGCTTGTGCGGATAGTTTTTAAAGTCTATAGTTGCCGCTGCTAGCCTTTATGCACTCCTACAACGCCTGTACCTGCTGGAACAACGGCTGTTGTGCGACGTCTCCACACTGCTGGCACTAAACATATCATGTGTTGAGCAGAGTGTGTGAGCAGCACAGACCTTTGATGTAGTTCCAACTCCAAAACCCTCGGGTTCGTCAAAGTCAAATCCCTCAGTTGCTCAACCATGAGTGGCCATGGGTGGCAGACTTATGTGAAATCCCATCCCATCCATTGCACTGGACACGAAACATTAGCATGCGCTCAGCACAACTTCGGATATGGCAGCTGCGTTAAGCAGGGTGCAGGGTACAACACAGACCAAGCCCGAGCACCAGGAACAGGTGTTAGAAATACTGCAGCATCCGCCATTTCCTTCCAATTTTGGGGTTTTGGACCCGCCACCGACTTGTCTGGACCTAAGTGGGGATCATGAGACACAGTTGCCATCAGGGCAAGCTGTGGTCATGTGCGGTTTGCAGTAAGGGGCCAGTGCGCAATTGGAAGAGGAGTTGGTGGATGACGAGGCCACCGACCCCACATGGACAGGGGTGATGTCTAGGGGCTAAAGCAGTGTAGATGTAGAGGGAAGCTAAATCAACAAAAAACCTGGGTAGAAGCAAAGGCATAAACTGGGGTGATGTTTAGGGGCTAAAGCAGTGTAGATGTGGAGGGAAGCTAATTCAACAAAAAAAAAACAGGGTAGAAGCAAAGGCATAAACTGGAGTGATGTTTAGGGGCTAAAGCAGTGTAGATGTGGAGGGAAGCTAATTCAACAAAAAAAAACAGGGTAGAAGCAAAGGCATAAACTGGGGTGATGTTTAGGGGCTAAAGCAGTGTAGATGTGGAGGGAAGCTAATTCAACAAAAAAAACAGGGTAGAAGCAAAGGCATAAACTGGGGTGATGTTTAGGGGTGAAAGCAGTGTAGATGTGGAGGGAAGCTAAGCAGCAAAAACAGTGGGTAGAAGCAAAGGCATGCAAAACTCTACCCTGTTGGAAGACTTATTCCTAGGTCTGGAACACGTTAATGGCCCCCCTGGACAAATTACTGCCACTCAGGGGCCTAGTGTCACCAGGAGGGACAAGTATAGGCGCATGTTGTGGGAATACCTGGCCGACACCAGCTCTGTCCTCTCCGATCCCTCTGTGCTCTACAGCCTACACTTATTTTCTCATCTCTTTTTTCTGCACTGCACATCTCTTGCCTGCTTCCTTTGGGATCTTACAAGTGGTGGTCCACTTCCAAAGATGGTAATTTCACTAGACAGTGTAACAGGAGTAGCTGAGGGATCGCTGTCTTAACCACTTTTTGGCACAAAATTAACTTCCAAAGCCAAATATGGTGCAAGTATATGATGCAAGGACACCTACACACCTATCTCTGACACATTGGGGAGTTCACCCTCATGCGCCCTTTTGGCCTGCACCATCATGCGCCTCTTCCCAGCCACTCCACATTTCCCAAGCTTTTCATTGCAGGCAGAAGTACAACACAACCCACCCCCATGCCCAAGCCTTTAACAGCCTCATCGATAAACTGCTGGCCCTGGAGATGTTGGTGTTTGTTTATGCTTCTGGAGACCCAGGCCTTCCGTCAGCAGATGGCAGCTGGGGCACCTCCCTATGCTGGGCCTAGCCGTTACTACTTCTCTTGGTGTGCTGTCCCTGCCTTGCGCCTGCATGTGTCCCATAACATCAGTCGGGCCCAGAGCTCTGCGCTTTGCTGCAAGGTCCACTTGACCACCGACACATGGACAAGAGCCTGTGGTCAGGGATGCTGCAGTGCTTATCTTTAATGACAGGCAGGGTGAATGTGGTGGAGTCTGGTCCCCGGGTGCAAACTGGGGTGGCCTATCTCCTCTCCCAGGCCAAAATTCATGGTAGGAGTAGACTGAAACCCTACGATGCTGCAACCTCCACCCCAGCTACTAGCGGAAAACACTGTAACACTGGCGTGGGGAGATGTCAGCAGGCCGTGCTGAAACTGATCAGCTTGGGGGACAGACAGCACAGTGCCTCCGAGGTCAGGGATGCCATCCTGGCTGAGATGGCATTTTTTTTTCCCTGCTACACCTGGGGCCTGGCATTTTTGCGCCTGTGATAATGGCTGGAACCTGGTAGCAGATCTGGAGCTTGCCAGACTCAAACACGGTCCACGCATGGCCCACGTTTTCCAACTTGTTGGTGCCATGTTTCTTTGAAACCTACACCATTGTGCCTGATATACAGGTCAAAGTGGGGCCATTTTCGTAAGTGAGAACTAGCCTCTGCTAGGCAGAAAACATTCAGAGCACACTCCTCTCATCTTCGCACCGTTGGCTGGTGGAGGAAGACGAGGGGGTTGGAGTGGCATCTGATGTCCCTGTCCTACACGAGGCTAGAGGGTGCACTTCAGTGCATCCCATTGCTTCACCACAAATGGTGTGAAGGGGAGTGGAAAATGGAGGAAATGGAGAGTGACCCTTACAGTTGGGGCCAGCAAAGGCATGCCAAGTAACACACTGGCACACATGGCTGACTTCATCTTGGGTTGCTTTTCAACACATATTTCACATCATGAAGAACAAATAATACTGGATTTTTACAAGCCTCGAACCCTGGTCTAGGTCTAATGTCTGTTCCTTTCTTATATTAGGGGAGAGGGAAAAAAAATTACTTCAGTGATACGTTTAGCGTACATAGACTGACTATTAATGTGTATCCCACTTAGTGTTGTTAGGGTTACACACCGTCACAACCTGGCTAAAGCTTCTATAGCTGTTAAAAAAGTCAACATAACTTTACGGTATCCAAAAAGACAGCTGGTACCGACAGAGAGCAAGACAAATGTCAACCAAAGCTGTGAGCTCTGAACACCCACAGTGACTTTGGCGTCATCATCATTATAAGGGAGCGGGTGGTAATAAATAACTTGGCAGTGCCTAAAACCCAAAAAGCTTATACAACTATATTTACATTAAGATACACAAATGACACTTTTCAGTAGCATGTCATGAGACAAGCTGATAAGCTCTTCCTTTGTGCAGTGCTATTTGAAAGTTAAAAGCTGCCTTTATTTTAATTCTGGAGAAGGTGCAGACATTAGATTTAGAACATGTTGTCTTCATTGTCCAAATCCTCTATATAGGTAACGTGTTTTTCGGGCCGAGCTGTCTGGGAACGAGCTGGTGCAGCACTAACAACCTGGGTGAATATGGCAAGAGCCTGAGATGTAGGGTGAATGAATCCCCAAATTATTTGTGGAATTCCCAGTGAGACAATGGCACTATATACCAGTAGCAAAAATTGTGGGTGCACATAACCCCAATATATTCTTTGAATTCCCAGTCAGACAATGGCACTATATACCAGTAGCAAAAATTGTGGGTGCACGTAACCCCCATATATTCTTCGAATTCCCAGTGAGACAATGGCACTATATACCAGTAGCAAAAATTGTGGGTGCACATAACCCCAATATATTCTTGAATTCCCAGTGAGACAATGGCACTATATACCAGTAGCAAAAATTGTGGGTGCACGTAACCCCCATATATTCTTTGAATTCCCAGTCAGACAATGACACTATATACCAGTAGCAAAAATTGTGGGTGCACGTAACCCCAATATATTCTTTGAATTCCCAGTGAGACAATGGCACTATATACCAGTAGCAAAAATTGTGGGTGCACGTAACCCCCATATATTCTTTGAATTCCCAGTCAGACAATGGCACTATATACCAGTAGCAAAAATTGTGGGTGCACGTAACCCCCATATATTCTTTGAATTCCCAGTGAGACAATGGCACTATATACCAGTAGCAAAAATTGTGGGTGCACGTAACCCCAATATATTCTTTGAATTACCAGTCAGAAACTGGAACTATATAGCAGTAGCAAAAATTGTGGGTGCACATAACCCCCATATATTCTTTGAATTCCCAGTGAGACAATGGCACTATATACCAGTAGCAAAAATTGTGGGTGCACGTAACCCCAATATATTCTTTGAATTACCAGTCAGAAACTGGAACTATATAGCAGTAGCAAAAATTGTGGGTGCACATAACCCCCATATATTCTTTGAATTCCCAGTGAGACAATGGCACTATATACCAGTAGCAAAAATTGTGGGTGCACGTAACCCCAATATATTCTTTGAATTCCCAGTGAGACAATGGCACTATATACCAGTAGCAAAAATTGTGGGTGCACATAACCCCCATATATTCTTTGAATTCCCAGTCAGACAATGGCACTATATACCAGTAGCAAAAATTGTGGGTGCACGTAACCCCAATATATTCTTTGAATTACCAGTCAGAAACTGGAACTATATAGCAGTAGCAAAAATTGTGGGTGCACATAACCCCCATATATTCTTTGAATTCCCAGTGAGACAATGGCACTATATACCAGTAGCAAAAATTGTGGGTGCACGTAACCCCAATATATTCTTTGAATTACCAGTCAGAAACTGGAACTATATAGCAGTAGCAAAAATTGTGGGTGCACATAACCCCCATATATTCTTTGAATTCCCAGTGAGACAATGGCACTATATACCAGTAGCAAAAATTGTGGGTGCACGTAACCCCAATATATTCTTTGAATTACCAGTCAGAAACTGGAACTATATAGCAGTAGCAAAAATTGTGGG
Organism: Leptodactylus fuscus; assembly: GCF_031893055.1. NCBI lineage: Eukaryota > Metazoa > Chordata > Amphibia > Anura > Leptodactylidae > Leptodactylus > Leptodactylus fuscus. Next base: position 114,573,812 of record NC_134267.1, read on the forward strand.
TGCACATAACCCCCATATATTCTTTGAATTCCCAGTGAGACAATGGCACTATATACCAGTAGCAAAAATTGTGGGTGCACATAACCCCCATATATTCTTTGAATTCCCAGTGAGACAATGGCACTATATACCAGTAGCAAAAATTGTGGGTGCACATAACCCCAATATATTCTTTGAATTCCCAGTGAGACAATGGCACTATATACCAGTAGCAAAAATTGTGGGTGCACGTAACCCCCATATATTCTTTGAATTCCCAGTGAGACAATGGCACTATATACCAGTAGCAAAAATTGTGGGTGCACGTAACCCCAATATATTCTTTGAATTCCCAGTGAGACAATGGCACTATATACCAGTAGCAAAAATTGTGGGTGCACGTAACCCCAATATATTCTTTGAATTCCCAGTGAGACAATGGCACTATATACCAGTAGCAAAAATTGTGGGTGCACGTAACCCCCATATATTCTTTGAATTCCCAGTGAGACAATGGCACTATATACCAGTAGCAAAAATTGTGGGTGCACGTAACCCCCATATATTCTTTGAATTCCCAGTGAGACAATGGCACTATATACCAGTAGCAAAAATTGTGGGTGCACGTAACCCCAATATATTCTTTGAATTCCCAGTGAGACAATGGCACTATATACCAGTAGCAAAAATTGTGGGTGCACGTAACCCCAATATATTCTTTGAATTCCCAGTGAGACAATGGCACTATATACCAGTAGCAAAAATTGTGGGTGCACGTAACCCCAATATATTCTTTGAATTCCCAGTGAGACAATGGCACTATATACCAGTATTAAAAATTGTGGGTGCACGTAACCCCAATATATTCTTTGAATTCCCAGTCAGACAATGGCACTATATACCAGTAGCAAAAATTGTGGGTGTATATAGCCCCAATTCTATTGCTAGGGGACTTGCAGGGTATTTCTGAGGTGAAGGTGGGGGGGCACACCGTTGGAACGGGTATCGGGGGTATATATCGGGTATACGGGAATACACTGACAGTGTATTCCATTCAGGATCCTGGGAAAGCTGGGTTGCGGCGATTGAGCCCGTCAGTGCCACGTTACACTGACAAGCTTCTCCCTGGAATTTAGCTCTTATAAGAGCTGTTGGTTGTCTTCTCCTTCCTATCCTAGCCTGTCCCTGCCTACCCAGAATCTAAGCCCTAGCTAACTGGACGGAAACCTCCGTCCCCGGTGAATTGCAAGCTCAGAATGACGCGAAGCTGGGCGTCGCTGTTCTTTTAAATTAGAGGTCACATGTTTTCGGCAGCCAATGGGTTTTGCCTACTTTTTTCAACGTCACCGGTGTCGTAGTTCCTGTCCCACCTACCCTGCGCTGTTATTGGAGCAAAAAAGGCGCCAGGGAAGGTGGGAGGGGAATCGAGTAATGGCGCACTTTACCACGCGGTGTTCGATTCGATTCGAACATGCCGAACAGCCTAATATCCGATCGAACATGAGTTCGATAGAACACTGTTCGCTCATCTCTAATACATATATATATATATTTCAATAAAATGTTTTTTTGTTTTTTTTTTAACACTCCACACAATCCTCATTAACCATTTTAAATGTCTGTGTTGTTTGTTTTATTAATATTGCTGTAGATGGAGCTTATTGTTAGACATACGAGTAGACCCTACTCTGACCCACTTCTACAGACTACACTGAGACCATGAACCTATCAGCAGCAACTCGATCTTAGTTAGGTCAGTAGTGAGACAGCTGTAAGGAGGACCAACCAATAGTAACTACAGAATACACCGAGACCATGAACCATACCTCCCAACTTTCAAAGGACAGAAAGGGTGCATTCACACGGAGTAAAGTGGCGCCCCGAGTGCACAGGGAGTACAATGGAGAAACAGGAGGTGTCCGCGGATAGCTCTGCTTCATTCGCTATTGAAGTCAACTCATCTGCGGCCGGAGGATGCAGATGAGTTGAATCCAGGTCATGCCTCCCACCAACCGAGACTGCGGGACCCACATTCTGGGACGGCTGGGAGGTATGCATGAACTTATCTGCAGTAACTCCATTCTAGTCAGGTTTGTACTGAGACCGCTAGAATGGAGTTGTTGTAAGGAGAACCTACATACATAAGAATTTAGATCTAAATCAGCTATGAATCGCCATAGATTTCCATAAATCACAAGAAAGTGCCGCGACTTATAAGAAATACGTCAGGCCGAGGCTGCACGTTGCTGCAAGATATTATATATATATATATATATATATATATATATATATATATATATATATATATATATATATATTCATTGTAAAACTCTATGTATTAATGTCCCTCTAGACCAGTTATGACCATACTGCAGGATCCTCCCTAAAGAGACACGACTCCAGCCTCCTGTATTCAACTCCAATCTAGTCACCTCAGTAATGAGAGTTCCTCCTGGTAGCTCCTTCCTGCCGTTCACTAGTGAGGTGACTAGATTGGAGTTGCCAGAGAGAGGACCTGCCAGGAACAACTCCATTAGACGTAACCCTGCCCCTACAGTCTGTGGTAGATTTGCCGCTTCTCCAGTTACAATGACAATTTGTCTCCGTAACATACAAGTCTCCAATAACCATGAATGCGATGAACCGCGAGGGGGCGATGTGGCAATCACTTCCCGCAGCGCCAGTGACCGCCTCTCCTCCGCCTCTCACTGATGATCACTTCCGTTCTCGAGTCCAGGAGCGCCATATTGTCTGTCTGCAGCGCTCGGCCGCCATAGAAGGGTCTGGCTCTATAGGAAGAGCGGCAGTAAACGTGCGTGAGCGGGTGGATTGCCTTCGCTAAGGGTCAGTCTATAGAAGTATCGGCTATTTTGCATGTAAGTGAATGGAGGGCACTGCAGGAGCTAGCCGCTATGATTCTCGGCAGTAATGGGGCCTAGCACGCAGGCGCGGGAGGCTGAGTTGTTGCAGATCATGTGTCGTCCATATACTGGATGATAACGTGTGTAGCAGCGCTACGAGGCGCGGGAAGGACAGCCTGTGTGTAAGTAGCCGTGCTGCGCCAGCTTACATGTGTGATCGTGCCTGCTGAGGTAACACTAGGAGAGCAGGCCGCTACTAGAGAGCAGCAGCACTGCGAGTACTCAGCTCGTCTGTCTACAGCAGTCCCATAGACTTAGGACCCCCTTCCCCTCCTTGTAGTTAGGAAATGTCCATTGTGAAGATCATGGTGATAGATCTAGTAAATAGAACCGGATGGGCGCGCACTGCTTTGCCATATAAGGTTAAAGCTGTGTTTAAAAAGAAAAAAAAAAGTGAAAATACACATATAAAAAAAAAAGTCACATTTTGTGTAAATCTGAATAATACAGCCAATATTACCAGGCAGCTGGCTCAGTTCTTCAATCCCACTTACAATCTAAGCATCCACTGTTGTCCCCACACATGGTATGTTCTCCCGTTACCAAGCATAAAGGGGCTGGACACAATAACACATTTTATATAGTCCTGTCTGACTCTTCCATACTCACATCCGTAGTGCAGTCACAAATCACTTTGGTCAAAAGTTAAAGTTTGACCTTAGCCGTAGTAGCCCCCATATGAATTTCTATGATACTGGTGACTGACTGGCATACTGAGAGGTGATCATGGAACCAGTAACTGCAAAAACACCTATCGGCTCAGCAACTTGGATTACAGACACTCCTACAGTGCAGTGCATGGGGTGATGAATCAGTGAGAGGGGCTAATAGCATAAAAACCCTTTACTCCCCTCTCCCTGGGACTTCTTCCTTTTGTCTGTATACAGATCACAGGCTGGCGGTGCCTTTTGACTGCTGTAGGCAGTCACAGGCCTCAACGGTCACCACTTCTCAAACAAGGTGTCACAGCAGTCGTGTTCTGTTTATGAAGAGGCCATCGCTGGGGCTTGTGATTGAGCCAAGTGACTAGTGCAGCCAAACGGGTCACAACTGGTGACGTCACCTGGGGGATCTGTATACAGAAGACCAAAGCTGCCACCAGTGGAGATGGAGGCCTGGGAGGATTGATTAACGGGGCTCCGTGTGAACACATTCAGTCGCGGCTTCCCACTCCAGATTAGGCTCAAATGAGTGGGCCTAGTCCGGAGGGTGGTGTCGCAAGGCGGACGCTGTGGCTGAATCAGCTGCGGAATCCGCCTGAAGAAAGGGCAGCTTGCTTTTTTTTTTCTGCGAGCCACTCCCATTGATTTCAATGAGAGGCGGCAGGATTTTGACACGGTCTCAGAATCAAAATCCTGACCATTTTGCCCCATGTGATTTAGCCCTTACACCGATGATTTGATGGTCAGTGTCTGATCAGTTCCTATCTTGCATGCATCACACATTTTTATTAAAATATCTTTCTCAACCTAGTTTTTTATGCCAGGAATTGCAAAATCATCTTAGCCCAGGTAATGCAGACTGGTTACCATGCTGTAGCCAGTGCTGAATAGGTTGTTATGAAAATTTCATGTATCTAAAAGGGGTTGTGTCATGAAGACAAGCCTTGTCCATTATATAATAGAAAGGGCGCTTTGTGTGGGGTCCATGTTTCCCTTCTGTTTATGGACTAGAAGTGAGCATGCATGACAACTGTTCCATTCATTTCTGTGCTGTACTTGGCCATTTATAGAAGTAAATGAAGCAGGGGACATGGGCTGTATCATTTTCCTAATCACTTCCAAAGTTCAGATGCCTATCCTCTAGGGGAGAACTGTTTATGGACTGAATATAAAGATATTTACGTTCCATTAAAAAAAAAAGTTACAAAGATGAACTATCCTTTTTATTATGAGTGGACTATTTTTTTTTCACATTCTTACAATTTCATATTTTTAATAACCGTAATCCCACTTTTCTGTGCAGGCAGTGATTTGCCATTTACGTGGCAGGCATGTGGGATCAAGGCGGACAGCCTTGGCAGCAATGGCCCTTAAATCAGCAACAATGGATGGAGTCATTTCAGCACCAGCAAGATCCAAGTAAGTGCTTAGCAACTGCTGCCCGCGTTTATTATGGTAGATTCACAATTGCGTCGGCTCACAAGCGAACCTCTAAAACGTAGGTCACATATGGAGCTCGAGGGACCCCGTTGCCTATAATGGGGTCTGTCAAGTATTCCTTTATTTTAACCTGAAAGTGGAGGAGTAACTAAAGTGTGTGCAGGCCATTTTCTGTCGCTGATTTCAGGCAGACACTGCGACTGAGTCTCCTAATGGGGGCGCCACACAGATGACAATTTAACCGCCTTTTCAGTCGCCAAACTCACATGATCTCTCTTAGGGTGCATTCAGACTACGTAACGCCGGGCGTGTATGAGAGCCGTACACGCCGGCATTACGGCAGACTGCCGAACACTTCCCATTCACTTCAATGGGAGCGCTCGTAACAGCGGCGTTTACGAGCGCTCCCATTGAAGTGAATGGGAAGTGTTCGGCAGTCTGCCGTAATGCCGGCGTGTACGGCTCTCATACACGCCCGGTGTTACGTAGTCTGAATGCACCCTTAGCCAGTTAGTAGCTTTGAAAGGGTTCATGTGTTGCAGACTGAATTTTGTTTCTCTGGCGTTGTAGAGTTACAAAACTGTCAGTCTAAGGGTGCATTCACACTGAGTAAACGCTAGCTTATTTTGTAGAGTAAAATTACACTTGTAAATTTTGCTATCCCATTGACTTCAATGACATTTTACAGGCGTATTTTTACAGGCGTATTTTTTACAGGCGTATTTTTTACAGGCGTATTTTTACACTTGTAAAAAAATATCATTGAAGTCAATGGGATAGCAAAATTTACAAGTGTAATTTTACTCTACAAAATAAGCTAGCGTTTACTCAGTGTGAATGCACCCTAAGGCTGCATTCACATGGAGTTTTTTGGTCAGGAAGCTGACTCAAATTCCTCCTCCTAAAAACGCTGCACCATAGGACTGTATGTTGAGGCGTTTTTTGGAGGAGGAATTTGAGTCAGTTTCCTTACGAAAAAAACTCTGTGTGAACGCAGCCTAAAAAAGAAGAAAAAGTACTGCTTACCTTTCAAATCCCATCATGGACCTTTTTCATGCAGTTATTTAAAGTGACCACAGAGGCACTGCTTTTATAACAGGGGAGTTTCTTTTCTGTGTTTACATGTTCGTTTGTAAATAACTTATTAATTTTTAATAAACCTTAAGGTCAAATTGATTGGGCTGCATTAGCCCAGGCATGGATTGCACAACGTGAGGCTACCGGGCAAGGAGTGGTTGAACAGCAGGTGATAATGCCCAATGGACAAGATGTGCCCCCAGTTCCACAAATAGAGCCTGTTGCCAACAACCATAATTTTCAAGGGGATCCCAGTTTTAACCGAATGTGGCAGCCAGGTAAGTAATTTTGCATTACCATCTTTTAATATCCACTTTTATGGTCAGACTTTAATTTGGTGCCTGTTTTATGTTTTTAAACGCAGTGATGCTAGGTTCACACCTGCGTTCTTCTTTCCGTTCTGTGCTTTCCGTCTTCTGCATGCCAGAAGACGCAAAGCACAGACCGGGTGCGGCGGTGAGCGTTTTATGCTCTCCGCCGCAAAACCGGATTTTTTTAATCCGGACACAGAGTACTGCATGTCCGACTCTGTGTCCGGATTAAAAAACCCGGTTTCGCGGCGGAGAGCGCAAATCGCTCACCGCCGCTCACGGCCGGACATCTCTCTCACCCATTCAAATGAATGGGTGAGAGACTCCTGCAGGTTTCCGTCTCCTGCTCTGTTTTATGCAGGAAACTGAAACCTGCACAACGGAGAGGGCAACGCAGATGTGAACGAGCCCTAAGCAGTGTTTTAAAGAAAAAAGACATATAAGGTATGACCTGATTTGTTTGTGATTTTGCATCTGTACAGAATGGGGCGGAATACACCACCAGCCACCACCTCACCATCCTCCCCCAGAGCAGCCATGGATACCCCCTGCCCCTGGGCCAATGGACATTGTCCCACCATCTGAAGACAGCAATAGTCAAGATAGTGGAGATTTTACAAATGACAACAGACACATGTTTAACCAAAATAATCATGGTTTCAGTGGACCTCCTGAAAATTTCTCAATGGCACCAGTAAATCAGTACGATTATCAGGTACTTTTTTCATTTCTATTTTATTATTTGTTTACTTGAGGAATAAAATGTTTTGTGTAAAGCCACTCATTTGTTAGACTTACATGAGTGTTTGTTTTTGTTTTTTTAGCATGGTTCTGGAGGGTATGGACCACCTCAAGGTGGATTTCATCCGCCATATTGGCAGCAAGGACCACCTGGACCACCCGGCCCGCCTGCCCCCCCTCCTAATAGAAGGGAAAGGCCATCATTCAGGGAAAGGCAGCGTTCACCTATACCAATACCACCCAAGCAAGAGCCTCTACAGATTGGTATGTATATGTTTCAGGGGCAGATTTTTACAATATGTTGCTCAATATTGGTTCATTATGAAAAGAAAATGCTTCAGCATCCCTTTGAATTTCAATAAAATTTGTGAGTTGTTTTTTTTTTGTACTGTATTTAAAGAAGTTGTACAGCATTAGAAAAACATGTCTGTTTTCCTTCATAAATAGCACCACATCTGTCTGTGGGTTGTATGTATAATTTAGCCCTATTTACTTTAATGGAGCTGATGTGAAACATTGGACACAACCCACTGACAGGGTGGTGCTCTTTTTTAGTAGACGTCATTTATGGTTTTCTATATAATATAGAATAATATTGGATATCCTTTGTCTCGATTTGACATCTAACCACAGGAATTGTGGTAATTGTCAGATCTATGGGGTTCCTGTGCTGGAAACCTTACCAGTCACAGGTTGAAGGGGATTCCTTTTACCCACATCTATATGGAGCAGCAGTTGCACAGATGTTCTTTTAGGTTATACACAGAACGTCTCTTCTTCCCCAATAATGATTTTCTTCTTCCCCAATCTGTAGTAGGTATTTTTCCAGATTATGTATATGGTTGGTTAATGTTGGTAGCTTTGCAATTTTTTTTTGTCTTTAAAGAGGAGGTCCAACATAAAAAGAAAAAAAAAAATCAAGGATTATCATCATTGTTAGATGGAAAGGTCAGACCCAGCTGATTCCTGCACCAAAGGAAGTGCATAGATAGATATTTCCATAATTTAGTTCTGGATTTTCCCTTCTTTCATTGCAGATGCCGTCAAGCGCAGGACCTTGCCTGCTTGGATTCGTGAAGGTTTAGAGAAGATGGAAAGAGAAAAGCAGAAGAAATTGGAGCGTGAGAGGATGGAACAGCAGCGTTCCCAAATGAAAAAAGAAATAAAGGAGCAAGAAACTGAAGAGGGGGGTGACGGTCCACGTTTGCCACAAAAAAGCAAATTTGTAAGTAAGACCCAGAAGTTAGACATAGAGAACAAACAGTCATTTTCACCTGTACTACAAAATACATGTGGAATGTGCAGTGCATTGCAATTTCTTCTTGTAGTGCATTTCAAACCTATTGTTTGTGGCTACTGCAAATTTTTAACACTTGCACTCATGAATTTACTACAAATTGCATATTTGCACCTATTTTTGTTTTTTAGGACAGTGATGAAGAAGATGATGATGATGAGCATGAAGAAGACGAAGCTAGTTCAAAAGTCAGCCGCAGTCCCTCTCCACCTGTGCAGGAAGAGAATAGTGAGCCAGAAATAACAGAAGAGGAGAAGGCATATCAAATGGTACATGTTTTATCTCAGTTGTACAACAGCTGTAATGGGAAATGTTTAAAATGTAACTTTTGAACAACTTTAATTTTCTTGCAACATTTGTTAATGTTAACAAATTTAGCCTCCTTTATTGTCTTTCCCTTGTTTCTCTGTTGAGAGCTGTACACTGCTGTCACTAGGTTTGCCAGATTCTTGTATAATGCAAGAAAGCTGAGGCTGGAGGGATCACTTCAAAAAGACATGGCAGGCTTTGTTAAACCTAGAAAAGTGCTTTTAGTGTCATGTAATATCGGATTGTCATCCAGTCAGACCTCACCAGTTGAAAACGGTCAGGATTGGCATATTTACATGCAGCTTCTCCCAATCCTGTGCTTTCAACTGATGAGAATACAAGTAGGACTGCAACTTTGGTGTGATAAATGTGTCCAGACTGTGCTTCTCTGCCTTACAAGAGTCTGCTCCTCCCACCTAATGAATGCTGTGTACAGATTTCAGCTCTCAATAAAGAAGCGCAGTATTTCACAGAGAGTCAAAATTTATATGGTGTATTACAAAATGTAATAATGACAAATGTTGCCAGAAAATCAAAAGTTTAGTTACACTAGCTGAGATATGCTTTAGATTGAGGGTGACTGCTTTCTTCACTTCAGGTCGTATGTCACAGGAGGTGATCCGATATCTGCTGCTAATATACATTTTGATTACATCTGTCTTTTGAGGATGACTTGAAGCAGCTTAATCCATTTAGCTTTATCACAAATGGAGATCAAGCTAATTGTTATGGAAGCACTCCACTCATAGAGCTTAGTTTCTGCCAAAAGTTATCAAGGATGGCTACTGTATTTGTCAACATTGTATCCATAGAAATAATGTTTTGTTCCTGTCTAGATGCTAATGACAAAAACGCTGCTAACAGAAATTCTCTTGGATGTCACAAATGAAGAAATCTATAACGTGGCCAAAGAGACTCATCGTAAAGCAACTAAAGGTAGATGTTTCTGTTTTGTTCTGAACGCATGGCTTCTTATTTAGTGTGAAGTGGATGAGTTAATCTTCCAAGTAGCTAAACATTATAACCCATAACCTTTATCTCCACAAGGTAAAGGTTTATTGTACAGGTTCATTATAATTCAGAACCACCATTCTGACTGCACAAATTTACCTGAAAAGCCCCTAAGTGCGTGTCTCACATTTTGTTTATATGAAGTATGCCTATTTTATATCTTAAGCCCCCTATTGAAGTTTACGTTTTAGCAAATCAAATTGAATTAAGTTTTCGTTCTTATTCATTGGCTGTTTAGGAGTATTGCAAAGACTGCATGTTTTTTTCCAATGGATTTTGTATTTTAACCTTTCTTCTCTCCCCCCAAATAGCAGCACTAGTAATTAATTTTGCATAGAAGCTCATGACTTTGCGGTCGTGGCTATGTGTGTTAACATGTTGTTCCTGTTGTTGATGTGATACAAAGCTCCTGCAAGGCAGCTGGCACAGTCCAGTGCATTGGCTTCCCTTACTGGACTTGGTAAGTACGTTTCACTATTAATGGCTGGGTGGGGGTTAGTTGGTTCATCTAGTGTGCATGGTTTTAACTAAAACATGTCCAGTATTCAACATTAGAAAACAGACTCTTAGAATTGTGAATGCAGCTCTTTCATCAGCTCATTGGAATATACCATTCAATCTGTTCATTGACATATCTGAAATATTGTGTAGTTTGTTTTTGTATTTCATTGCATACAACATACTGGATATGTTTTGCAGTGTAACATACTGTGTGGTTGCTACTGAAATACGTTTTACACCTTTTAAACACTAAAAACATCTTTTGTTCATTGCTGTAAGTCATTGTAAAATAAGTTCTATATTTGGGTTACTTAGACATTGTCCTTTAAATCCAACAGATGACCTTTTCATTATATTGGCTGCAGTTTCCTGCCGATTCTGTGCAGTAAAGTGAAAAGGTGCTGTAATTTTGGCTCCACTACTTTGGCACTATATATGATTGTTGTCATGCAGATGACGTTATGTATAGTAATACAACCAAATCTGATGTAAACAAAAGAATAGAATTTTTTTATATAAAATGCTTCATTTTATTGTCTTCTGAGTACAGCAACGTGTCTTATTTGACATGCTTTCTTTGGTCCCTCATGCATCCATTGACCTTAAACCATGTGCTATAAAGTTTATAGCTAATTGTGAAAATGCGTTCAGAATTTTTTTTAACCATATTTTTGGCTTTTAAAAAACTGCATTGTAAAAAATGTTTTTAAATCATATAGAGAATGTCCTCTAAATATATGTCAGCACCAGACCAGCAATAAAGTCTTAAAACCAACATCTTTTCTTCACTTGTTGGAAACCATATTCAGAAGTTGCAACCATCAGAACAGCGTATATTATGTGTCTCATTCTCACACAACTTTTCCAGTCTATTGATTGGCAAATCTGCCTAGTCAACCACTATATGAATGGATTTTTCCATTTAGAACTATGGGAAAAACTATTGACCTGTACTTGTGGAAATTGTGCTGGTGGTATGAATTGTTTTCCAGCTTCCATAGAAACACACAAGGGTTAACGGTGTGCCCATCTTACAGAGTGATGCAATATGATCAGTGTAAGTTTGTCCTCTGAGACCACCACCAACCCTGAGAATGAAGAGTTGCAGTCCTGGTCTGTTTCTGCGTTTCTTCCGCTCTTTGTTCACTGCAACTGGCCTTTATTTACTTGAATTGGTTTTAAGATCACCAGCCCTAATGGAAGCAATTTAAATAAACAGTATATTAGGAAAATGCCATTTATATGATTTTCTAATAATAAAAGCATGCCTCCGGTTTCAGGCTCTGGTTAGTGGGGTACAGTATTCAGTGCAGGAGACAGCACCATAGATTCTGTTTTTCCGTTTGCCGAGCTGAAGATCTTAAACATAAGAAGCAGAGCAGGACACTCTAATTCAGTGCAGCCCATGATAGACTTCTGCTGGTCCATTCTGCCCTAATACAGTGATTAAAAAGAAAAAAATTATACAGCAAAATCCTGAAATTGGATGTTGTATTTCATTTATTTCAGATTACACATTAGGCAGTTTCTGAAAGGGTCAATCAGTTATGTTTTGTGATATCAGTATGTATATTGGTTGCACAAATTCTTTCCTGGATATAGAGAAGTCATAGTTTTATGCACAGTAAACAGATTTTATGTGTCTGAGATACATGGGAAGAAATCAAAGTGCCAGTAACTGTGGTGGTTGGAGTCGCAGACCACAAAGCTCTTGTGGTCTTTTGTAAGCCCATGACGGCTCAGAGGTAACCTCTGATGGATTCTGGACATTTAAAACACTTGACTTGCAGAATTTGTACTCAAACAAATTTGTGGCAAAACTCCTATTGCTGCGTCATGATGGACTGGGATCTATATATGCAGGTGGACTGGGTGGTTACGGGTCAGCTGAGAGTGAAGATGAGAGAAGTGACAGAGGCTCAGAATCTTCTGATACAGATGAAGAAGAACTCCGGCACAGGATCCGACAAAAGTTGGAAGCATTTAAGCGAAAGGAAAAAGAGCAACAGATACTTGAGAGACAATTAGAAGGTAAGGCAATCCATATGTGTCGAATAATGGCATTTGTTTTGTGTTTATTTGTGATGGTTGGAAGGTCACCCACAATACAGTGGTAATCCTGTTCACACTACCCTTTATTAATGTTGCTTTTACCGTGATCAAATTATATTAGAGGGATTTCAAATATTTCTTAGAGGGATGGCAAAAAAAAAAGTCTGTTTTGCCATCTTATTTTGCGTTCTAAATTTTGTGTGGTGCACTGGGCATCATAAATGAAGTGACATTCTGCCAATCAGTACAATTACGGTGATAAATTTATATTGTCTGTGTTTTTTATATAATTGCATCTAAATGAGAGCTTCTTTTATCCAGGAAAATATTACAATTTTAGTTTAAAACTAAGGAGGGAGGAGGTGGAGGCACACAGAGACCCCTTAGATGCCACCATCTATGGTGGCATCTAAGGACTGACATTCCCTCCCACTGGCTCCATCTCCTGGCCCAGCGCCACCTTCATGAAGTACTAATAGTCATAAAAAACAAAAAACCCGGACCAAAAAGAATATATCAAAAATATATAAATTTTATTAATATAAAAAAACACAAACATGTAAACATAAATAATCATAAATGGAGGAGCTGAAGTGTCCACACTAAATGAGCAGGTGAGAATGTGGCATGTAAAAATGTACATTGCAATTGTATATATAAGTCCCCTAAGTGCTGTTTTACATATCCGGAACGTTATATTGAGGAGACACTTACCTTTTGTTACACCGACTTGTTCAGTAATCTACTATACAGGTTTTCTTCATAGACTGGTACGGCGATTGTGCGAATGACGAGACTCCGCCCGAACCACGCCCACTATGATGTTACCCGACCAGCATCAATCATGATGGTCGGTCTATGGTGGGCGGGTCTCGAGGGGGAGGAGCCACGACCGGATCGCGGGCTTTATAAACACAGCTAAAACAGCAGTCAGCGTCGGACTCGCTTGCATGCTGCAGCCCACCATCAGGGCTGCAGTTTTTGTGGTTTTAACCGCAATTTATTATTTTTGACGCTCTACTGAAATACAAATATCACTCTCCTGAGGAATCATAGATGAAACGCGTAGAGGGATAGATTGTTATATCTAAAATATAGTGTTAAGCCCTGGCTGTGAGCAGTGCCGGGGCTTGCCTTACTGAGTCTATGCAGCCTGAGTATAACCATCCTAGCAATAGTGAGCTCCCCTATATTGTTTGAAGGGTTTACAATAGAAGCTCGCAGCGGGGGTTTAAAAGATTAGAGGTGACATACTATCTTGTTGGATACTACCCATTAACTATGATTGGGATTACAATGTATCCCTGTCATCTCTATTAAGTACCTGATCCACTTGACCGACCATGCCATATAGGCTATGACTGCATAGTCTCTGTATTGAGTGTCAGAGGGGAAACGGAGTGGGGGTCTCATATGAGTTCTGATGTTAAGACATCGCCAGTGTGGATTTACAGGCAAATAACACAGAAAGAACTAGAGACATCCTCACCCTCCCCTCAGTTGCTATTTTGTCCTAAACATAGGGTGGGGAGGTTGTGCGGCTACAAGACCCCCACCCTCTATTTTGTTTTTTCTTTTATCTTTATTGTGGGGGGAACGACTTTTGTAGATTTTAATTGGACTATTAAAAGCTATGTTTTAGCAATTTTCATAGGGGTACCTTCTCTTGTGTCAAATGTAAAAATGTACTAAATCAGCTGAAGTGCCAAACATACCAAAACAGCAAAAATATATAAACCCATATATATATAAAGAAGAGTGAACAACAAATGCCTGAGTGAATGTGAAAAATAAGGAAATGAATATCACATAACTGCAACGTGCAACTCTAAATGGAAAAAGTGAAAAAACACTGAGGTAAGATATAAATTACTGTGAAACCCAATGAATACCAAACGTAGGATAATAAAGGTATGCATGAAACTCCCTGTAAAGCTGTTACCTATACCACATACACAGCCTGCCCACGCCCGACGCGCGTTTCGCTCAAAAAGAGCGAAACGCGCGTCGGGCGTGGGCAGGCTGTGTATGTGGTATAGGTAACAGCTTTACAGGGAGTTTCATGCATACCTTTATTATCCTACGTTTGGTATTCATTGGGTTTCACAGTAATTTATATCTTACCTCAGTGTTTTTTCACTTTTTCCATTTAGAGTTGCACGTTGCAGTTATGTGATATTCATTACCTTATTTTTCACATTCACTCAGGCATTTGTTGTTCACTCTTCCTTATATATATATGGGTTTATATATTTTTGCTGTTTTGGTATGTTTGGCACTTCAGCTGATTTAGTACATTTTTACATGCCACATTCTCACCTGCTCATTTAGTGTGGACACTTCAGCTCCTCCATTTATGATTATTTATGTTTACATGTTTGTGTATTTTTATATTAATAAAATTTATATATTTTTGATATATTCTTTTTGGTCCGGGTTTTTTGTTTTTTATGCCTATATTGCCTTGGCTGTTTTGTTATTGAGTTGTTTATCAAGTACTAATAGTATTTCATAGGGCAGGAATCAGTTATACACAGACCTGCAAAATTAGTGCCTAGTGTATGTGGCAATGATTCATTTGTAGCACATGACAGTGGTAGCTAGGAGTTCACGATGGATTGAATGAATTCAATAAACATTACTAGTCCACTGTATTAATTGAACATCACAAAGCATTAAAAGTGTTTTCCATTAAAACAAGTTACTACTCTTTCTATTGATAGAGAATAACATGCAGATCGATGGTGGTGTGTCTGCTCAGACCTCTAGTGATCAGGAGAATGGGGTGCATGTTGTCCCCCGTTCTAAATGGATCGATGGTCAGGCAGTGCACACACAGCTCTGTTTATTTCAATGGGAGTGTATAGTGTTTATCTCTGACCCTCCTATTGAAATTAATGAATTAGTGCATGTGCTGTCAGAACACTGCTGTCTTCAGAGAAAAAGTCCCCTGTTCTACTGAACAGTGGGAGTCTGAGCGATTGAACCCCACTAATTTTTAAGTGGATAGTATGTTTTCATAGGAAAAATCCCTTTAAATAACAGATGTTTGGTATGGACATAACCCAGGCTGTATGGTAAACACAATATTTATAGTAAAAATGCAGAAAACTGATTGTATTGTTTTAGCATTGAGAATAGCTAGACTACACTATCGGTATCAAACTCAAAATGTTGGTACCTTGACAACTGTAGTGAGTCCAGTATTATAAGGTAAATGTACATATTGTGGTTTTTATTGGTCTACATTTTCCCTCAGGCCTAAGTTTGTATCATCACAATATGACAAGTAATTTAATTTCTGCTTTCAGAGGAAAAACAACAAAAGGAGGCACATGATGATGAAGCAAATGAGCCTGTCACAGATCTTCCAATGAATGTAGACGTGCACGAAAAAAGAAAGATTGAGGTGGATTTGGAGATTGATAAGAAAAAATTGAATAGTGAGGCATTACCCTTAATTGATGTTGGCAAAGAGATTAAGGAAAGGACAATTACTAGTAAATCTAGGAGCTCAAGTAGTAGCAGTAGCAGCAGCAGTAGTAGTAAAGACCGTAGTAGTAGCAGCAGCAGTAGCAGCATGTACAGCTCTAGTTCTTCAAGTAGTCGCAGTTCATCTCCCTCTTTACCAAAGAGGAAAAAAAGACGGAGTCGTAGTGTGTCACCATCACGAAAGACCAGACGTAGCAGAAGTAGGAGTTCAGCACGCAAGAGTCGGAAGGAGAGGAGCAGAAGCAGGGGAAAAATTAGTGAACGTAGACGGTCTAGTAAGAATAGTATGGAGAGAGATTGGCGTAGGGATCATAGTCACAGCAGAGAGAAAAGAGCAAACCGCTCCAGAGACAGGCATGGTCGTAGTAGAAGCAAAGAGCGGCGTAAAAGCGATACATATCGTAGGAGCTCTAGCAGGAACAGGCACAAGCATAGAGGCAATAGCCGAGAGAGGGAAAAAACTAGGAGTAAAAGTATTGAAGTGGAGAGAAAAAGAAGGGAGTCAGAAAAGGACAGGAAAAAGGAAAAGCTAAAGAGGGAAGAGAAGTATATCTATTCAATTCAAGAAGAGGGCAAAATGAAAAGTAGGAGAGAAAGTCAAAGGACATTCTCCCGCAGTGAGTCTTCCTCCTCAAAGATGTCTCGGCAGGATTCTAGGCAAGACGGTAAAAAGAGCTCTACCAAGGAAAGTAAGAAACGGGCCTCCTCTAGTGGAAGAAGCAGTTCAGGATCTCCTGTCGTTTACAAGGATAAAAAATCCAAGAAATTAAAACGTAGTCGGTCACGATCTCTGGAGAAATCTCAAAGGTCTGGTAAGAAGGCAAGCCGCAAACACAAGTCTAAGACCCGATCAAGGTAGTACACTTTTTCAATCTATTGTTTAATATAATGAATTGTACATTTTCTGTGTGTAATGGGAATGGGAAAGGTTATGGCTAGTAGCGTTAGCTTTTACATTCTTCTACCAGCAAGCTATGTGATTGATACTCATACGGTTCTTATATTTGTTTTGCAGATCATTGACCCCTGTTCGTCGTAAACGCTGATGGCTCACAGACCATGACATTATTTTTTAAAAATTCCATGAGTTTTAAAGGCTTGTCTCATTCTAGAGGCACATTACGGCTACGTAGGTGTGACAAATGTATTCTTTTCTCTTTCCATTTCCCTACTCCCCACTTTTTAAATATGTATATTTTCCGTTTTCTTGCTCCTGGAAGTAAAATTACTACTAAAACTACTTTGTATGGCATATTTTCAACATACTAGGAATGAATATCTTATTTTTAGCTGTAATGTTCTACAAACAGTTACCTGTTCTGTGATGTTAATAAAGCACTGTGCTAAATTTTTTTGGTTAAAAAGTTTCCATTACCATTTTGTAGGTTGTATCTTCCATAAATCAAGGTCTATTCCTATAGAAGGGATCTTTACCAGAGATCTGTGCCCCTGCACTTTAAAAACTTTTGAGGTGTTTTCTGCAGAGTTTTAGCTTTCTGCTTTATATTGTAAATCACAGCTAAGAATAAAATCAGTCTTGGGATCCGGGTACACGACTGTAGTTGTTTTCCAATTTTTCTATATAATGATCCGTCACTCGGTGAAAGCTAGGTGCTCAGAAAAGGCATCTCACCGCCATAATACAGAGAACAAAATATTTCTGGCACTCAAGATGGATGTTTTTTTATGCGTTTATTGCAAGCATCCAGAGTTATACATATATAAACGTTTCGGTCCAAAAGACCTTCATCAGTTATAACGGATGCAGCAAAGGTAGATGTATGGAAAAAGGTCCAGTGTAGAAGGTGGGGACCTTTTTCCATACATCTACCTTTGCTGCATCCGTTATAACTGATGAAGGTCTTTTGGACCGAAACGTTTATATATGTATAACTCTGGATGCTTGCAATAAACGCATAAAAAAACATCCATCTTGAGTGCCAGAAATATTTTGTTCTCTGTAGTTGTTTTCCATATATCTTCCACAATTATGGGTAGTATATGGAGCCATTAATTTCTAAGACTCCATACACGTTCATAGATGTTTCAGATCAGTGTCTGGGTCCTATTCCTGTCCATATTTGCAGCACAGACTCTCCCATACAAATGAATGGGATCATACAAGTATTTTTGCGGATTATGGTTGATGTCTGCATTGAATGTGGACAAGTGCTATGTGGAAAGCTGATCTGTTTTGCGGACAGTAGAAACTACTATGCTCATGTGCATGTAGCCTTAGGCCTTTTTATAAGGGTGTTGCAGTTTTTGTTTTTTGTTTTGTTTTTTTAGATAGACTTAAAATAATCAGTGCATAGTTGCCTGGCCATGGTCCGGTGGGGAATTTCAGTTTGGGTCCCCAGTCTTAGTCTACAGTTTGCATGTGCATAAACACGTCCTCCAATTAGTACAATTAGTAGCTCTCTTTGATAGCATCACTGCTTAGCCCACACGCTTATGTTCACACCACAAGTCAGGAAGACCGGGGAACTGATACAGATACTCTGCTGGATCCTTGTCTGAACGGACAGATGAGTGTGCTTTGTTTTATTTTAAGCCTCCCCAGGTGTTAATGAACTGGAACATTCCTTTAGGCCAGGGCCCCACATGGCAGAAACGCTGCTGAAAAAATCACAGCGTTTTACAGTCAGAGCAAAGTGGATGAGATTCTAGTGAATCCCATGCCCACTATGTGGTAAAAACCTCACTGTGAACGCACTGTGATTACCAAAACTGCTCGCCTCATGTCCATTATACCTACAGAAACTCTGGCTGTTTCCCCATAGGTATAATTGAAACAGTCCACAGAGGAAACCCCTGTGAACTTTCTGTCTAAAGTGTTGTGGGAAGAACCACGATGGGTTGATGTGGTTTTTCCCATAGTGCTTTTTTTGCTGCGGGACGCCACGTGGGGCCTTAGCCTTAGGGAGTCTTCACATGGAGTAACGCAGTGCTCATTTTGTCCCAAATACATGTGTAAAATCTAGTAAACCATTCAGTTCAAAGGGTTTTGTGTTTTTTTCGCATAAAGCGCGTAATTTTACCTGCGTTATACAGAAAAAAGAAAAAAAACATTGAACTGAATGGCTTACTAGATTTTACACATGTATTTGGGACAAAATGAGCGTCGCGTTACTCCGTGTAACGGCTCCCTTAAAGGGGTTTTCCAAGATTTCATCTTGTCAAAAAAACAGACCAGCTCTGAACACCGTGCAGAAAAACACTGAATGGAGGAGGTGATAAGGATTCTAATAATAGAATCTTTTTAAAAAGAACTGATTACAATGGGAGCTGTCTTTTTGATCAGGAGGCGGATACGGCCTTATAATCCTGACCAAAATACCCCAGGTGAGCTCAGCCTGAGTGTTTTATAAGGCAGTGGGAGAACCATTTTACCCCTCTTTCGGCTACACCCTGTTATTATTCAGATTACACCTTACCACTTGCAGCAATCTGACATTTCTGTATGTATGTCTTTTTACCACTTAACAGCTTGAACAGTTATTTAACCAAAGATCACACAAATCAGAAATATAATGAAACTTAATTTTATTAAGTAAAAATATCAGAAGAAATCTAGAAAAGAATACAAAGTAAAAAAAAATAGAGCCCAAGTGACAGCAACCCAGAGGGCTGCTAAGTATGCCACAAAGAGTTAAAGAGGATCTTTCATCAGTTTGGGCACAGGCAGATTCATATACTGTTCGAAAGCAGACAGTGCGCTGAATTCAGTGCACTATCGGCTTTCCCGATCTGTGCCCCGGGTAAAGCGCTAACGGTCCTGGTACCGTAGCGCTTTACAGTCAGAAGAGCGTTCCTTACAGTCTGTCAGGAACGTCCTTCTCCACAGCAGCGCCTATAGTGCTGTACAGTGTGAGCGGGGAGGAACGCCCCGCTCCTGATAATACTCGTCTATGGACGAGCACTGTGAGCAGAGGGAGGGGGCGTTCCTCCCCGCTCACACTGTACAGCGCGATAGGTGCTGCTGTGGAGAAGGACGTTCCTGACAGTCAGCCCTTCTGACTAAAGCGCTACGGTACCGGGACTGATGGCGCTTTACCCAGGGCATAGATCGGGAAAGCAGACAGTGCGCTGAATTCAGTGCACTGTCGGCTTTCGAACAGTATATCGAACTGCCTGTGCCCAATCTGATGAAAGGTCCTCTTTAACAGTTAGTATACATGGTATGCAGCCAATCATAAACAGGAATAATATATGCAAATAATACAGAGTGTGAAAGCTGCGGTACTCCCAGAGGATACTGGTCTGTATTGCGCTTTACTATACCTACCTGTGTCCATTTAGACCATTGTCTATGAAATCGACTGAAAAATGTCACGTGACGTACAAAATTGCCAAACACTCGTCATCCAGGAGAGAAGAGGATAGAAATGGAAAAAGACTAGAAATCATTTTTGTTACGATCATTACATTTTGTGAAATGGTGCGTTTTTGTTACCAACATTCGCAAAGCCCATGATACATACAGGTAAGCTACCAGTTGTGACATTTGTATGGTTTACTTGCTTTCTGCACAGCACACTATCTATTGGCATATGCATATTTATGAAAAACTAGTGCCAAAGTGACAAACTATTTTCCATGGCAGCTATTTGGGTCTCTGTTCTCATATTATAAAAAAAATGAAGCTCTGTAGGCTGGTTTCTGTGAATCCTCTGCTGCACCTTCCTTGTGCTCTATTTATTTAGAAGGCAGTTTGCTATAAAACTGCAGTTACAAACTTCCAGAAGAACAAAAGGACCTTGCCCGCTGACCCTGGAGCATGGACACATTGTAATAATGTCATTATGTGGCCACCTAGATACAAACATCCTGCAGATGCAGCTGAAGTTGGGGCATGGACTCTTGCCACCAGAGAGAAAGATTTGAAATTCAGGATAATTGGGAGCTACATTGATACCTTATAGCGCTGGAGTCCTAGGCTCGAATCTGACCAATCTGCGTGGAGTTTGTACATTCTCACCATGTTTGTATGGATTTCTTCTGGGTACTTTGGTTTCCTCACGTACTCCAAATATATGCTGATAAAGAATTTAGATTGCGAGCGCTATATGGGATTGACAATGTTTCTAAAGCACTGCAGACTATGTCAGTGCTATATAGGGGAAAAAATTACATATTTTCATGTGAAAAACATCACAAGTGACTTGTAGAGATTTTATAACTATCTGATGTACATACCCAAACAATGGTGTGATGTCAAGTTAGTGCAATCCACAGCTTGCAAGTAGAGGTTCACTGAGCCTGTCTTGTTGCCGCACAGAGCAGAAAGGTGGCAATGCTCGTCTCCATTCACTGGTTTAAAGACCTGAGATGAGACTACTTTAGGCTGAGGCCCCATGCTGCGGAAACTCAGCTTTTTGTTGCGGTTTTTGAGCCAAAGCCAAGAATGGTTACAAAAGGAATGGGAAATATAAAAGAAGTTCTTATACTTCACCTTCTGCTCATACCACTCCTGACTTTAGCTTAAAAAAACTGCAACAAAAAAAAGTTGTGTTTCTGCTTCCTTCCTTAACCACTTCAGTACCAGGCCAGTTTGTGGTCCAGGACCAGACACATTTTAGGTTTATTTTGTATGTGCAGTTTAGAGGGCTGTAACGTTTTTCTCATACGTCTCATTCAACTATTTTCTGCGTCTTTTTTCGGGGACACATAGGACTTTATTTTTATGTTGTTTTGATTTTCAAATGTGTTTTAATTATTTTTTTTTTTACCGTATGTTTCGGACTATAAGACGCACTGGACTATAAGACGCACCTAGGTTTTAGAGGAGGAAAATAGGGGAAAAAAATTTTGAAGCAAAAACTGGTAAAATATTTAATATATGGGAGTTGTAGTTTTGCAACAGCTGCAAGGCCACATTGACAGGTGACCCTGCAGCTGTACGGGGATGCATAGAGCGTTTTTTTTGCGGGGCCAGCTGTACTTTTTAGTTATACCATTTTGGGGGATATCTATTGCTTAGAACACCCTGCATTGAAAAAAAAAAAAAAAACAGGAGGTGATTTAGAACTTTTATTTATTTCATATTTTTAAAGCTTTTTTTTTTTTTTTTACTATTTTATTCCCCCCCCGGGGCTTGAACCTGCGGTCACTTGATCGCAAGTCCCATAGACGGCAATACAACTGTATTGCTGTCTATGGGACATTCTGTGTATTAGTATTACGGCTGGTCATAGACCCAGCCGCAATACTAATATATAGCAGTGACAGGCCTGGGAGCCTCATTAGGCTCCCGGCTGTCACCCGAACAGGTCGGCTCCTGCGATATCGCCGCGCAGGAGCCGGCCTGCAACTTTACAGGTACGGGAGAAGGGGCCACCGATACTGACCTGGCATCCGCTGTACTAGAGAGGCGGATGCCGGGGAGGGATAGACGCCGGGGCCTGAGATATCGCTACGATCCTCTGCCCTGCATGAAGCCAGCGGCGGGGGGACGGAGGAGCGGAATAGCATCACTCCTCCCGCTGCTGGCTTCATGCAGGGCAGAGAAGCGCAGCGATGTCTCAGGCCCCGGCGTCTATCACTTGCCGGCTTCCGCCTCTCTATTACAGCGGATGCCAGGCGCCACCTTCAGACTATAAGACGCACCCTTCTTTTCCCCAAAAATTTTGGGGAAAAAAAGTGCGTCTTATAGTCCGAAAAATACGGTATATCTGGGAAAATATAAACATAATAGGAGGGAAATTGTGTCTGGTTTTCACTTTTCTTTTTTTATTTAATAACACAAAGTGTCACTGAAAAACTTTCTAAAATAGTTTTTCCTCTCTGTTAAGGTAATTTTTATTTTGTATGGTGTTGTGGGGGTGGGGCTATAACCTTTAATAGTGGCATTTTATTGGTGTATTTTACTTTTTTTTTCTTTTTTTTTCAGATGATGTCCCCATAAGGTCATAAGAGACCTTTTGGGGGCATCTGATCACTTTTTTTTTGTATTAGAGATGATTTCCCCTGTAGCCCCAGTTGCAGGAGGAATACTGCCTCCTGCACATTGTATATACTGCTTGCAGAGCCGATCTGGGTCTTGTAGGACCCAGAAGCTGTTGTAAGACACTGACACTGGCGGATCACGTGGTCAGAGGGCGGCCGCATCATGGCGGCGCACATAGCTGTGTATACAGTGCTCATTAAGCGCTGTATGCACAGTGATCGAGAAGGCAGGGAAGGGAATAAACCTTGTAGTCTTCTCTCTTGGAGCTCCGGCTGAAGTTACAGCCGGCTCCTAGTATCAGCAGCTGCACGATCTCGTGCAAAAGCTGCGTTCTGACAGGACGTACCAGCACGTCCTGTCAGAACAAGGCAACCACTATCCGGACATATAAAGTCTATGGGCGGTCCAAAAGTGGTTAAATAGTCACTAACTTCTCAATTTAGTCTCATTTCATAGCTCATGTGATTCTGGACCAAAATACAATTTATTTTACTTAAAAATATGGCTGCTTTCTGTTTGGATAAGACCCCATGTGGTGGACCTCAGCAAAAAAAAAAAAAACACCTGCAGGAAAAACCACAGTAGAAGGCATCGTGGCTTCATCTGCAGCGCTTTTCACAGCAAATCTGCAGAGGTTTCCTCAGGACTTTCTGCTTCCTATAGAGAAATCGGCTTTTTGTAGGTATAATTGACATGCTGTAGTCTCCAAAATGGCAATGGTTTTGGAAATTGCAGTGTGTGTGCGCTGCGCATGGTTTTCTGCAGTGTGTGGATAGGATTTGCCATCTTCTCCATGTTACAGGGTATGTAAAACGCAACGGCGTTTATGCCATGTGTGGCATTGGCCTAAAAGGGTAAGTTCTAAAGGGAGAATTCTCTGTCCCAATGTTTTTAATAGGAGCCAGGGATCACAGCAGGATGATGAAGAAATTGCTATCTGACTTTATGTCCATACAGAGAAGCTGAATATGGACACGTGTGGTTTGCTTTAAAAACCCAATGGGAAATTGCTGTCCCCAATCTATATTTGTGCAATTTTCGGCAGAATCACGGTGGGCGGACAGCAGCACAAGTGTGAACGCTCCCTTACAATGTAACGTAGTGTTGGGTTCTCTATTGAGTCCACCACTAAAACAAGTTACCCACAAACACTGCAGACCCCATAGACTATAACGGGGTCTGTCATGTTTATACTAAAACTAGTACAGAGAGAGGTCCTTGGTCCCTGACTTCCTTTAGCTACTGCTGCATCTTACTTTGAAGGAAGTTTTGTGTGAGGCCTTACAAGACACACAATAGCCACTATTGTAAGGTATGAGACACTGCCAAGTGGCAAGGAGTTGTGTGAGCAGCAGCAGGCACACAATAGTTCACTAGGAGCAGACTGCAGCTTTATCGCCAGAGAAGCGCAAGTCTCACAGAAGGAAACAAACACAACCTGAGCCGGGCCCGCCCACTCTTGTATTCATGTTCCGGGGCACTCTTCGTCCTGCAGCGCCTTCCTCTGCCCTCATGTCGGTGCTTCCGGAGGTGTCACCTATAAAGTTCAGCCTGTGTACACACTGAGTGAGCGGCATGTCTGCTGTGTGGAGTCTTGTGGGGGTTCTGCCCTGCCGGGCCGCTGGGCTGTACAGAGCTGTGCACGGCGGATACCGCTCAGGTAACTGGCTGCTACCGCTCCACGTACTTCACATAAGGAGAGGACTTGGATGGCCGGGGCTCCATACAATAACAATGCAGTGCAGAGCTCTATGTACTGTGGGCTGCAGTGCTACAGGCGACTATGGCAATGATTGGTCAGTTGTGAGAGTGAACTGTGTAACAGCAGTGTTTCTTCTATTGTAAAATAATCAGCTGCCTTTAATAAAAAAAAAAAAAAAAAATTAACCCCTGACTAAATAGTATATTAACCCTTTAGGACCAAACAGATAAGTCAAATGACACACAAATATTGGGCATGGATTTATTAAGGAAGTTTTGTGGGTCTGGTGGCTTAACATATTGTTTGTGGTCCAACACCTGGCACCCCCACAGATCAGCTAAATGGAGATCCAGAGCTATAGAGTGCAGACACACCACTTACTGACATCCCGTTACTGTAGCTCAGCTCCCATCCAAGTAGATCTGCGAAAGCCTGGACACATTGACATATTTCAGTAGAGATGGGTATTAGAAGTGAGGATACATCTACAACTGTGCGTTCCAAATTCTCTTATCAAAAGGGCGTATGTCTATGCAACGTGGCACTGTCCGCACTGATACAACACTATAAGAGTATTCAAGAACACCCCCTTCCCCAACTGGAAACACCCAATTGTCAATTTATCCACAGAGTAAGGGAGCCTTCACACGGACTAAACGCGTGTGTATTTTTGCAAAATACACATGTAAAAATAAGACTCCCATTGACTTCAATGACATTTTACAGGCATATTTTTACACGTGTAAAAAATATCATTGAAGTCAATGGGAGTCTTACACGAGTATTTTTACTTGTGTATTTTGCAAAAATACACGCGCGTTTACTCTTGCTCCCTAACAGCACAGTGTTATAGGAAATGGTCCGTTAGATTATTTATGATCTAAAAGATCACTGACCATGAGGATGTAATGTTCCTGTTTTGCACACAGACTTCACAAAGGGTGAACAAATCAATCCCAATCCTGAAGCAATCTCGCTCACGTATTTACCTTGGTTTAGGGAGTTAGGGGTCTATTATAGGGACAGCAAGTCCATATAAACCCTTATATCCTATTTGTTTAGTACACATCCCAATATTGGAGAACATTATCTGGGAATGCCCAGCATGTTGAGTGGTCTGAATATGGCTTTTATTGACTTTAATCATAGTTTTTAGTTTGAGAAATAAAAGTGAAGCTTTATCTTAGAAGGCAATATTTGTGTTTCTTATTGGGATTGAATTGTTCACCCTCTGTGAAGTAAATATGATCTAAGTTCAAAGAACAGGGTTTGGGAATGAACATTATAGACTATAGATTATAGTCTATATAGATTATAAATCTTCCCGTTGTAAATTTTAACTAGATTTTTTTATATTTGTATTTTTATTGCTAGCTATGTGCCTTGCTACTCCTGGTCAAAGGTTGTCGGAAATAAATGGCAATATATGTGCTGTATCTGGAGAAAGAAGAAAGTAAGCATTTTGATTCAGTTTTTATGTTTGTTGTTTATGAAGTAATCTAAGACTAGGTTCACACCTCTGCCTCTATTCCATTTGGGGTTTCCATCCCCGAATCTGCTTGAAAAAGGCAGAGAGAAAGTCCTGCTTGCAGGACTTTTCTTTAGACTTTTTTCTGCATTTTTCAGGTGGAAACCAGATGAACTCCATTATTTTCTACGGGGTCCGCAGGTAACTGTTTTTTAAACGGATTAGGTTTCTGTTTTTGGTCCCCAAGCGGACCCAAAGAATGGAAAGCCAATCGATAGTGTGGACCTAGTGTAAAGGAGTTATCCAGTTTTAGGTATAGATGATTCAGAGTTGCATGTTTGGCACCTGTACTGCTCAATATGAATGTAAGTTAAAAGGAGTTATATGCCTCCAGACATACAATCAGAGGCTGTCAGGACGACAATATGGACTCAAAAGTAAAAATTTGTGTAACTGTACATTTTTTTTTATTATAACACAAGTAACTTTGAAAGATACTGCATCTTATGTCTAATTCTCCTGTAACTGTCTACAAACTCTGTTCCTCAGTTGTTCCGAATCCACCTCTGTCCCTAACCTAAATAGTTGGGGGGGGGGCTTGTAATCTCGATTTCTTTCCTTTTAATAGTCAATGTGGAGATGTTATCTGGGTGGAGAGTTAAACAAAGTTGGAAAGCATCAGATTGACTAAGGCTCTTTTCACATGTCAGTTTGCACGTATGTGAAACGTGGCTGTAATGGATTCATTGAAAAAAAAAAAAAGCCTGTATGCCATGTAGTATATATTTTTGTATAGTACTTCAGTATTTTTGTATAGTACTATAGTATTTTTGCACAGTATTGTAAGCGGCCATTTTCTTGTGGCCTGTGGGCATGCGCAGTCTGCTCTGCCCGAGGCCTAGAAGTTACAAGCCACCGCCGGAAGAAGAGGATGAAGATGACGCTGCTGAAGAAGATGGAGGCGGCGCTGGAGAGAGCTCTCTCGCAGCATTGGGGATGCCCCCAGTGCTGTTTGAGCGCTGGGGCCCGCCCCCAGTGCTGAGAGAGAGCTAATTTGCATACCGACAAGAACCCGGATTGTAGGCGAACAGCGGCACGGAGAAGACGACGAAAGGTAGGAAAAGCCTTTCTTAAGGCTATTCCGATGTGGTACCTAAAAAAAATAATTATGTCTGAGTGATAAGATCCCTTTAAAGTATGTCTTGACGCACATATCAGTAGTGTGGAAAAAAGCCTAAGAATGCCAAGGAATTATATCGCATCAAACAATTTAAAAAGAACCAAAAACACAAGTTAGAATCCTAAATAGTCACTGTCGTTTCAATAAACTTAGGATCAATTAATCATACAAACTTATAAGAAACTTTGTAATATATCTTAATAGAGAAAAATGTTATGTTCTCCACATATCAGGCTGTTTTTCTTCTCCTCCCATTCCTGTTAAACTGACTTTTACTCTAAAAATCTTTGCTATTTCGCTTTCGAAACAGACTGCTTGTCACATCAGATTACATGACTACAGAAGTCTATTTAGAGGGGAGGGAGGAGCAGAATCAGTGGCTTAGGCTCATGCCGCAGCTAAACTGTTAAGGAGGACTGTTCATGGTTTGGGCACAGGCAGTTCTATATACTGCTGGAAAGACGACAGTGCGCTGAATTCACCGCACTGACTGCTTTGCCAATCTGTGCCCCGGGTAAAGAGCTATCAGTCCCGTTACCATAGCGCTTTACAGTCAGAAGGGCGTTTCTGACACTCTGTCAAGAACGTCCTTCTCCACAGCAGCGCCTATCGCGCAGTACAATGTGAGCGGGGAGGAACGCCCCCTCCCTCTGCTCACAGTGCTCGTCCATAGACGAGTATTATCAGGAGGGGAGGAGGGAGTTCCTCCCCACTCACACAGCACAGTGCGATAGGCGCTGCTGTGGAGAAGGACGTTCTTGACTGACTGTCAGGAACGCCCTTCTGACTGTAAAGAGCTACGGTACCAGCACTGATAGCTCTTTACCCGGGGCACAGATCAGGAAAGCCGACAGTGCGGTGAATTCAGCGCACTGTCGTCTTTCCAGCAGTATATAGAACTGCCTGTGCCCCAAACCATAAAAGGTCCTCTTTAACAATCCCCAAGTGCTTTATCTAAATCATTACAGGTTAGCACTCCTCTATGTCCTGCATGATCTTGGGGCTGTTTCTGTGTGAAGGAGTGAAAGTTAGGTAGCAGATTCTTTTCTACTTACTTTATGCAGTGTATAGCAGCTAGTGTCCACCTACCAGCTCAGGGAAAAATGACATTGCGAGCCTGCAGAGTGGAAACTACCAAATTCTACAATATATGTCATATAATGGCCATAAATTGTTTTATTACTCATGTACACTCCCATGGCAGCTTATTCTGAAACATCACCAGAAACGACTGTGACTTTTTAATTTCTGGAAGCACTAAGTTTCATGTAATATACTATCGTGTGCATGTTTTTTACAAGTGACCATTACTGGTTTATTTCATGGCATTTTACTGTCTGCTCGCTAAGATTTATTAATCAATATTGTAATATTTGTGCAGTTATTGTTTAAAGCGACCATACAGTATCTCACATACTGTGGATCCCATGGAAATGAAGAAATTCCAAGTGTGGTCAGCAAAATGGTGGGATGAGGAAGGAGTATATTCTGCGCTTCATGCTATGAATGATATACGAGTGCCATTTATAAGGTAT
Source organism: Leptodactylus fuscus (assembly GCF_031893055.1). Lineage (NCBI taxonomy): Eukaryota > Metazoa > Chordata > Amphibia > Anura > Leptodactylidae > Leptodactylus > Leptodactylus fuscus. The sequence continues at coordinate 114,602,439 of NC_134267.1, forward strand.
GAATTGTTTATAAGGTTGTATAAATATGAATTTTATCCTGTGTAAACGTATGTGAAAAGTATCATTTTTCAGGAGCTGGCACTTGAAAGTTTTCCTAGAAAGATCATGGTTTAGGTTCCCTTGCCCAGACCTCCCCAATCCTACTAATATTACTAATACTACTATTTACAACAAGCTCATTATATGGCATCCCAGCAAGCTGCTGACATGCCAGAACAATCACAGGCACAGAGCGAGGAACAAGTTCAGCGGCAGGCCAGCTTGAGAGCTACCGAAACGCAGAAGCAGGCGAACCATCAACGGCAACAATTTGCTGAATATAGGTGGATCAACACCAACAACATGCAGACGAAGTCACGGGCAGAAGCTAGTAAAATGATATGTTCAGATTTGATAAGCCTGTGTTAGTAGCGTAACGATTGGGAACACAGGGGTTGCTACACATCTCAAGCTGCATAAGTCCTGCCGACTGTGGGGAGCTACAGCTCATTGAGGCAACCATGAATGCCAACATGTACAGTGACATTGAAGCAGAGCATGATCCCCTACCTTTCGGAAACTGGGCCGCAGGGCAGTATTCCAACATGATAGCGAACCCAAACACACCTCCAAGATGCCTTGCTAAAGAAACTGAGAGTAAAGGTGCTAGACTGGCCAAGCATGTCTCCAGAACTAAACCTTATTGATCATCTGTGGGGCAACCTGAAAGGGAAGGTGGAGGAGCGCAAGGTCTCTAACATCCACTACCTCTGTGACAGCCTGTAACATTTTAGTATTCTCCATGCCCAAGGGGTTTAAAGTAGTGCTGAAAAATTATGGTGGCAACACAAAATATTGGCACTTGGGGCACAATTTGCCCTTTTTCACTTAGGGGTTTCGTCACTTTTGTTGCCAGTGGTTTAGACACTAATGGGTGTTGAGTAGGGTTGAGCGATCGTGTTCGGGAAAAATCGGATTCCGATCGAGAAAATTTTGCGATCGGAATTCCGAACACGATCTTTTTAGGTGGGATCGAGATCGGTAGTATTTCCCACAATGCCTTCACACTGAGTATATAGCGTATACTCAGTGTTAAGGCTCCGCTGCGGTTCCATAGGAATGTATGGAAGCAGCCATCACACAGCCTTAACCCCCTGCGTGCCGGCTGCCTCCATTCATTCTAATGGGAGACTAAAGTAGCATCTCTAGTAGCTACTTACCTCCAGAGATGGCTGCTCATCACCTCGCTACCGCTCCAGCTGCAGTCTTCTTCGCCTTGCTGCCCCCTCTCTGCCAGGTTAGGAGAATGTGGGCGGGTTAGGAGAGTGTGGGCGGGTACAGGGCGGGGAGATGTGACGTCTCCCCTCCCAGTACCCGCCCACACTCTCCTAACCCGCCCACATTCTCCTAACCTGGCAGGGAGGGGGCAACGAGGGGAGAAGAAGACTGCAGCTGGAGCGGCAGCGAGGCGAAGAACAGCGGAGCAGCCATCTCTGGAGGTAAGTGGACACCAGGGGGGACTAAGTAGCCAGAGGATTAAAAAAAAATCCTCTGGCTACTTAGTGATTCACTACACAGTGTGGATTCTAACAATTAAAGCATTCAATTGTTAGATTCCATGCTGTATAGTGAACAGGGTTGCTTTTAAAATCTGATCTCCGATTAATAAAAAAATCCCATTGACTTGCATTGGGATCGAGATCGGGTTCGAATGAAAAATGATCGGAAATCGGATTTTAAAATCGATCCTGAAAAGTCAGGATCGGCTCAACCCTAGCGTTGAGTGATTATGATGGCACACCAAATTTGCAATGTTATACAAACTGTACACTAACTACTTTAGATTGTATCAGAGTGTTGTTTCTTCATTGTTGTCCAACATACTCATCACTATTGCTAAGTCCAACTCTGCCATGTCTGTAGTGAATAGTTTGGAGGGAGGCGGATCTGGTATCTTTGGAATTTGGCCCAGTGGAGTCTGTTGTGAGATGAGAGGACCCTTATAAGCCAATCTCTTCTTTTTACATAATGTTAAGGAATGGCCAAGGTTCCCCAGGATACAGGTTCGTTTCACCTTTTATTTTTTAAAATATGGGATCAATGCACATACGGCTGCTGCTGCCCTAAGGGCTTTTTCCTTGCGAGTGAGTGGGTGAGTGTGGCATGTAACAGAGTATTTCTAGATGAAGTTCAATCAATATTGCTTATATGTGCCGAATTTTTACTCTTCTCTATATGTATTTCACTTGTATTTTCTTGCTATAATTTACTATGCTGGACTTCATGGGCCTTCTTTGTATTGTTTTGCTGTTGAGATGTCTTATGTTTGATTGTGCTCTTGTCTGGTTGATTTCTTACATTCCAAAAAGCAAAACACTATGAAAAAATAGTACAGGAGAAGAACAAATACTAACCTTTTACATGTGTGTGTCTTGCGTAAGGTTTATGGGCACATTAGTGGGCAACCTGGTTTCAGAAATGATCATTTATGTTCCTGCTTCATAGCAGTGATTGAAACATGAAGGTCTGCATTGCATGTAATGCTTTCTAACCTGTTTTGCCCATAGAGACATTCTAATGAGCAAAAATCCTAACCATGATGTTGGGAGCCCTCTGTCTGGCATGAAGCTACTGGATGTTGGCTGTGGTGGAGGACTGTTGTCTGAGGTAACTTCATACTATTTTCTTACTACTATCTTTGTAACACTCCTCTGTTATTCTTCCTTGCAATGTATGAATAACAACTATTCCCCTTATTAATATAATGTGTAGGCACACACCCCAACGACAAAGGGAGTGGTAATACCTAGTTGTCAATTTCATGCATTTTCAGCAGGAATAAAGAGAAATTTGCATTTTTAACGCCTGGAGACTGCAACTGCATAAGAGGTAGCCCCATCATGTCCGGAGCTCTCTGAACAGAACGCCTCCTGGACTGAGCCCTTCTTCTCTGAGTAACAGCTCTAACAGTTCCTTGATTTGTCACTAGAGTCAGGAGACACTGACAGCTTTGACTCCAGTTAGACTAAGCTGCAGTAACCAGACACAACCACTACTCACTGCAAAATGCTGTGCTTTCAGCTGCTACACTGTACCCTGTTGCCTATTGATAGGCAAAACCTAGAGCAAATCGCCACCCTACTTAGATCTCCCCCCCTCACTGTCTTTGACCATATCAAGTAGCATGACTGGCTTCACCCAGACAGTCACTTACCTTCCATTAGAAGTCAGCATTCTGTTTCCTCCAAATTGTAAGGCCTCCCACGGTGGACACTGCTAACTGTGGCTTCTGCTCTGCACCTGGCAGATTCCGCCTGCTACAGGTATCCCTTGTACTGAGGGTGGACTCCCTTTCTAAGGCAGCCTTAGTAGCAGTTGGTCTTCCCTTGCTGCTCCTTGGGCCAAATAGCTTCAGGACTTTCCACTGGAGTCCTCTTCCTTTTCTGGAGGGGGTTCCGCTTACAGCTGATGCTTCCATGTATCTGTCAGTAGCTTGCCACTTTGCCAAACAGCAGCCAACGCAGTGACCATAATTACTCTGTTCCATTCAGCAGATTCAGCACTCCAGGTCATGGAGTGCTGAATCTGCCTCTAATAGAGTGGTCGTGTCCCTTCCCTTATCCGGAGCATACAGGACAGAGCTTTTTATTTTTTGGGCGGTCTTGGGAAGCTCATCTCTGCTGGTACCAGGGGTCCCGCAACAGTGCTATGTGCCAGCCATCCTCATCCAGCTGCTCTCTGTGTTTTTGCTCTTTTTGTGCTCCACCTCTCCTGAAGGCAGTCCTCCCAAGACGTCCACTCCAGGAAGCCCTCCTTCAGAGCCAGGCCTTCCTGTTGTAGTTCTAGGATTCCCATGCTATTCTGCAAGATGATCTTCCCCCATTCGGGACTGAGAGTTGTCCTGCTGCCTCAGGGTTTGCATGTTCTACCCCTCCTTACCTCAGCTGCGCTTAAGGGCTGTTGGAGCCAGGTTCTGAGGCCCAAAAACTCCAGTCTTCAACCACTATTGTCACATGTGGAGGTCTATGTGCGGTGGTGCTGTTTTGGCTTCCATCCGCTTTCTTTTTTAAAAAATTTGACTTTCCTGGTTTTCTCCAATTGGGTCTAGCCAGGGACTTTTTTTTTCTTTAAAGGCAGTTTTTCAACCTCTTTGCCTTTTGCCACCCAGGTCTCACTTTTGCTAAGTTCTTTCAGATCCATTCTGTGGTTCTTGCTTGTCCAGCTTGGTTTGTAAGGTTCTGCTTGTGACAGTGTGCTAAGTTATGGAATGGCTGTATCTTTCCCACCCTCAGGGACTGATTTAGGACATCCCATGGTGCTGTCCCCCCCTTCCCCTATGAAATAAGTGAGAAAATAGATATTTCATTAGGGGTTAGGTTAAATGCACTTTAAACATGGCAAATAAAAAGTATTCAATGAAATATGTCCAATGTTGACCCTGATCTTTTCCATTTCATACCACCTGCTCATTCTAGTTCTGTATTATACATTTTGCTATTATTCTGTCTGTTCATCTGTCTTTTTTCAATTTCCTCTGAAGCCTTTAGGCAGACTTGGCGCAATTGTCACTGGAATCGATCCTTTAGAAGATAACATTAAGTCTGCAGAACTGCACAAATCATTCGATCCTGTTCTAGACGGACGTGTCCAGTACAGAAATTGTTCCCTAGAAGATATGGTGCAGCAGAGCATGGAAAGTTTTGATGCAGTTGTGGCCTCCGAAGTTGTAGAACATGTGAACAACGTAGAGGCTTTTATTCAAAGCTGTTTTCAAGTACTGAAGGTATAAGAGTTGTCTTTATTGTAGCATGTTTTTTTTTATGAGATTATACTTCAATATATTATTTGTGTACGGAAAATAGTAGCTTAGATGTTTCAGTTATTTACATGGAACCACTACTGGTACATATAAACATACCCTTGGACAATACATTTGCTAATCTTCAATGCTAATTGATTTTGATTCCATATTTTCTTGCCCATATTTAGGAGGTTTAGTTTACTTTCATATACTGTAATATTCTATCAAAATTCACTACAGTGGGCTGTGAAATGCTCCATATTTAATTTGTCGGTTACATAGAAGACCCACATATAGTATATTCAGTATATTAGGGTGATCTTTAGTATTTGGCAGATAACTGAAAAGTGTCGTCCATTTTGGGATTTCAATTTCTAGGTTAGAAATAACAAAAGACAAAGCTACGAGTAATGAAGCTGTGATCGCTGCAGGGGTACTTGCTTACCTTTAGGTCTTTTACTCTAGGCTTAAAACCTCAGAATGCATGTACAATATTTGGCTGTGGCCATTAGTCTTCTTCCAAGTTCGCTCATCCGATTCACATTGGTCCGAAATTTGACAAATCTAGTTATGCTGCTGCTAAATTGAATACTCTGAGGACATATGAATATTTAGTAGCATGTATGAAGATCTTTCACTGTTGATGAAGTATCCATTTTAGGAGAGACTTATATGATGATAATGGGTGATGTTTATCAAGTTCTATGCTCCAAAATTCTGTCATCAAAAAGTCACAAAATAGGTTTGTTTGACTTTCTGGGCATATTTGTATATTTGTGCACAGTTCTAAAGTGGGTGGGAATATGAGGGTGGTAAGCTGTCCATACACTTGATTTATCAAATGTGATTGTTTAAAATGTTACAAATCTTGTCCAAATCTCAAACTTTGTGCGGCGTTTGATACATTTGGTTCAAACTACAGCAAGGCAAAACTGACTTGAAAAAAATGATTTCATAATATATCTCCTCCAATAAGTATTGACTTCTACAAAAGCATTTTATCCGTAGTCCACCAAATATAGTCGAGTATAAGCCGAGTTTTTCAGCACAGTTTTTGTGCTGAAAAAGCCCCCTCGGCTTGTACTCGAGTCAGCCACAATAGTAATGTATAGAATCTCCCATAAAATAGTGAAAAAAAAAGAAGCTATAAAATAAATAAAAGTTCTGAATCCCTCCTTTGCCTAGAATACATATAAAAGTAAAAATTTACTGTGAAACACATACACATTAGGTATCCATGTGTCTGAAAGTGCCCGGTCTACTGAATATAGGGGATCTGCAGTGCTCTTGTTCCATCGGGAAGGGGTTAATAGCATCACTGCAGATATCCTATATTCAGCCAGACTGAATTACAAGCGGGGGAAAAAAACCCAGTCCTCAAGCTCAGGGAAGGGACAGACAGACAACCAAAACACCCCCTCCCCTTCCCCAGCAACTACTGCACCCAAAAACTCCAATCATTTTAATTTTTGAAATTTTCCAGTAGCTGCTGCATTTCCCCCCCCTCGGCTTATACTCGAGTCAATAAGTTTTCCCAGTTTTTTGTGGTAAAATTAGGGGCCTCAGCTTATATTCGGGTCAGCTTATATTTGGGTCAAGTATATACGGTATTAATCCAACCTTTTTTTGAGTTGCATATCTGTTTCTGCTAATGTACATTCATCAGTATGTTATGCAATGTAGTTTCTCATAGAGGATGACCATATAATTAGTACATGGTACTGACAAGTCTATGTCTCCTTCCTGGAAGCCAGGTGGTTCACTTTTTATTACGACAATCAACAAAACAAAGCTATCTTACTTTCTTGGAATATTGCTGGCTGAGAAGGTGATGTCTCTTGTACCAGAAGGAACTCATGACTGGAACAAGTTTATCTCACCTGTGGAGTTGGAGAGACTACTAGAATCCAGTAAGTTGATTAAACGAAATTAATCCACTTTGGGGAAAACAACTTTTTTATATAGTCTAACAGAATTATTTGCCTTAGTTTGAATTTTAAAGGCAACCTGTCTCCAAGATCATGGATTAAGTTTTCTAAGTAAACATAGAAGGGCGTTTTTTACTGTAAGATGTGATCTAGGGAAAGGGGGGTGATTTGAACTTTTATATTTTTTGCGTTTTTTTTTTTTAAATACTTTTAACCACTTCCGGACCGCCCATAGACTATATACGTCTGGAAGGTGGTTGCCTTGTTCTGACAGGACGTACCAGTACATCCAATCAGAATACAGCAGCTGCAGAAGATCATGCAGCTGCTGAAACTGGGAGCCAGCTGTAACTTCAGCTGGAGCTCCCAGAGATAAGGCAGGGAAGTTTTGTGTATACAGTGCTCAATGAGCGCCGCCATGATGCGGCCACCCTCTGACCTGGCGGTAACATGATCCACCAGGCTCAGCGTCTTGCGAGAGCTGCTGGGTCCTACAGGTATAGTAGCATGCAGGAGGCTGTATTCCTCCTGCAACTGGAGCTAAATGTAACAGCCACAGTTACAGGGGAAATCAGTCTCTAATACAAAAAAAAAATGTGATCAGATGTCCCCAAAGGTGTCATGACCTTATGGGGGCACAATCTTAAAAAAAAAAATTAATCTAAACGTTTAAAAAAATGTAAATTGTCATTAAAAGTTATAGCCCCACCCCTGATGTCTCCATATAAAATAAAAATTACCGTAACGGAGTGGAAAAAATATTTTATAAAGTGTTTCTGTAGCACTTTGTGTTATTAAATTTAAAAACAAAAAAAAGGAAAACCAGACACAATTTCCCACCTATTTTGTTTATTTTCCTGGATATAAAAAAAATGTAAACACATTCAAAAATAAAACCCTATGTGTCACCGAAAAAACTGCACATACAAAAAAACCTGAAATGTGTCTGGTCCTGGACCAGAAATTGGCCCGGTATTGAAGTGGTTAAAAAATGTTTCTTTTACTATTGTTTTCACACCCCTAGGGGGTCAGATCGCTCATACTATTCACTGCAATGCTAATATATTTGGAGTGAATAGTAAAATAGATTCACTTCTATTACACGCTCCCATAGCCAGCATGTAATATAATATATATAGTGATATAATGACAAGCCTGGGAGCCTTCAATAGGCTCCCGGCTGTCATGGCAACTAATCACCCATGGCCACTGCGCACTTTAGATGCCACGGTTGCATTTAACCACAGCATCTAATGTGTTAACAGTTGTGATCAGTGTTGGCACTGACCGCAGCTGTTAGCGGTGGATACTGGCTGTATTATACACCCGGCATCCGCTGTGTATGGAGAACGCTGAGCTCCTGAGCCCTTTCCCTAAGTCCCTTCCCGCTAATGACGTAAATGAATGTGATTATTTGTGAAAGTGTTAAAGGAATTTTTCCCTAAGATTAGAAAAACTAACTTCTGCCTCATGGGATTGTTGCCTTTCTCTGGATCCACATAGCATGATAACAGGCTGAACCGCATACATTAATTCATTTTAGCCTAACACATTGTGTTGTTTTCACAGATGGATTTGTGGCCAGTACGTTGAGAGGCATGCTGTACAACCCATTGATAGGTTCCTGGCGGTGGTTTGATGACACAAGCATTAACTATGCTATTCATGCAGTCAAGATGGTTGCACAAGAGCAGTCAACAGACTTGGAATTTGAGAAAGAACAGGACTTGTTGAAGACAGCGGAAGCATCCAATTAAGCAGGGCATAGTGACTTCTGTTGAAAAAATGAAATAGACATTCTATTCAGTTGTTGGCCTGTAATGAATTATGGTGTTGATGATAATGATATGCTTATGTTCACAATAGTACACCGTGCTACTCAGATGACTTGGTGGTATTTTCTGAAGTATGTGGGGTGGGGATTTTTGTGTATAGAATTTTGTAACTGATCACAGTAAGTAGGAGGGATGTTTGGAGCTGTCTAGTAACAGGCATGAACAGCCTGTGATCAGTGGGTGGATAATATACTTATTGTAAATTTTCCAATTAAATCTGTCTTTATTTATGGAGTCTTTAGATATTGAGAATTATAAAATATTTGTTAACAAAGCGATAAATCGCCAAGAACAGTTTCATCATGAGCACATGATAAACTACAGGAAGCTGTAATTGAGCTATAACTGCGCTACAATGTATTATATATTAGTTTGAGTGATAGTCTCTCTATACAAAGGCTGTATATTTATATCCCAATGACAACTACCATGTAGTTTATTAAAAGGATTGTGCAGGAGTTAATTGTTGATGCCCTATCCTTAGAATATGGTTCCCAATATCTGTTGTTTGTAGAAATTTGATATTCAGGACCCTCACAGATCCACCTCCCCCACACTCTGTTGAGTTCTGCTTCCACCACACAAGCTCATTCATCATATAGCCTGTTACAGCTCAGTCCTATTCAAGGGAATGGGGTTGAGCTGCAATGCCAAACCCAGCCCTTATGCAATTTACAAGACTGTGCTTTGTATTCAGTGAAGAGGAAGCAACGTTCTGGTGATAGACCCTCACTAATCTGATATTGATGATCTACCACTATTAAATTTCCAGTAAACCACTCTACAATAGTAGACAATCAGGTTTTGGTAAAAAGTTTTTGTATCTGAAGTGGAGTGATTAATCTTGTACACTATTCTTACCCAACAGACTTGAATGTTATTCCCATTGTGGGAAATCATGCCAAGATAAGCTGCAAATCGTGCCTTACGGGCAAGGACTCGAGAGCAGTTATTTTCATCTTGGAAGCAATTTGCCAAGATGGGAATAACCCTTTAAAAATAAAATATCAGTTTATTTTATTACTTTTCCAAGGTTGTGTTTTGTTTTTTTTTGCTTTTAAAAATGTATGGTTTCCATACATGGGGGGGCACTCTTACATACTTGTATAGAGTTCTTCTCACCAGCTATATCTATGCCTTGCTAATGATTGCAGTAGAGTTTCAGCTGCTTGCCTGACATTTTTACTAAACAAATATGACATCATCTGACATTAACGGAAACTGAACCCTCGGTTTTCACCCTATCTCCTATTAAACCAATTCACAAACCCATTTTTGGTGTCTTTAGTATTTTGAAAGCTCATGTTATTTATGTGCTTTGCATCATGATACGACCATGCACCATGAACCTTAAAAGGCTTAGAACAGGACTGGTTATAATCGAGAAGCAAAGAAACCTTCAATAAACAACCCTTTTGGGAAATGTTTTCTTGCTTCCAGCATTCAATCCTATTCGTAAAGGGTTCTAAGAAGTGTGAAGATATACAGCCCAACTCACTTGTATGTAGTAATGTCCTCCTTCAAAATTGGATACTTAGATCCTGTGCACAGATTTCCAAATCCCCTCGGCTGGAGACGATATTGAAGGAAGAACAAAAGGACAGCAAAACATCCAGCAATATCAGGAGATGATCCAAAATGACAGTTACTTCAAACATAGCTTTTATTAGCCACATAAGTATAAAATTGGTGTACATAAAAGATAATTCCATCAATTCAAGTAATCCATAGGGACTAGTTTACGCGTTTTGGACCATGGTTCCTTACTCATAGAATCATAGCTATTCTTAAAGGGTACCTGAGTTTTCATGAAAAGTTGAAATATCTGCAGGGTCCTGCTGGGCAGTCAGTTTTATGACCTTATAAGGCTTCATATATGGTTTTCGTAGGTACCTTAAATGATTAGATATGTCCTGTTATACAGTTATAATAAGGATGATGGTTGCTCAGCCTTCCTGACTGTATACTTATCAGGGGCAATTTATCAAAGCTTGCACTCCAGAATTCTGGAATTGCAAAGTAGATGTTCACAACTTCTTGAGATGATTTGTGCTACATTATGCATCTTAGACCACTCACTCCAGTTTAAAAAAGAAATGGGCGAGAATGTAGCCTGTCTAACTGTATGTGACTTTATAAAAAGTTGCAAAATTTTTGTAATCTTACTCCAGTGAATGGGTTGTATAGAAATTTGAGTAACATCTCAAGACAGAATTGTTTAGAATTATAGAAGTGCCAAATTTATCAAACATCATGCAACTTCTGATAAATTTGGTGCTAATTAGGTCAATGATGATTTCCACAAAACTGACTTAAAAGAATTTCCTTATGATAAATCTCCCCAATAGTCTCTAAGATTATTAATAAAAATATACCGTAGAGAGAAGAATAATTAAATAGGAAATGTTTTTAAAGAATACGTACTGTATATACTCGAGTATAAGCCGAGGCCCCTAATTTTACCGCAAAAAACTGGGGAAACTTATTGACTCGAATATAAGGCCACATTCACACGGGGCAAGAGGGGGCGGATTTTGGCGCGGAATCCATGTCCACCCCTTCACAATGGTGGTCTATGTAGACCGCTAGCGTCCTTTTTTTCTGCTAGCATGAAAAAAGAAGCGAGCTACCCTTTCTTCAGGCGGATTCCGCCTGAAGCATGGCAGCACCAGCACGACAGCATCCTCCGAACTAGGCCCATTCACTTGGGCCTAATCCAGAGTGGAAAGCCGCAGCGGGATGCTGTGCACTGCATCGGCGTCCCGTCATGGCGACCGTAACGGAATATGATACGCGGAATCCCTGTGTGAACGCAGCCTAAGCCTAGGAGGGGAAATCCACTATTGCAGATAAAAAGTCTGGTCATGTACATTACAGCTTAGTAACTCCATGGGCATCATAGTAATAGCAGATAACGCCATCATGTCCCTCACACTAACCCCCTGTGTGCCTCACCTAAGAGTTACTGATATGTGGGACACATGGATGTAATAATTAGGTATACAGATGAAAAGAAGCATGGATCCAGCATCAGTCGAATGGTGATAGATAAAATTTAACTTTTATTCGATTCCCATAAAAATAGTCATCACATTCATAAGGAATAAACCACAAATGGCTACGCTTTTCGGAGCTTTAAGTTTGTTCCTTCCTCAAGCCATACCACACACATTCTTCTTGCTATTTTTTCTGCTATTGCAATACTTCAATAACAATTTTGGTTAAAAAAAAGTGCATTTTAGGGGGCTCTCTTTTCTAAGTTCAAAATCCAGAAGCTTTCCCTGATAAAAAGTGTTCTGGTCAAGTCTTCAGTTCTTATGCTAGTGCCACATGACACTTTGGCTATGACTCCTGTTGCTTAACCAAAGATCACTGTGTCACTCTCCGACTCCTTCACTTATGTCAGTGAATTATGTCAGTAAATCGCATTGTGTGCCAGGATAATTAAGTCGTTTTGTGGCCCCAGCCTTGAAGACCTATTAACTTTCTCAATTCTAAATACTCTTAAAAGTGTCTTCTCATCTTTGGATCAGCCATTCTCTCTCCTCTGCTTCCTGGTTTTAAGCTTATTGTAGCACGGAGCATCTGTGGTAAAGTGCGCAGCAATACTGCTCAAGAAACTTATCTAGCCATTATCAGGGCTCAAAAGCTGAAAGCAATATGCAGAGTAAGGCTGCGTTCACACGGAGTAACGCGCCGCTCATTCTGACACAGTAAAACAGAATCCCATTGTCTTAATGGGAGGCTTTCTAACCTATTGCTTTCAATGTGATACGCGCGTATCACATTGAACGCAATAGGTAAAAAAGCTTCCCATTGAGTTCAATGGGTAGCGCGCATAAGACCGAACCCATTGAAGTCAATGGGATTCTGTTTTACTGCACTCACTCTGACACGTATTTACGTGTCAGAATGTGCGGTGCGTTACTCCGTGTGAACGCAGCCTAAGGGTAAGAAGGGAATGTGTGTGGCCAGGAGCAATGATTGAGTCATTATTCTGACCTGAGAGCAAGTCTATATCCTCAGCTTAGAATGACCACTTACACAGAGCACAGCAGGGAGAAACAAGGAAGCCTCAGGAGTAAAAAAAAAAAAAAAAAAACTCTCCCCAAAAAGAGATGAAAAACTGAAGAGGAGAAAACTACTAAAAGTAAGTTGTTAACCCTCAACCCTTCCTCATTTGAATAATTTTACTTGTACTGGTAAGTATTTAAACTAGGTATTCCCAATTTTTTGACATATAAACTACCAACTTGTGTCTAGGATTCTATAGATCCTCTCGTGTATATGTTATATATTATTAACTAACCTTCAAAGAAAACGATCTACCTGTATGGAGTACGTGTGTACTTTCTCTTTGTAGCCATCTGTTACCTCTTTTTTCTTACTACGTTGATACGCACTACGTCGGTCACGTGTCATTGATATGCTGATGTTGCCGTAGCAACAGCACATATCATGTGATCCTCCGTACCAGCTCCCACGTTGCGTTATACCATACTAGTTCTGTACATAAAACGAAACGAATAGGATACATCTGTCAAACAGGATGATTTAACTCTTATACAGGTAAGTGAAACCAGCTTTACAAGATAACAGGCAAAGTAACAACAGGGAAAAGTTTGAAGGTACATATTTTTGCACAAATTATAACAACAATTACAAACAGATCACAAGTATAGTACGTAAATATTTGCCCATACTCCAGCAGGATGAAATCCTTACAGAAATCTTACAAAAAGGATGCAGATTCATATCTAGAATAGGCAAATCTTTGTCGGACATCCTTTCACCTAGTAATTTACCTAAAATGACCACAAATATTAAGGAAACATGGTTGGATTACCATGGTTTCTATAAATGTGGGGCAGTACGGTGCCAGACATGTAGTTATGCAAGAAAAACTAATGCTTTTTATAACAAAAATTCTCACAAGAAATATACAATACAAAATTTTCTAAATTGCAAGTCGGATCATGTGGTGTACGTAATTTGGTGCAACACGTGTGACAAGTATTATGTGGGGTGCACAATTAGAATGTTAAAAACTAGAATAGCAGAACACATAACGGATATTTCCAAAGTTGCCTCTGCCAATGTATCGGGTGCATCTAGACACTTCTCCCAACAGCACCAAGGATCCCTGAAAACTTTTCAATTTTGGGCGATAGAACAAGTTGGGAGACCATCAAGAGGAGGGGATTGGAAGAGGAAATTAAGGAAAAGAGAATTTTTTTGGATTCTGGAGTTAGGGACTAGGTTCCCAGAGGGTTTAAATTATAGAACCGATCTATCATATTTCTATTAATCACATTGGAAGGGTAAAATAAATTTTCAAGTATACATAGCTATAGGTAAATAGGAGATTGCCACAGCAGCAAAAAACATCTAACAATGCAAGCACCGGGATATACATAAGTATTCGGCAAAAAATTTCTAAGCATTACATAATATGAAGGCACCCCTACTTTAGAACAAGCATCCATTGGTTTTTCTGCGGTGGGTTTGTGGTGCAGATGCGTTTTTGATGCGATAGCCAATTTAGGAGTGTACATCGTAGTTCCTATATTAAAGCTATAGAATGCGGAATAATTCGCTCATATTAGAAGTATAATAGCATCAATCAAAAGCTGGTTTCACTTACCTGTATAAGAGTTAAATCATCCTGTTTGACAGATGTATCCTATTCGTTTCGTTTTATGTACAGAACTAGTATGGTATAACGCAACGTGGGAGCTGGTACGGAGGATCACATGATATGTGCTGTTGCTACGGCAACATCAGCATATCAATGACACGTGACCGACGTAGTGCGTATCAACGTAGTAAGAAAAAAGAGGTAACAGATGGCTACAAAGAGAAAGTACACACGTACTCCATACAGGTAGATCGTTTTCTTTGAAGGTTAGTTAATAATATATAACATATACACGAGAGGATCTATAGAATCCTAGACACAAGTTGGTAGTCTATATGTCAAAAAATTGGGAATACCTAGTTTAAATACTTACCAGTACAAGTAAAATTATTCAAATGAGGAAGGAATGAATATACAAGATCTACGGAACACGTTAGTTTTGTTTTTATAGTTTCAATTTTATTTTCATTCTTCTTTTGTACTTTCATTTGTATTAAATATGGTGTATAGTATATGTTTTTATGTTGGTGTTAAATGCAGGTAAATGTATGTATAGCAGGTTTGAGTAATGGGGTAGCTCATGCCATAACACAATTGTGTTTAATCCCAGCTGATTAACATCTAGCTAGGGAAGGTATAAGTAACCACCCTCTTGCATTTAGTCTTTACTTCGCCATGAGGAAGGGGCTCTGACCCTGAAACGCGTTGGCGGCTAAAGCATCGTGTGTCCATTGTTCCATGTAATCCGAAACAGTTTTTTTCATGTAAGTGCTGTGTCCGTTTTATATTTTTTCACTGGTTTTCTAAAGAAATTTTAAACAAATGGACTAATAAACAAAAGTTTTAATTTAATGCAAATCTGGTTGCTGGATCACTATTGGTCTTTTGAATTTAGTATTGGTACCTGCACCGGCAGGATTATATAGTTTTCCGTGCACCATATTAGCAGGACAAAAGCATGTTGTCTGCACTAGGACCATAACAAAACCGTAGGGCTGAGACATATATTTTTTCTTTCACACACTGCCACACTGTTGCACTTGCAAGTCAGCAAAATGGAGTAATTTCTGATTTCTGAAAACCTGTAAGGCTCAAGCTCCACATTGCAGGAACGCAGATTTATTTGTAGCAGATTTAGATGTGTTTGTTTGTTTTTTTGAGCCAAAGCCAAGAATGGCTACAGACGGAATGGAGAATATATAGAAAGTACTTATACTTATATATTCTGCTCAATCCACTCCTGGCTTTGACTCAAAAGTCACACCAAAATCTGCAACAAAAAATCTACGTTTCGGCAATGTGGAGCTTCAGCCTTAAAGTCATTACTTCTTACAATACAACCACCATGTGTATATGAAAAAAAACAGGTGGATATTTTCCCCAAAATAAGCTAGTGTGTGGTTAAACAAGATGTTTATTTCCACTACCCACCATTCGTTGTGGAAAAATGGGGTGGAAAAATGCTGCAAAGAAAGAAGTCTTTCAAAAACAGAAGTGTTAATAGTTTGTTTTTGTTAATTAGCAAAATGGAAAATGATTGAACAAAATAGACACTTAAATCCCATCAATATTTGGCGTGACCACTAGAGATGACGAGATTGATTCATTGTGAACAGGGTTCAACCCGAATGAAACCAAAAAAAATGCTGATTCGTCTCAGACAAACTTAAATGGCTGCCACCACATGTATTGTGCAGGAGAAATGCAGAAGAGAAACATATCTTATGAGCCAAAGTGACATTCTAGCACAGGTTAACATCAGCTGACAGCCTTTTACCAATAGACAGTTGTATGTGGACACCTTACAGTGCTGATGTCACATACACTTTATAAGGTGCTGCAAGCATGATCACAGTCATCTGCAATAATGGTGGAGATAGTGAAGGATCTGTGATTCATCTGACTGCATCATACAGAGCACTCCGTTCTGAAAAGCTTCTAATTACAAAAAAGAGAGTTAGAGAATCTTAGTAACAGGGCAGTTTAGTCTGACATAATTAATTACAGAGAGATTAGTGATAGAATCTTAGATATTAGGAGTGAAGGAGAACATCTGTGCTGCTGTTAGGACTATGAGGCTGACAGCAGTATTGATGCACTGATACACAGACAAAGAACAGTTAACCCTTTTATTTCCAATCAGCAATACGCTGATCCCACCTGTGTTAAAGGGAATACCCTTTTTAAACTAAATACACTTTGGAATAGCCTTAAAAAAGGCTACTCTTCTCTTACCTTTATTATTCTGATCTGTGCCACCGTTTCTGAGAAATATCTTCTTTCTTCCTTATGCAAACGAGTTTTCTCACAGCACTGGGGGCATTCCCTTGTGCTCAAATAGCACTGGGAGCATCCCCAATACTGCTTGAAAACTCTCCAGTGACGGCCTCTCTCTTCTTCCCCGCCTCCGCCTCTTCTCTCGTGCTCCTCTTTTCTCCAAAAGCAATGACTGTGCATGTCCGTTGGTCATTTTCAGGAGGCCACAGGAAAATGGCCGACAGACATGTGCAGTCAGCCCTTTTCCTGTGGCCTCTCCCGTTCGGCCACAGGAAAATACAATATTTTAAGCCAATTTACGTTGCGGTTCGTACCGAACTTGTTCGACCTAAAACAAATCTGGGAACCGAGCCACTGGAACCTGAAACAAAGTGAATTTTGAGAGGTTTGACCACACTTCACTTTCAAAACCGAACAAATTCTTCTAGGCACAGTTTCTGAAAAAACAGAACATATAAAACTGTGAATGTTTCTATATATTTATTTTTAACAATATCAAGGCTAAGATCTCTATCTATCTATCTATCTATCTATCTATCTATCTATCTATCTATCTACAGTATAATGTCATCACACAGGTTTCACACAGTTTGCTTAGGTCCTTGCAGATCTGTTATATGACACAGGAATAGATTTACTGACTGTAGCTATTTCTGCTGTAATATAAGCTCTATTTAAACTGGCAAGGGCAAATAAAGACATATGATGAGTGGACTGCCAAATATCTCTCACGGTACATTGCACTACGGAAAGAACACATGAAAAAAATATGAATAGGCTCTTTCACTGTAGTAGCCAATGACCTTAGTGCTGCATCCACATTCCACCTCTCAGCCTGGTGAATTATTAGAAAGAATCTTGCATGTAGTTTGATTTCTGAAGGTGTGTGTTATTTATTATTCTCGGATTTGTTATTTGTATTATTTTATTCATGAACTCAATACTGGGACAGACTGCTCATTTGCAGTAAGAGAAAGATGTATGTAGCTAATAGTGTTGACCTCTAACTAATCTTAAACTGTTCACACAGCAGAATTAAATTCAATGCAAGTCAATGAAATTAAATATAATGAAATTATATCTGGTTTCTAATAAATTTCTATAGGTCCTTGACATACAGTGCTTCAGCCAGACCTCAAGATAAGGAATTGTGTTCCAGATATTGTTATTATTAATTCAGTATCCTGTCTCTAACCATTTACTAACAAATCCAAGTGTATCTTTCATATCTATTGTCTCCTCCCTTTCGTTACACGGCTTCTCAGAAGGAAAGCTGATATATTCCATAACATAGGGCTATGACTAACCCTTGTGTACAACTAATGCAAGTGGATAAATATGCTCTGTGGGGAGGAGAATGTAAGAAATCATGTAGATATATGGACAAGTGGTCTAGGGCATTGCATGGGCAGATCTCACCCTCCCAATGGCAAATTATCTGGTCTCATGCTGCTAAGTCCTCCACCTGTATTACGTTCCGCAAGACCCAATACAAGTTGTTGATGCATTGGTATCATACCCCTGCCTTACTTCATTCTCTTAATCCAAATATTTCCCCTCACTTTTGGTAATGTGGGTCAGGGGTGGGCTCCTTGGATCACATTTTCTGGGAATGCTCGGGGATTCACTCCTCATGGTCGGAGGTTAAGTCCCTTGTGGACGCTTTGTTTAACTGTGAGGTCCCGCTTGATCCCCTCGTATATCTCCTGAACCTCCCGCCTGCACATCTTAGCAAACAGTCTTCCAAATTGTTCCTTTATCTATGCACCGCAGCTAAGACACTTATCGCCCTATGTTGGAAGAAAGTCTCCCCTCCTTCCTGCCCAGACCTTATTGCACGGGTGAAAGATGTGCGCAGCCTGGAGAATTTGACAGCCTCACTTAATCATACCGTTGAAGCTATATGGTCACCCTGGGACACATACTGTACTTTAAATGGTCTCTGACACCCCCTCCCTTTCCCCTTCCCTCACTTTCTTAGTTTTGTTATCTGTGCTTTGTATTCATCACTGGGATGATTCAGTGATATTTGCCTAGTTACTTTTTGCCATATGTTCCCATTCCTTCTCTCTGTTTGTCCCTTGTTTCCCCCTACGCCCAACAGCAGCACAACTGGGGTATTCCTGCCCCTATGAGCTGTTAGGACAGGTGGAATTTTTAATTACCTAACAGCTTTTGACCTCTATAAGAGGCCGGAAGACCTGCTCCTCCCTTGTGTTTTTTTCTGTCCTGTGGGACAGGATAGGTGGTCAGGGGGGGAGCAGATGTTCTGACCTCCTATAGGGGTCCACTACTCTCCCCCACCGCTACCTGACAGCAGAAGATCTTTTTTCTGGACATCCTCTTTTTTCAGCAGAGGTCCCCTTCTCCCGGCGGGGACCCTGCCGGCTCGTGCACGCTCCTGTCCGGCTGGCGCGCCGGGTCGGGGCTTTCCCCTAGGAACGCTAGACCTAGGAACCTTTCTCAGGTTCCTCCGGTCCGCCGTCTAATAGAGTCCGCGCACATGCGCAGTGCGCGGGTCTCGCGGCGGACGGGAAGAGAACAACCCCTAGACACGAGCATTGCACGGTAGTTCGGGAGGGGGGTCCCACGGTCCTGGGGACCATACCTGGGTCAGATCCCCCTCCCCGTCTTCTCCCCTCCCCTTTTTTTCATGAGATTCTGGCTCCGTTGTAGCCCCTACCCCTTGGGCGGGGCTCCAGGCAAAACCCCGCCCCCTGGCCTATTTAAGTCCCCTTAGAGCTTCAGTTAGTGCTTGTCGCTCCGGTTGCAAGCACATCAGTTGGTGAAGCTCCCTGGTCAATTTCTGTGCTGGAGAACTGTCTTCATTGACTAAGGTTTGGTGGACATGGCCGGGGGGGTGGGGGGGAGGGAGGTTGGAGAGTTGCATCTCTGAGTGCAGTAAGTAGTTAGTGTATCCTTTTTCTTCCTCCTCAGAATGTCTTCTTCTTCCTCCACTGTTCCGCCTAGAAGGAAGGCTACTTTCAAAAGGAAGCATCTGGCGTGCGCTTCTTGTAGAGTGCCGCTGCCTGATGACTCCCAATATCGCTTCTGTCAGGGGTGCAGGGCCCCCTCTGTTGAAACAACTCCCATGCGAGAGATGGTGTCCTGGGTGAAGGGGTACGTCCAGGACTCCATGAAAAGAATGGAAGCCGTCTCCCTGGCCAAGAGGCCACGGCTGGATTGCGAATTGTCCCTGCCGCCTCTGGAAAAGCTGCGCCTCAGGGATGTGGAGTCGTCTTCTAGTATGGAGGAGGAGAAGGAGATTTTTCCCCTGGACAAAATGTCCAGAGTATTCAAGACCCTAAGAATCAGAGACCGGGAAGGCGGGGAAGGCTCTAGCCGTAGGTCTCGTACCTTCAGGCCCTCTTCGGAGATGCTCCGCCTGATGGAGGGCGAATAGAGGCACCCGGAGAGATCCTTTGCGCCATCCACACGCTTCAAGACACTTTTTCCCGTCTCTGAGAGTCAACTAAAGGCGTGGGGTCCCCCGCCAAAGGTGGACGTCGCCGTGGCCAAGTTATCAAGGCGCTCCATCCTTCCATCAGAGGATGGCTCGGGCCTCAGGGACCCCATGGATCGCCGAGTCGAAGGATCTTTGAGGCTTGTATATTCGTCCGCCTCTGCCCAGGCCTCTTTGGGCATGGTCGCGAATGAGGTTGCAACTGGCTTACGCGCAGAACTGTCATCCCTGGCCAAGGACATTGATTCCGGCGTGGATCGTGATGATCTCCTCGCGGCAGTGTCCGACATCACGCTGTTGGTGGATCACCTGACAGAAGCTACCCATTTTCAGACCCGTCTGGCGGCTAGATCCATGGCACTGGCTACTGTGGCTCGCCAACCCCTATGGCTGAAGCCCTGGAAGGCTGACCTTACTTCCAAAAATAGCCTCTGTGGTCTCCCCTTTGAGCCCGGACGGCTGTTCGGAAGGGAGCTCGACCACATCATGGAAGGCTGGGCCGACTCTAAGAGCAAGAACCTGCCACAGCCCCTTGAAGGTCGGAGTACCTCCTTTCGAGGAAGAGGCACTCGAAGAGGCACCAGAGGCCAGCGGCGATCCGGGAAAGGAAGAGGTCGGGGCTCATCTCGTGGCCGTAAGAATGCCCCCTTCTAATTCCCTCTCAGTACACCCCCCCCCCCTTCCTACTCCCCCCCCTCCCCTGGGGTGGGCGGTCGTCTTTCCCACTATGTGGAGGCCTGGCGGCAGAACATTCGGGACCCCTGGGTCATCCAGATGATCCAGGAAGGTTATAAAATTAATTTTGTTTCCCAGCCGCCAGAGAAGATGGTAAGAACCCGCCCTCTTCAGGGCCCCAAACAACTTCATCTGGAGAGATTGATTCAGGAGTACGTGGACAAGGCCGCACTAGAGATGGTTCCTCGCGCAGAACAAGGCACAGGCGTCTACTCTCCAGTCTTCTTGGTCCCCAAGCCATCAGGCGAGTGGCGTATGATCATCGATCTCAGGTATCTGAATCACTTCATCCGCAGGCTGCGGTTTCGCATGGAAACCATAAGGTCAGTACTACCTTTCATGCACCCTGGAGATCACTTCGTCACTCTGGACCTGAAGGACGCCTACCTCCACGTACCCATCTTTCTGGCACACCGAAAGTTCCTAAGGATTGCCGTAGACATACAGGGGAAAGAGGCGCACTTCCAGTTCGCAGCCCTCCCGTTCGGCATATCCTCCGCCCCCCACACCTTCACAAAGGTCATAGCTCCGGTCGCTGCCACCCTGCGCCTTCAAGGCATATTCATAGTCCCGTACCTGGACGACTGGCTTCTGAAGGCTCATTCAAAGGAGGTTCTTACCACGCAGGTGCAGACCGTCGTAGCTCTACTAGACAAGCTGGGGTGGCTGGTAAACTGGCAGAAGTCAGTGATGGTGCCATCAACACGAGTTCAGTTCCTGGGACTTATTCTAGACTCTCTCAACATGACGGTCTCTCTACCCTCTCCTCGCAAAAGGAAAATTGCTCGGGCGGCACATCATTTGTCTTCCACACGGAAGGTCACCATCAGGACGGCGATGAAGGTCCTCGGATTGATGTCCGCTGCCCTAGATGCAGTTCCTTGGGCCCTATGGCATATGCGCCCTCTACAGAACGAGATCTTGAGAGTCTGGAATCACAGTCCTTCAGGTTTACAGAAGCCAATCCAGTTAACCATCAGCACCCGGCAAACCTTGCCCTGGTGGACCCATCTGCGAGATGGGAAGTCCTCGGTCCAGCCCGCCTGGACCCTGTTGACTACAGATGCCTCCCTCACAGGCTGGGGAGCTCATCTGGGGGAGACCCCGGTTCAAGGTACATGGAATCAGTGGGAGAGGACGCACTCATCCAACTGGCGCGAGCTTACCGCAGTTCATCGAGCCCTTCTGTCATTTGCACCACTTCTACGAGGGAAAGCGGTCAAAGTAAGATCAGACAATCTGACGACAGTCCACTACATCAACAAGCAGGGAGGAACCAGGTCCCCCTCGCTCATGCAAGTCACCAACCTGATCTTCTCCTGGGCAGAACGAAACCTCTCCCAGCTGGCCGCGGTACATATCCAGGGCCGCCTGAACATCCTAGCGGATCAACTCAGCAGAGGCCGGCCGACCGCAGGCGAATGGTCCCTGAACCAGGACATCTTCCACTACCTGACCAGGAGGTGGGGTCTCCCCGAGGTGGATCTGATGGCCACCCAACACAATGCCAAAGTAGAAAGGTTTTGCTCCCTGTACCGGGAAGACAACCCTTTGGCTGTGGATGCCCTGTCAATACCATGGAGGTTCGAACTGGCATACGTGTTCCCTCCCATCCCGATGATACCGAAGGTATTGGCGAAACTCAGGCAGGACCAGACTTCGGCAATAGTGATCATGCCGTTCTGGCCAAAAAGGGCATGGTTCACCGACCTTATCCTTATGAGTCGGGGGAACTACTAGAGGCTTCCACCAGTCAGGAACCTAGTGTCACTGAACAGTCGGCCGTGCCTGGGCCTAGACAAATTCAACCTCACTGCCAAATTCAACCTCAATCCTCTGTCTGCATACGCGCAGACAGAGGATTGTCCCAGGGAGTGCTAAGTACCTTAGCCCATTCAAGAGCAGAGGCAACCAATCAGAGCTACCAAAGGATCGCCCAGATATTCCGAGATTGGTGTACAGGCAGCCACCGCGATCCAGACAGAGATGCAGTCCTAGAGTTCTTACAGAACAGCTTGGAGAGAGGACTAGCACCTGCCACCCTCAAGGTTCAAGTGTCAGCTCTATCTGCTCTCCTGGAGACACGGTTATCACAAGATCCTCTTGTCAAACAGTTCCTTAGGGGGGCTGCCAGGCTCCGCCCCCAGGTACGGCCCCTGTCCCCAGGTGGGACCTGGCCGCGGTTCTACAAGGGCTATGTGCGCCCCCCTTCGAACCATTATCTGAAGTGGACTGGAAGTACCTGTCATTTAAAGTGACCTTTCTGTTGGCAATAACCTTCGCCAACAGGGTTGGCAAATTGCAGGCTCTAGCAGCCTCCGAACCTTTCATAACTTTCTTTCCTGACAGAGTACAGCTAAGGTTCGTCCCAGGATTCTTGCCGAAGGTACCCACACTTCAGAACACCAATCAAGTGATCACCCTACCGGGGTTCTTTCCCTCCCCTGCCACTGAGCAGGAGGAGAAGCTACACACCCTGGATCTGGTAAGAGCACTACGTATCTACCTGGATCGTACAGCACCGTTCCGAAGATCAGAGAATCTTCTGGTTAATGTGTTTGGCCACAATAGAGGCGCTAAAGCATCAAAGGTAACCCTGTCTAGATGGATCAGAGAAGCTATCAGCTGTTCCCTACGGGCTCAGAATCTTCCTGTTCCAGATTTCCTACGAGCCCATGCCACCCGATCAGTGGCGACATCATGGGCAGAGACACGGTTCCTCTCTCTAGAGCAGATATGTGCTGCAGCCTCTTGGAGCTCACAGCTGACTTTTGCCAAACACTACAGATTGGACTGGCGTACGGCCGATGCTACAGCATTTGGGCACTCCGTCTTGGCATCAGCCTGCCAGGAGGTCCCGCCCTAAGGGAGATAATACTTGCTAAATCCCCAGTTGTGCTGCTGTTGGGCGTAGGGGGAAAGAAAGATTATGAATGATAATCTGTTTTCCCTTAGCCCAAACAGCAGCACAAGGCTCCCTCCCTAAGAGGTGCTATTGTACAGATTTTGTGTATGTGTGTGTAGCTCTTGGCATAGATTGCTCTGTATATCATACTTGTTACTAACACAAGGGAGGAGCAGGTCTTCCGGCCTCTTATAGAGGTCAAAAGCTGTTAGGTAATTAAAAATTCCACCTGTCCTAACAGCTCATAGGGGCAGGAATACCCCAGTTGTGCTGCTGTTTGGGCTAAGGGAAAACAGATTATCATTCATAATCTTTCTTTCTTTGATCTTTTGTAAATTTAAAAAGTTTTTTTAAAAAAATAAAAGAAATCATGTAGATACTGCATGTTGATTGAAAATAACTTCGGTGTCGCAATATATACAATTGTCTCAATTTAGTTTATACTTTAAATATACAAAGGAGATTGTATACTTACTAGGAAGCAGAGATCCTACTCTTAGCCCATTCATAGCAGGGTATGGAGCGCTGTTCAGATTCTACCTACAACTAAACAGCAGATATTGCTCCCCCATATTTCAGTTATAGAAATATCAAGACATCAGTCCATCAAGACATCAGTCCATCAAGTCCAACCTATAACCCTACAGTCCCCTACAGTGTTGATCCAGGAGAAGGCAAAAAAAAAAAACAGCCATGAGGCTCATGCCGATTGCCTCATTTCAGGGGAAAAAAATTCCTTTGCGACTCCAATCTGGCAGTCAGTATAAAAACCCTGGATCAACGTGTCCTTAAAATCTAGACTCTATAACCCGTAATATCGTTCTCTTTAAGAACCATCCATGCCATCTTTGAACTTGTTTAATGAATCCGCCATCACCACTTCCTGGGGCAGAGAGTTCCATAGCCTCGCTGTTCTTACTGTGAAGAATCCCCTTCTATGTTTCTGGTGAAACTTTCTCTCCTCCAGACGTAAGTTGGTATATGTTACAGAAAAATTTCTAACCTACTGAAGGCTCCAGTGAGCACTGTTGGAGCCATAGTCCGGAAGTGGAAAGAACATCACCTGCTGTGACAGGAACAAGATTTCAGACAGAGGAGCGAAAAGAATTATCAGAAGTTTGTCCAAGAGGCAAGGATCACCTGGAATCAACAGGTAGAACTGATTAAAAGAAAACAATAAGTAATGCACTCTTAGACTGTTAGGACCCTGCAGATCAGCTGTTTCCCACAACACGCAGTTTCCAGTATTGTTTACATGATGAGCTGTTCACTCATTCTATTCTTGATAACTGAAGAATAGAGATGAGCGAACAGTGTTCTATTGAACACATGTTCGATCGGATATCAGGGTGTTTGCCATGTTCGAATCGAATCGAACACCGCGTGGTAAAGTGCGCCAAAATTCGATTCCCCTCCCACCTTCCCTGGCGCCTTTTTTGCACCAATAACAGCGCAGGGGAGGTGGGACAGGAACTACGACACTGGGGGCATTGAAAAAAATTGGAAAAAGTCATTGGCTGCCGAAATCAGGTGACCTCCATTTTAGACGAATAGTGGATTTCAAATCCGGGTCATATGAGAATGTGAACTTTGTGACTATGAGACAGGGATAGCTGTACAGGCAGGGATAGCTAGGGATAACCTTTATTTAGGGGGGAATGTTATTAAAAATAACTTTTTGGGGCTCTATCGGGTGTGTAATTGTGATTTTTGTGAGATAAACTTTTTCCCATAGGGATGCATTGGCCAGCGCTGATTGGCCGAATTCCGTACTCTGGCCAATCAGTGCTGGCCAATGCATTCTATTAGCTTGATGAAGCAGAGTGTGCACAAGGGTTCAAGCGCACCCTCGGCTCTGATGTAGCAGAGCTGAGGCTGCACAAGGGTTCAAGCGCACCCTCGGCTCTGATGTAGGAGAGCCGAGGGTGCACTTGAACCCTTGTGCACCCTCGGCTCTGCTACATCAGAGCCGAGGGTGCGCTTGAACCCTTGTGCACACTCTGCTTCATCAAGCTAATAGAATGCATTAGCCAGCGCTGATTGGCCAGAGTACGGAATTCGGCCAATCAGCGCTGGCTCTGCTGGAGGAGGCGGAGTCTAAGATCGCTCCACACCAGTCTCCATTCAGGTCCGACCTTAGACTCCGCCTCCTCCAGCAGAGCCAGCGCTGATTGGCCGAATTCCGTACTCTGGCCAATCAGCACTGGCTAATGCATTGTATTGGCGTGATGAAGCAGTGCTGAATGTGTGTGCTTAGCACACACATTCAGCTCTACTTCATCGGGCTAATAGAATGCATTGGCCAGCGCTGATTGGCCAGAGTACGGAATTCGGCCAATCAGCGCTGGCTCTGCTGGAGGAGGCGGAGTCTAAGATCGCTCCACACCAGTCTCCATTCAGGTCCGACCTTAGACTCCGCCTCCTCCAGCAGAGCCAGTGCTGATTGGCCGAATTCCGTACTCTGGCCAATCAGCACTGGCTAATGCATTGTATTGGCGTGATGAAGCAGTGCTGAATGTGTGTGCTTAACACACACATTCAGCTCTACTTCATTGGGCTAATAGAATGCATTGGCCAATCAGCGCTGGCCAATGCATTCTATTAGCGTGAACTGAGTTTGCACAGGGGTTCTAGTGCACCCTCGGCTCTGCTACATCAGATTGCTACATCTGATGTAGCAGTGCCGAGTGTGCATCAGATGTGTAGTTGAGCAAAACTGACTCAGCACTGCTAAGTCTCTGCATTCGCATAGGAATGCATTGGCCAGCCTTCGGCCAATCAGCGCTGGCTCTGCCGGAGGAGGCGGAGTCTAAGGTCGGACCTGAATGGAGACTGGTGTGGAGCGATCTTAGACTCCGCCTCCTCCAGCAGAGCCAGCGCTGATTGGTCGAATTCCGTACTCTGGCCAATCAGCACTGGCCAATGCATTTCTATGGGGAAAAGTTAGCTTGCGAAAATCGCAAACTGACAGGGATTTCCATGAAATAAAGTGACTTTTATGCCCCCAGACATGCTTCCCCTGCTGTCCCAGTGTCATTCCAGGGTGTTGGTATCATTTCCTGGGGTGTCATAGTGGACTTGGTGACCCTCCAGACACGAATTTGGGTTTCCCCCTTAACGAGTTTATGTTCCCCATAGACTATAATGGGGTTCGAAACCCATTTGAACACTCGAACAGTGAGCGGCTGTTCGAATCGAATTTCGAACCTCGAACATTTTAGTGTTCGCTCATCTCTACTGAAGAACTATAATTGTATTCCTTTCAATTATTTGAGATATCGCTGTAGCACCCATAGCCATCACTATTCATGTGGTCATTTTGTCCCATACAATGGCATTCTTTCAGTATCCATGCCATACTGCAAATTCTGCAATGTTCAGTAATGGTTTAAGAAACAGGATAAAAAAAAAATAAAGGTGTTGCTTTGGCTTAAAAATTTCCTTGATCTGTGGGATAAACTGGCAAAACAAGTCAGGTCCATGAGGGCACTCTGCAATTTCCAGGATAAAAGGGTCTGCTCCTAACATCTTGGTGCCAGATACCACACGGCAACCACACCAGTCTTTTGAAGATAGTACCAAGGCGGTAGTCAGAGCGTTTTTCCTTGACATGAAGGGGACATCTACAATATTTGTCAGGAGGTTTAAATGTTATGATCAGTGTTCATACTACATGCCTCTAAATGTGATATTCTTATCTTTCTTACCATATATATGTGACAAGTAGCCTACATTTATGTATTATACATGTTTGTTGTCGAATGCCATACATTCATAGTCTTCCATTCTAAAAAAAAATATATCCAATAGTATACTTTTTTTTTGCAAGATATACTTAGGCATATACTCCACTTTTCAATACAGTAAGAAAAAGGATGGTGATGCACACATTATTTTTCCTTATATGTCCAAACCAAAGGGAACATGTTTAGTGTATACATGGGAAGGCTTTCTTACCATGTATAAGTTAGATACACATACAAAGCATTGTGTGAACTTTACCTTAGGTTTAGATTAAGATAAAGTTATGAAGCTGTTCCCTTCATAGTAACTGTAGTATAACATCAGTGGCGTAACTACCACCATAGCAGCAGAGGCAGCTGCCACAGGGCCTGGGACATTAGGGGGCCCGGTGATAGCTACCCCTGCTACCCTCGCTCTTATCACAGACAAACTATTGTAACTGCGATAAGATCGGGGGAAAGCTTGTAGGACCTGTAGATGAAGGACCTTGTGTGACGTCAGCCGTCACATGACTAGGTGGGCGTGTCTTTATAGCCCGCGCAGTCCTGCAAGAGATGAAGAGAAGGAGAGATGTGGTGCTGGGTATTGAAGGGGAGGGGGGATGTGAGATGCAGGATGGAGAGTGTATGTATGTGTGTGAGTGTGTATGTATGTGTGGTGTGGAGGAGGGGAGAGGTCAGTGTCAGTAGATGGATCAGTACTCTACACATTGTTTGTATTCAGACTTGCTTGCAATTGCTGTTACTAATGACTGTCTAATAGTAGTCAGGGGGCGCTCTGTGTATTGTATTGTACGGAAGGGGAGGGGGATGTGAGATGCAGAATGGAGAGTGTGAGTGTGTATGTATCTGTGGTGTGGAGCAATTGAGGCTCAACAGTAACCTAGGGGCAGAGATGGAGGGGAGGACATGAAAATGGGGGTAGAGATGAGGGGTGCATGAAACTGGGGGAAGATGGAGGGAGGGCATGAAATGTCATGTGACATCCGTGCATTATTAAAGATGGCCAACACAACCAAAGACTGCAGCGGAGCTGGAGACAGGTAAGTAACTTTTTTTTTTATGTCTGTATCTCTCCTGGGTCTCCGATTATTATACTCTGGGGTCTGAAAATACCCCAGAGTATAATAATTGTTCATGGGTGTTCATTATGGGGCATAATACTGTGTGCAGGGGCCACAATGTGGTGTAATACTGTGTGCAGGGGCCATTCAGGGACATAATAGAGCGCAAAGGAATGCGGTGTGGGGGTGGGGGGGGTTTCGGTCGTTCAAGGTCTTCGGTGTCGGTCAGGAAGGGGGGGGGCAATGTCAAAAGTTCGCCACGGGGCCCCGCCATCCCTAGTTACGCCACTGTATAACATACAAGAGTGAAATATACCTACTGTACTGAACATGTTCTTAAAATAGCATATATCAGTTATATATAATTTTCGCCTTCATTTTACGTTCTTGAGTTTTATATATTCATCTTATGCATGTCGACGAGTTGCACTTTGTTCTATCTAAGACTAGGAAGATTTTTCTCTCCTATGATTTCCGTATAAAAACAGCAGAAACCCAACATACACCTGGCAGCCCCCGTTATAGTATATGGGGTTTGTGGGTGTTTGCGGGTAACCACTGTTTTAACAGATGGGCTCACCCAGAGGACCCGAACGACCGAGAGCCCAGCACAAGTGTGAACCTAGCCTAAGCAGTATAACCTGTAGTCGGGCTCCACAGAGATCCTATTGACTTCAAAATCTGTATATTATGAGCTATCATGGCAAATAATATCTCTTACACTCATAGGTTTGGCATACAGTGTTTTTGCAGGAATCCTTTGTATTAAAAATGTATAGATAAGGATGTTGTTTTGGCATTTGTTGGAGATAGAGCCTATGTAAGCATATTCTAAACCTAAGCAAAATATGAGCATAGGCTTTGTCTATGCATCTAGTGCAGATATACCATTCAGGAGTCTGAGAAGGCTTTGTATATACCTGATGTCACAGCAAATCAGAAACCAACCATAACTGCAATGGATAGATAAACAGAAGTCTAACAAGTTAGTGCAGAGGACAACTGAAGGGCTTAGATTTCTGACGATGTTTCCAACTCTATTATTAAATGACCATTGTATGCTTTGTCACAATATTCCTCTATATGCTATATCTACTGTATATAACATTGCATACACAGCCCAGACTCCACCAGAGTCATGCATTTCCCAGAAGCATCATCAGTGAGGATGGAGCATGACATCAGCACCACACAAAGAGGAAGCTAAGAGCAGGCATCAGAGAGGAGGAGGCACGTCCAAGCCTACATGCTGCTGCTGCCTCCTCCCTGCCCATCATCATCATCATCATCATCATCATCATCAGTACATACTGCCTGCCCTGCTCCTTCCCTGTCTATGTAGCCTTCTCTGGTGGCCAGCCTTTGATGCATCTGTCGGGGTGCAGGGGCAGAGGACAGGCCACACAGCATGCACTGGGGTGTTGGTCTAGTCTCCTCCAGGTCTTGCGTGGTTGATCTGAGCCGGAACCAGAGCTTCTCCCTGTGCTGGTGTATAGGCTCAGAGGACAACTACTCCTTTTATGGGGACATCGTCGCTTTCCCATTGCAGGATTACAGTGGCGTTATGTCAGGGCTGGGATCTGACTCCTGGTGGAAGAAAACCCTCTACCTAACTGGAGGAGCCCTGCTGGCTGCTGCTGCTTACCTCCTTCATGAACTGCTGGCAATCAGGTAAAGCTGCTGGGGTAACCTGGGCATTGCATGACCACTATTATGGGGAGATTGGCATGGAGGTGAGGACCTGAGGATGCCCTGGCCCACCAATACTGCTCATCTAGGCTGTGGTTCCTGTCATTCACTCTTTAGTCATTGCATATTGTCCATCCTGCTACATTGTATATCCCTGTGTCTGCTAGAAGCAGCTGCATCCTGGAACATCTCCTGGTGGCTTCTACAATGAAGCACTTTCACTTCATTGGGTTAATCTTTCAGACAATATGCTCTGAACAGCATAAGGTTAAGCTGGATAAGTAAAGACATGTTGAACAGGTCTAAAATACTGGATATTTGTATATTGCAAGCATTCTGATCTTGTAGAAATGAAGCCTGACATTTTTCCTATACAGTTTAGTTTAATGACTCAGATTGTCTTTCTACAACCATGAAATTGTCCTGCTGCTCCTCCAGGCTTCACCTTGTGCGGTAAACAACCTTAGGTGGGGACTCCAGTCATTGTGGTTGGAGTTGAAGGAGCAGCAGTGTTTTCCTTGCTTATACTGTATTAGTAAACATGTTTACATAACACTAATTGTAAACTAATATTTCAGTTGTAATCTTACATATAATGGAATTGTATATTGGTGCAGTATAAACAATATTTGCACTTCTCTCTATCTGATTTTATTAAACTTTGACATGTTTGGGAGGAGAGTAATACAGGGTGAATTTCCATCAAACAAGTGGCTTTTCTTTTGATTCTTTTATGTTATCAGCAGTAAAAATGCTACAATTGGTTGCTAAAGCCCAACTACTGTATATTAGAGAATTGCACAATGATGATGATTTCTAGTGGGGGATTTCTGTGTATTTATGATATCATCCTCATACGTTTTGAGAGTCTGTGGTCAGTCCTCAGAAACTGGGTGGTCAAACAAAAACACAGAAGTTTGATAAACTCCAAAATTATGCAAGAATGGGTTACCATAACGGTATGTTCACAGGCTGGAAAAATCTTCTTTAGGAATTCGAAAACTCCATGTGATGCATTTCCACCATGGTTTTTCCCACAGCACTTTATGGCTATGGATCGCTATGTGGGGCCTTATAGCCTTAGGAAGTATTCGGAACACTTAGCCAGGGTTTTTCTACTGACTATCAAATTAAAGTAAAGCATAATTTAGATTATATGAAATAACAAAAAGAAATTGAGTATTGTGCGCTTTTATAGTGAAATCCATAAGCACTGGCAGACAATGACTAAAAGGTCCTTTTACAATATCCAAATTAAGGGAAAAAAAAAAAAAAGGGAAAGGAAAAAATACTCAGCCCGTCCTGAAGATATTTCATAAACAAGACTTCAATCCCGATATAATCCAGCACGGACCCCTCGTTTCCACGGCCAGAAACAACAATGCAAAATCCAAGAGATTTATTTATCTGGATTCCAAACCTTTTCTCTTGGCTTTTACAATATCTCCTGCCCAGAAAGTGCACTAATATTCTTCCCCATGTAGAATTTATCACTCATCCAGTGGATAGTTGATAAATACTTTTGCTGAACATCACAGGGAGTGCTGTCGACATGTTCTGGTGCTTTTTTGACTTGGGCCTTTCTAATCAATTGGTTATAATCAGTGGCGTAACTACCACAGAGGCAGTGGAGGCAGCTGCTACAGGGCCCGGGCCATTAGGGGGCCCGGTGACAGCCGCTACAGCTGCGTTTTTGTTTCTTTTTAATAGGCCGTTACGGGCCCTATTCTCTTGCCGATCCTGGCTGGGCCAGGATCGGTAAGTGACACTGTGGGCCCCACAGATACTATCATTATACTCGGGGGTCTTTGCAGACCCCCAAGTATAATGATCGGCGGAGCGGGAGAGGTAAGGGAACATAAAAAACACTGTTACTTACAGTCCTATGAAAAAGTTTGGGCACCCCTATTAATCTTAATCATTTTTAGTTCTAAATATTTTGGTATTTGCAACAGCCATTTCAGTTTGATATATCTAATAACTGATGGACACAGTAATATTTCAGGATTGAAATGAGGTTTATTGTACTAACAGAAAATGTGCAATATGCATTAAACCAAAATTTGACCGGTGCAAAAGTATGGGCACCTCAACAGAAAAGTGACATTAATATTTAGTAGATCCTCCTTTTGCAAAGATAACAGCCTCTAGTCGCTTCCTGTAGCTTTTAATCAGTTCCTGGATCCTGGATGAAGGAATTTTGGACAAACAATTCAAGTTCAGTTAAGTTAGATGGTCGCCGAGCATGGACAGCCCGCTTCAAATCATCCCACAGATGTTCAATGATATTCAGGTCTGGGGACTGGGATGGCCATTCCAGAACATTGTAATTGTTCCTCTGCATGAATGCCTGAGGATTTGGAGCGGTGTTTTGGATCATTGTCTTGCTGAAATATCCATCCCCGGCGTAACTTCAACTTCGTCACTGATTCTTGAACATTATTCTCAAGAATCTGCTGATACTGAGTGGAATCCATGCGACTCTCAACTTTAACAAGATTCCCGGTGCCGGCATTGGCCACACAGCCCCAAAGCATGATGGAACCTCCACCAAATTTTACAGTGGGTAGCATGTGTTTTTCTTGGAATGCTGTTTCTTTTTGGACGCCATGCATAACGCCTTTTTTTATAACCAAACAACTCAATTTTTGTTTCCAAAATGAAGCTGGCTTGTCCAAATGTGCTTTTTCATACCTCAGGCAACTCTATTTGTGGCATACGTGCAGAAACGGCTTCTTTCTCATCACTCTCCCATACAGCTTCTATTTGTGCAAAGTGCGCTGTATTGTTGACCGATGCACAGTGACACCATCTGCAGCAAGATGATGCTGCAGCTCTTTGGAGGTGGTCTGTGGATTGTCCTTGACTGTTCTCACCATTCTTCTTCTCTGCCTTTCTGATATTTTTCTTGGCCTGCCACTTCTGGGCTTAACAAGAACTGTCCCTGTGGTCTTCCATTTCCTTACTATGTTCCTCACAGTGGAAACTGACAGGTTAAATCTCTGAGACAACGTTTTGTATCCTTCCCCTGAACAACTATGTTGAACAATCTTTGTTTTCAGATCATTTGAGAGCGGGCTGTCCATGTTCGGCGACCATCTAACTTAACTGAACTTGAATTGTTTTGTAGAAAGAAATGGTCCAAAATACCTTCATCCAGGATCCAGGAACTGATTAAAAGCTACAGGAAGCGACTAGAGGCTGTTATCTTTGCAAAAGGAGGATGTACTAAATATTAATGTCACTTTTCTGTTGAGGTGCCCATATTTTTGCACCGGTCAAATTTTGGTTTAATGCATATTGCGCATTTTCTGTTAGTACAATAAACCTCATTTCAATCCTGAAATATTACTGTGTCCATCAGTTATTAGATATATCAAACTGAAATGGCTGCTGCAAACACCAAAATATTTAGAACTAAAAATGATTAAGATTAATAGGGGTGCCCAAACTTTTTCATAGGACTGTACCTCTCCATGATCCTGCCAGGCCTCCTTCCTACTTGTCTGACGTCACATGAACCCGGCCTGCTTCCCAGATCATGTGACGTCCGACGTCATAAAAGAAGGACGACAGCGGAGAAGACAGCGTAGGAGCCAGAGGACAGGTAAGAAACAGTAATTTTTTATGTTTTTATTCCCCGGGTCTCCAATTATTATACTCTGGGGTCTGAAAAGAGGAGGGGGTCGGTCGAGGTCTTCGGCGTCGGTGTCGGTTGGGGGGGGCATGTTAAAAGTTCGCCACGGGGCCCCGCCATTCCTAGTTACGCCACTGGTTATGATATTTGGTTCTCACAAGTATAGAAGTAGTATCACAAAAAGCTATACAAATGAAACTGTCCTGTACACATGATACCCTCACCAGTGACAAACAAATACCACAGTTCAGCACACATAATGCCCGTAACAATATAAAATACCACATTTCAGCTTAAAATGCCTCCACAGTAGTGCCAAACACCAACGTCCAGCAGAAAATACCATCCAAACACAGTACAACATCCCTGGCATTGTCCTTAACCTTCCCTTCTATAGGCAGGTACAGACTTTCCACCAGTAGCCCATTGGCAGCAGTATTTTCCACAAATTCTCCAAACTTGCAGCAAATCATTCACCAATTCTACACCTACCACAGTGTCAGGAGCATTCCCTACAACGAGAGAGAAGAGATAAGAGACCTCCATTATTAGTTTATGATACCTCTTCTTTCAGATTAGAGCAGTCTATGGCTGAAGAGCTCCTGAATGAAGAGCAACCTGAGGACTCTTGGTGACAATGCAAGGCTGGCATTATCCATGTAGTTTCTGATTTAGAGTCAGTGCTTAGTGCCAATGCTGACACTGGCAATGACCAGCATCTCGCCGGCCTCCTCTTGTGTTACACAAGTTTTAATGTATTTGTTGTCAGTCTACATTTAGTCTATATTGCTCTGCAGCCAATACACGACTAATGGGTTTTCTTTGTTATGCATATTTGTGTTTAATTTATGTGTGTATATATTTATAGGAAGGAGCAGGAAGTTGATTCCAAAGATGCCATTATATTACACCAGTTTTCAAGGCCAAACAACGGTGTACCTAGTTTATCTCCATTTTGTCTGAAGATGGAAACTTACCTTAGAATGGCTGACTTACCATATCAGGTAAACTAAAATATTATGTTCAGTATAGATAA
This sequence comes from Leptodactylus fuscus, assembly GCF_031893055.1. Lineage (NCBI taxonomy): Eukaryota > Metazoa > Chordata > Amphibia > Anura > Leptodactylidae > Leptodactylus > Leptodactylus fuscus. The sequence continues at coordinate 114,637,169 of NC_134267.1, forward strand.
TTCATATTTTGGTCTTCTTTCTCTTGGAAATTGTCAGCATTACTTCTTCACTATCTAGAAAAAGCTAATAATCAGGGTTCTGTGTTTTGCTCTGTAAATGTATGCTGGACCACTGCCACCTTCATATGAATAATAGTATTTTCTACTTTCTATTGCTATATGTGAAAGTAACTATGCTTATGAGTTCTTAAACGGTTTGTCCAAGCCTGAATAATGATGTTCTGTTTTTGGGATAGGTCATCAATATTAGATTATTGCGGTCTACCACCTGGCACCCCTGACCCATCATCTGTTTGTTGCACAGTATACAGAGCTGGTACAGATGGCTCGGTATTATTGCAATCACACGAATAGGAGCTGAGCTGCAATTGCAGCACTAAATAGTATACAGAGCCATCTGCTGCTATCTTCAGCCTAAGGATAGACCATTAGCATTAAAGATGAACAAAAAAATATGGTAAGTGAGGACTTTTTACTGTGTGGGAGGGTTTCTTAGACACAACTGAACTAAACAACTGATGACCCCTTTGCGAGGATATTCCCACAATCTTAAAGAGGTTGGTTGTCTGGGGAATAATAACACTTACCTCGTCCAGGGGATCGCTGATGATGGATGATAGACAACGTCACGACCCTTGGGTCATGTGATCTGATGCAGTGTTCAGCCAATCCGGGTGCTCCTTCCATTCTCCTTTACTCATCTAACAGGTAATTAGTTACTTGTGGTATGAGGGTTGGCTGACTATATAAAACCATCCCCCAAAGCGCAGGTAATTAATTACCTGTGAGATCAGGGAAGTAGGGGGCTGAACAGTGCTTTGAGTCACTTGGCCTTGGGATTGTAACATCACTGGAACTCCTGGGTCCATCATCAGCGAATAACCTAAGTAGTAACAGTGAATGGGGAGCAGTCGGGCTAGTCACACTATCCCCTGCTAGTTAATCGTTCCGGGCATAATTGACATTTCCCGCACAGTTCCCACATTCCCTGACGTCACCAAGGAGAGGTCTACAAAATGTGATTAGCCGGGGATAGTGTGACTAGGTTGAAGCTGCTCCGAGCTCATCGTAACTACTCAAACATTTAGAAAAACACTTTGCTGCAGAAAGATTACAGAGGGCACTGATGAAAATGGAATTACTTGACCCTGCACATTATGGGACCAGTTTATGGAAGAAAACCACCTAGACAGATCCATTCAGATGAATGTGGATCTTTAAGCTGGGTGACCCAAAACTGCCTCAAGTAGTCTACATCCTTGGTGATCTAGGGGTAGAAAAAGACCTACTATTTCATAACTGATACCCTAGTGTTATCTTGCTTGTAATAGGAAGCTTAATACTGATGTTTCAGGATTAAATGAGGGAGTGGATAGCAATGGCACTGCAACAGTGACTGAATGACTGCACAGTTCTCACTGTGATTATTATTATTATTATTATTATTATTATTATTATTATTATTATTTTATATAGCACTATTAATTCCATGGTGCTTTACATTTGGGGGTTTACATACAGTACACAAAATATAATAACAGATATAATACTAACAATGATCAACTGGCACAGTGGGATAGAGCGCCCTGCCCACAAGGGCTTACAGTCTATGAGGGAAGAGGGATAGAGACAGAAAGAGAGGGGAGAGACTGTTCAGATGGTGGTGTGGTGACAGTAGTGTTACTGGAGGTTGTAGGCCTTCCTGAATAGGTGAGTCTTCAGGGCCTTCTTGAAGCTTGTGATTGAGTAGAGCATATGCTCAAGAATGTTTTCCATAGTGCTATTGCTGTTACCTTTCTACCTCTCTCACCTCCTTGTGGATTGCCCATTGTGTCCTGGGAGTTATATTAACTGTAGTGTTGCTCATGAAGCCCTGTATGACATTTATGGCTGTAGAACACTTGATAGACCTGTAACAGTTGTGGAGATTAATGATTGGAATTCTGCTGATATATCTCTAGTAGTAGGATTTTACCTTGAAGATTATACTGTCTGTGAGGTCATCAAGGGTAAAAAGGGTGCCAAACAGTTGTCTACTATCGTCAGATAATGTGGGGAACTTTATATCATGTAAATTAGCCTAAAGCATAGCCTGATCATAGGTGACCTGAGTATTGTGGCTAGGACACTTTGATGAGTGTTGGGCATAATGTTTTTGGCAGATCTGTGATGATGAACTACTATTTAGTGTATATTGCGGACCGGCAGGAAGGGACCAAGCACCAAGGAAAGGGACAACCCCTTTAAAACATTAGCAGCCAATACTCTGATCTGTAAAATAATAGTAGTTATAATCACAATAACCAGAAAAAGTTCTTACAGCAACAAGAAAATCACAAGCACATCAATTTTTCCTTGCAAACTGAAAAAAAAAGTCCTTTATTTTTACTACTTGTTAAGACATTTATGCATGGTTGTCAACCCTGGTATGGATAGGAACCACTGCTGTCCAGGGAAGAACTAAGAGAGTTTCAGTGCACTTTGACTCTATTGTGAGAAAAACACATTATCGTTGGTGGATTGTTATTATTATTGTTTGTTTATATAGCATCATTAATTCCATGGTGCTTTACATTTGAGGGTTTACATAGAGTACACAAAATATACTAATTGATATAATACTAACAATGACCAACTGGCGCAGTGAGATAGAGGGCCTTGCCTGCGAGGGTTAGAGGTTGGACACACACTGATCTTATGTTATCTCCTAACTACCGTATATACTTGAGTATAAGCCGAATTTTTCAGCACAGTTTTTATGCTGAAAAAGCCCCCCTCGGCTTATACTCGAGTCAAGCAAAAAAATGTGTGTCTATGACCAGCCGCAATAATAATGTATAGAATCTTCCATAAAATAGTGGGGAAAAAAAACTTTAAAAAAGTATAAAAAAAAATAAAGTAAATAAAAGTTCTAAATCCCTCCTTTCCCTAGAATACATATAAAAGTAGAAAATTACTGTGAAACACATACACATTAGGTATCCCTGTGTATGAAAGTGCCCGGTCTACTGAATATAGGGTATCTGCAGTGCTCCTGTTCCGTCGGGAAGGGGTTAATAGGAGCACTGCAGATACCCTATATTCAGTCAGGCTGAATTCCAAGTGGGGGGAAAAAAACACAGTCCTCAGGCTCAGGGAAGGGGCAGACAGATGACCAAAACACCCCCTCCCCTTCCCCAGTACCCAGAATCTACTGCACCCAAAAACTCCAGCCATTTTAATTTTTGAAATTTTCCAGTAGCTGCTGCATTTCCCCCCCTCGGCTTATACTTGAGTCAATATGTTTTCCCAGTTTTTTGTGGTAAAATTAGGGGCCTCGGCTTATATTCGAGTCGACTTATACTCGAGTATATACGGTACATGTCATAACATTATATATGAAAAATGAGAAAGAAAATGTTCATAGGCCCTGTAGGAATGGGAGCAGTACTCATGTTGAGGATCATTATCTTTTATCAGGAGTGGAGAGCATCTTCTACTATGGGTGACCTGTCCTGTCCAGCATTACATGTACAACCCATTAATTTCAATGGGCACAGGTTATCTTAATTGTACTCTCTGATGGCAGGAAATCTGAACACTTCAATGTAAATGCTCCTCACAGATTGCAGTTAGCTATTGGCAGCCCAGAAGGACACTTTATAATAGATCCAGCTTTTCACAAGCTGACACAGAATTGTCACAATCTTAATGTTTGTGTATGTTTGCGTGTATTTGATGACATGCACGCATATAAGGGAAAAGATGTATTATTGAGTTTGAAGATAGAAATAAAAATATGATTGTTTCCTCATATGATACATATTAATAAATCCTGTAAGGAATAAGGAAGACACCAAAGATAGTAGGGAGACACAAACATCTCTAAAATAAGACTGGCATCCTGCACTGCATTGTTTCTTCAGATCAGATAAATCTATGGAAACTGTACAAAAGGAGCAGCTAATGGACTTTCCAAATTATCTGTGGCCATGAATAATAGATGAAGTGGTGATACAGAGATTACTACAGTTATGAGAACAGATTCTATGGCATCTGTGTAAATCTCTATACAAATTTTACTGAATGCTCAGCTTTTCGTTCTTTACAGCAGCAATTCCTAAGGGCTCGTTCACACGGAGTAAACCCGCCGCGCATTGTGGCACGTTTCCGGCGCGTGTACGCCGCGTTTTTTTACGGTGCGCGATTACGGCGCGTAAACACGGCGTTAACGCGGCGTAATCGCGCACCGTAAAAAAACGCGGCGTACACGCACCGGAAACGCGCCACAATGCGCGGCGCATTTACTCCGTGTGAACGAGCCCTAACAAGGATTGCTGGGACACTTAAGTGGGGAGACAGTCGCATGTCTTGATTATCTGTGTCCTATGGATGTAGATAGAGTTGTACAATGGTGAAGCAGTAAATTTTTAAGTTCCTGCTCTGCCTGGTACTAGTGATGAATGTGGTTTGGCAATGCATTGAGCTAGAGACAAGTTTAGGAGAGCTACAGAGAGATCTGTGGGAATGGGCTTGGTAAGTATTACTTTTTTTGTTTGTTTATAGGGGCACATTTATAGGTGTGGGGCTACTGGGGAGCATTACAAAGTGTGGGTGGTATGCAATGTGGAACTTTGTACTGTGTGTGTGGGCCACTGGGGTGAACTATACTGTGTGGAGCAACACTAATCTAGAATTTGGCTTAAAGGCATGTCAACTGTAAAGCATTGGAGGTGTGATAAATGCACAAGGCATATACAGTCTACACCAGTAATACTGTACTAAAATAGTCAACATCTGCTGGTTGGAGAAGCAGGATCATGGATATTTAGATTCCAAGGATGTTAAAGGGAGCTTAAAGTGTTTATCCAAGACTAAAAGTCAATGACTTTCCTTAGGTCAGGAATTTTTGATTGGTGGGATCCAACATCTTGCCTTAGCATGAATCAGCTGTTCTCTGTAAAGTGTACACTGCTGGAAGCAAGTGGCTCTGCACACTGTGTAATGGCCTGGCTGTGCTACTGTAGGTCAGCTGTCATTTAATTAGTAGGTCATTAAACTATACACTGTGTAGAGCAAAGCTGATCAGTGTGGGGGCCTGATGTTGGACTCCCAAAGATCTCTAATTTTTACATTAATTTTGTATCCAACAAATTAATTTTGTAGCTCATTTTACATTACCCATCTGTTTTGTGGAGATAATTATTTGGTTTAAATGTTTTTATACTGGTGCCTTCAATTGTCTGTGTCCACACCTGAAATAATGCATTACATGCTTCACACTGAGATCAGTAAGCTGGCCATATAATTCACAGATGTTAAAAGATAAAAGGTAAGGTTTTGAATGTGAGACCCTAAGATTTCCTTAAAGAGGACCTTTCCCACCCCACCAAGTCCAGTTGATTAGAGATGGGCGAGTACTGTTCGGATCAGCCGATCCGAACAGCATGCTCGCATAGAAATGAATGGACGTAGCCGGCACACGGGGGGTTAAGCGGCCGGCCGCCGTCAAAGCGGAAGTACCAGGTGCATCCATTCATTTCTATGGAGCGTGCTGTTCGGATCGGCTGATCCGAACAGTACTCGCTCATCTCTACAGTTGATCACGTGATTTTTTTTTCTCTAGCTCTCACTGTTTCCAAGCAGTTAGTTTTGTTGCCTGATATGCTATTTAGACTACTGTGTGTTAGACAGAAGGGGTGTAAATCAGAGGTGGACAGTTTCATAAATCAGAATCATTCATCTTGACTTCCTGACAGTAGTGAACATAAATAGCATATCATCACATGATCAATTAAGCAGGTTGTGAATTCAGTGCAGAAAGCCACAAATTAGCAAGTCTTTACGTGAGGATTGTGACCAGACATTCCAACTGCCTTTTTCAGTCTAGAAACAGGTTAGACCAAATCTGTATAATGAACAAAGGGGGAAATGATACCATCAAGAAAACATGTATCCAATAATTCATGTTTTATAACCATCCATGCACCAAAAGATGGCCAAGGAACCGTAATCAGTTACTGACGTAAAAAATCTGGACATTAAGCATTAATAAGCACCACAAATTATGTAACTAGGGAATGGAATATAATTTCATCGTCATGTGTGATATGCCTGGAGATATGGCATATTCACCATATATGTAATACTTTCTAGAGTTAGCACATATCATCAGCTCAGTCACCTGTGGGAGGTTCCAGGGTTGAGAGTCTTTCAGAAAGGGTTATGTCAGGATCCTTAGGTGTCAGAAACTGGAGATACAGCGCAACTTGTCAATCTGTCCAGCTACTCTGTTGTTATTACATATTTTTATGTTAGATACTGTACTTTTGTGTATATTAAATCTAAAATTTAATAAGCTTGTCCTTGGCACTAAATGTCCCCACAATTCTGAAAAGAGTAAATATTGCTCAATCTTGTTACCTTTATTATTATTATTATTTATTTATTTATTTATCTATCTAGCACTATTAATTCCATGGTGCTTTACATTTGGAGTTTACATACAGTACACAAAATATACAAACAGATATGATACTAACAATGACCGATGGGCAGAGTGAGATAGAGGGCCCTGCATGCAAGGGCTTACAGTCTATTTTTGTTTGCTATTATGTGCCAGAGGGTGCAAGTATGAATGGAATTGATATATTGGTGTCTTTCCTACTGTGAAGTAGCGGGTGGTTGCATCTATTTGTGTGGATGTGTGTGGCTATCTGTGTCACTTCACTCCTTGGTAGGCTTTGGGATAGGTGAATGTGGAAATGGTTTCCCTATTTATAGTCACATCCAGGATCACACTCATATGGATTATGTTAAAAGTATGAATTGAAACTACCATAGGTTTTTTAAAACTCCTTTGTTTAAAGAGCATTTGTCACCAAAATGATCTTTCTCTTGGTCTTTGGATTGATAATTTTCTTCTGTATTTTACCTGACAGACTGCATGTGGGTGATAATATGCTTTTCTTCTTTTTCTATTCTGCTGTGCTACATTAGTGTTTCTAGCTTGCTATGTTGAAGAATTTAATACAGCATATCTGTTTATATTCTAGAACTACTTTGATGGAAAGCTATCACCTCAGGGGAAAATGCCTTGGATAGAATACAACCATACAAGAGTTTCTGGCACTGAGTTTATTATTGACTTTTTAGAGGAAAAACTTGGAGTCAATTTGAACAAAAACCTTAATCCACATGAAAGAGCTGTATCTAGAGCAGTGACTAAAATGGTTGAGGAGCATTTCTACTGGTAAGTCTTTCAGAGACACTCCACCACAAAGGTATAGCTACAAGATTTGCAAAATAGTAGTGGTTGTACGCAGGCCTTGGTGCCATAAAACATGCACCGTCTGCCAATAAGTATTTGGACACCCATGCAAATGAAGATATCTGCGGTCGTGATGTACATCACGCCTTGGTCCCAGTGCATGGTAAACTCAATGCCGATGCCTATTGCACTATTATAGATAACATTGTGCTTCCTACATTATGGCCCTTCTATGGGTCCGACCAATGTTACTTCCAGGATGACAACCCCAGCTGTTATGTAGCGAGGTCTACCATGGCTTGGTACAGTGACAATCAGGTTAACCGACTGGACTGACCTGCCCAGAGCCCAGACTTGAACCCTATCGAGTTGGATCGCCGAACTAAGAGGTGCAGCAGCCATCCAAAATTGGTGAAAAAACTTACCTGTCTTCTCCAAGCCGAATGGAATAAAATACCACTAGCCGTCATACAAGGACTTGTGGAACGCATGCCCCGGAGGGCTGAGGCTGTAATTGCTGCTCGTGGAGGTTCTACCAACTATTGAATATGAATAAATGTTGTTTTTCTATTCTACCACAGGTGTCCAAATACTTGGTAGACAGTAGAGATGAGCAAATATACTCAATCGAATACCTCCGTTGCATAGTTCCCGGTGCCAGGGAAGGTGGCAGGGGCAGTAAAAATTCAAAGCCCCAGAAGTGTTTTTGCAACGGGAACTACGCGAAGGAGGTATTCGATCGAGTATATTCGCTCATCTCTAGTAGACAGTGTATCTAAACTTTTAGACGACTTTGGATTTTCTACTAGCATTTAGGTCATTAATACATTTCATAGTATACCTTATTAGCAAATTTTGTAATTCTGTGAAATCCTGCATTTCTTTATTCTTTCCCTTGCTTTTCTATTGAGAGCTATACACTACAAACACCATCCCATTCACTTTGCAGGTACCGTAAACGCAGCGTTTTTTGCCACAACGTTTCCACATTGGCAAAAATGCTGCATTTTCACAACATGTTGTTTCAGCCTCAATACAAATGTTGCCAGAAAATCAAAAGTTGCTTAAAAGTTTACTTATGCTTTGAGGATTCCAGTGCCCTGCTTCCTCATAGACATAAATGGCATCTAGTAGACGGTGGCTGTTACAGATTTTGCATTGGTCTTTTTGGTTTTCATTACAGGACATTAGCCTATTGCCAGTGGGTGGACAATCTACACGAGACTCAGAAAATGATCTCCATTCCTGGACCACTTAGTGATTTGTTGAAGTGGATTTTGTGCCACCTGACAAAAGGCATTGTGAAACGTGAAATGTATGGACAGGGTATTGGACGCTTCTCAGAAGAAGAGATTTATCGGTTAATGGAGAAAGACATGAGATCACTAGCTGGACTTCTAGGTAATATTTTCAAACTATTACTTGTATATTTTTATGTCTATCCAACTGTTTAAAGATTTCAGATGTAGAGATGAGCGAGTAGTATTCGATCGAGTAGGTATTCGATCGAATACTACGGTATTCATAATACTCATACTCGATCGAGTACCACTCGCTATTCGAATGGAAAAGTTCGATGCAGAACCAGCATTGATTGGCCAAATGCTATACAGTCGGCCAATCAACGCTGGTTCTTCTCCTACCTTTAGAAGTCTCTTCCGTGCAGCTTACCCGCGGCGTCTTCTGGCTCTAAATTCACTCTGCCTGGGCAGAGCTGACTGCGCATGTCCGCTTTTAGATCAATAGTAGTTTGACTGCCAGGACACCGGCAGATCAGCTGTTTGCCTGGGACGGTGCTAGTTGCAGTGTGCACTCGCCATTTCTTTTACTAGCAGTAGTTGTGAATAATGCATCTTGTTCCATAGACTTGATTGGGACAACGAATACAGACAACTCACTACTGCCACTATTGAAACAGCTGATCTATAGGGTTCTGGCAGTCAGTCCTCCAACTATCTAGATTGATGTACTAACCTGTGGATTGAACATCAGTTCTTTGCATCAAACATCTATGGTTATAACAAATGGATGTCCTTTTTCTCAGTAGGTGGATACATAATTTTTTATATCAAGAAGAAATATCATTCAGTAAATTTTACATATGTATATATAATAGAAGCCACATATGAAATGCCACCTTTACATATAAGTTAGTGGTAGATCACAAACAGGATGACTTTTAGGAAGGACACAGAGGGCATTCACCTAACTGCCTCCACTAGCTCCCAGTTCCATCAAGCACATCCCAAATACTGCCAACAGAATTTAAAGAGGACCTTTCACCACTTTTGGGCACATGCAGTGTTATATACTGCTGGAAAGCTGACAGTGCGCTGAATTCAGCGCACTGTCAGCTTTCCCGATCTGTGCCCGGTGTAAAGAGCTTACGGTGCCGGTACCGTAGTGCTCTATGGTCAGAAGGGCGTTTCTGACCATTAGCCAGGAACGTCCTTCTGCCTCGCGGCGCCTATCGTGCTGTACTGTGGAGCCGGGAGGAACGCCCCCCTCCCTCTGCTCACACAGCTTGTCTATAGACGAGTATTATCAGGAGAGGGAGGGGGCGTTCCTCCCCGCTCCACAGCACAGCGTGATTGGCGCCGCGAGGCAGAAGGATGTTCCTGGCTAACGGTCAGAAACGCCCTTCTGACCATAGAGCACTACGGTACCGGCACCGTAAGCTCTTTACACCGGGCACAGATCGGGAAAGCCGACAGTGTGCTGAATTCAGCGCACTGTCAGCTTTCCAGCAGTATATAACACTGCATGTGCCCAAAAGTGGTGAAAGGTCCTCTTTAACTGAGTGATAGTCACCATATATAACCCTACTACTATTTTTTTTTTAATGAGGGGTACTTTACCATGCTTATTTCGGCTCTAGCCACAAGGCCCTCTCCTAAAAGAGACAGATAGAAGCTAAAAGACAACACATTATACTAATACAAGACATTGTGAAATAAGTTGTAATGACAGAATGCATTTTTCTCTTACTTATGGGGGCATCTCTTCTCTATGTACCTAGATGTCTAAAATTCAACCACTAATTAATTTGATAATTATTGGGTAATCTGTTTGACAACTGTAAGGTTTTTTTTTTAGCTTTTTTAATTCTGTAAAATGATGGCTTTTAATAGAGTTTAACAGTAACAGTCACAGTTGTGCTGTGATATGGACATGTGGATAGAGTAGATATGAATGGCATACATGGAATTCATTTAGCTACTTAAAGGGGATGTCTAGGGTAAAATCATTATTCTAAACTAGGCTAAATACCCTCTCACCCCCTAAGTTCTAACTTACTCACTTTACAAAAAAATTTATATATACCCATATCGCTTGGGCGGTCATGTGGCCCCAGATACATTTTCAGATTTTCCAGTGAAGTTCCATTTCCCTGTTTACAGAAACGGACCATCACTCATACTAACCCTCCCCCACCCAGTCATATTTACCTGTCTTCCTGTCTGGATCTTCTGGGCATGGAACATCACTTCCTTTTGCGGGGCCGGCTCCTCCTCTTCTTGATGTCTGCTGGCCTTTCATGCCTACGCAATAGAACATTTTAAAATTTGCCTGGAAAACCCCTTTAAGCCTATCCGAATTACATCTCTTGTATATAATATTCCATAGTTATACCACTGTGTATGTTGTATTACACCTGGTCATTTACTGAGAGCTCAGCACTGTGTAATAATACATTTAATTCAATCTTTCATTAAGATGAGAGGATTTTAAGTGAACATTTAATCCACATATTCAGGCAACTCTGACAGTGTTTAGCTTGGAGTCTGCAGTTCAGGTTATTCTGGCCCTCTGCCCAGGAGCAAGCATGTCTGAAAGACATACTGTTAAATATTATGGATAGCATAAGGAATTATACCAGACTCATCATGTCTAAGACGTCTGTTTAAAAGGAGTCTGTCATCAGAACCCGGCATATTAATGCTGTTCACCAGAAAGGTAGGTAAGGGTCAGCTGAAACAAACAGTATTTTCCTCTTGTGAGTCGATGTCGTCATTGCCAAGATATCACAGTTTTTGACAATATGCAAATTAACTCTAACAAGCCATGAGGGTGTTGCCACTTGCATCTTTAGGCTCCGTTCCCACGGAGTAACGCGCCGCTCATTTAGACACGTAAATATGTGTCAGAGCGAGGCGCTTCAAAACAGATCCCCTTGATTTCAATGGGTGCCGGCTTACCCGCGCCACACATTGAAATCATTGGGAGGCTTTATAAGCCATTGATTTCAATGGGTAGTGCGACTTTTGAAGCGCCTCGCTCTGACACGTGTTTACGTGTCTAAATGAGTGGCGCGTTACTCCATGGGAACGGAGCCTTAGGATCCATTCACACGGAGTAAATGCGTGCTCATTTTGGCAAAATACACGTGTAAAAATAAGACTCCCATTGACTTCAATGACATTTTTTACACGTGTAAAAAAAACACGTCAAAATACACGTGTAAAATGTCAATGAAATCAATGGGAGTCTTATTTTTACACGTGTATTCTTTATACGTGTATTTTGCCAAGATGAGCGCGCGTTTACTCCATGTGAATAGACCCTTATATCTATGGCAACTATGTAATTTCTCCAAAGAGATAATTTGCTAATTGACAGAACTGGAGGAGTATCTCAACAACAGAGGCAATGATTTACATGGGGGAAACACTGTTTGTTTCAGGTGACCCTAACCTATCTATCTGTATGGCTGTGTTATAGTGACAGACTCCCTTTAAAGGAATTCTATCATTAGAATTCCCTTTTTTAACTAAGTACATGTAGGAATAGCCTTAAGAAAGGCTATTCTTCTCTTACCTTTATTATTCTGATTCGTGTCGCCATTCCTCCGAAATGTCTTCTTTCTTCCATATGTAAATGAGTTTTCAGAAAGCACTGGGGGCGTTCCCTGTGCTGTCTGAAAACTCTCCTCCAGACTACCTCTTCTCACGCATCACAGTTGCATCTTCATCCAAAAGCGCCAACTGCACATGTCCATCGGCCCTTTTCCTGTGGCCTGAACTGCGGCTCCTATTAACAGATGCTGGAGTTGGTTGAGGTGGTGAAAAGTCCTCCTTAAACACGATTGATATATAGTCATTAGACAGCATTTAGTGCTCTTGTAGTTGGACTTTCTGTTAATTACACTATTAATAACCCTTTCACATGTCAATTTCTGGATCTCATGTTCTATACAGAGGAGGATTATAATGAACAAAATATAGTTAAATGACAAATTCATTATAATTAAACAACACATGACTATATTGTTCATTTAAGCAATACCTTATTTTCTCTAGGTGATAAAAAGTACCTCATGGGACCAAAGTTTTCAACCTTAGATGCTACTGTTTTTGGACATCTGGCTCAGGCAATGTGGACATTACCAGGAACAAGACCAGAAAGACTCATTAAAGGTACATAGAAGCACATTACCAATATCCCAATTCAGTTGTTGAATTATGTAGACCAAGGCTTCTCCTTGGGCCTTACCTCTGTTGAGATATCAGGGCCTCAACAATTTAGGAATACTACCTCGGTGTGCCAAACAAATGCCATTGCACTATTCACGTAATGCCAATAGAAAATAGATGTAGGCGGCACTCAGGTCTGGGTGCTTAGAGTAGGCTCCCAATCCACTACCAGATAACTGAAAGGACTCAGCACTCCTTTTATTCTCAATATACAGTTACAATACTTTATTCATTTAGTGTAATCCACAACAAGGCCGCAAGTGACATTTCGGTTCATCTCAATCTTCATCAGACTTGGTGGGACACAGAAGGAATCCTAGTACGGGGGACACCAGGGGCCTCTAGGACTGAAGCAAAACAGCCCCTTGTAGTGGGATTCCTTCAGGTTACCACATCTGACTACATCTCTCCTCCAGTGCAATTTTCATGCCTTATAACTAACAGAATGTATTTGGCAAGTGAGTAACAGAGACTATATAGATCTGTGGTATCCAGGATTTCTAGTAGGTATGCTTGTCCAAAAGGTTATTGAAGGAGGTGCAAGCAAAATCTCCTTCCTCATAACACAATAGAGACCTACAATGTAAAATTTAATCTGAAGTATTCTAACGATATACAATTAAGGGAAATCTGAAAGTAGCCTTCCTATTTAACCTAATAAATTCTTGCTAGGTTAATCTGGTGGAAGGTCTAAAAAAAAAAACCCTGAAACGAATTTTTGGTTTGTACTTAGTTGAGGGAAAACATTCCTTCCTTTCTCCAAATATGATAATTTGATTACGGTAAATATCTGGCTTTTTGCTGTTCAAATCTGTGTGGCTGTCAACTGGTAGAGCTTGGTAGGTTTGTCACAAGTTGATAATGGAGGATTCGTTTCATGATATTGCTGGAGTGGTACCAATTACTATTGTAGGAAGACAAATACAAACGTCTAAGAATTTGTTCTTCATGTTACACTTACAAAGCCCAATTAGAATGGTGAGGAGCTTTGCTAGACTGTCAGCTTTTCCAGTATGTGCCCCAGTGCCAGAGATATCAATGCTGTTAGGGCTAGTTCACACGTGAACTGCCCTCGCGGGTTTTGACATTGAGAGAGACGCGGCCAAAACCCGCCTGCCGCGACCATCGCGGTCGCGGCTTTCCCCTCCGCTGTCGGCTCAAATGAATGAGCCGACATAGGAGGGTGCTGCCGGGGGCGGAAGCCGCGTGGCTGAGCCCGCGTGGCTGAGCCCGCGCGGCTTCCGCCTGAAGATAGGGCAGGTTGCTTCTTTTCTCCGCTAGCAGCAGCCCACCGCTAGCGGAGAAAAGAAGCCTGGCAGTCTGCATAGACCACCATTGTAAAGGGGCGGATTTTGAAGCGAAATCCGCTGTCAAAATCCGCCCCTTTGCCCACGTGTGAACTAGCCCTTACTCTCTGCACTGATATCCCTCCACTGTCAGAAGGGCTGGCCTTACAGCTCAGAGTCATCGCTGGGCTGTGAGCAATGCCCCCCTGACAATGCAAGGCTATGGAAGATGATGCTAAACTGTAAGGCCTGCCATTCATATCTCTGGCACCAGGATGTATGCCGTCAGAGCTGACAGTGTACAGAATTAAGCATGGTGTCAGCTTTCTAGCAGTATATAATACTGCCAATGTCAGAGACATGAAAGGTCCTCTTTAACCTCCAGCGAAAAGAGCCGTTAACTCTTTAATAGAGCCATTTTGGAGTTTATATAATGCAATGCCCAAGATATAACTGTTGTTATATGATCCTTGGTAAACCCTCATAAGGGTTAACATGGTGAACATGGGGTGTGGTTAATGGCTCTATTTAAACAAGTTTGTGTTTCTGACTTACTTAGCTATGAGTAAGGGACAACAAAAGGAGTTCCGAAACGTGTAAGCTTTGGACTATGCTCTTGTATCCTGGACGCACAATGTAAGAGTGTCTTTTTATTTTTTATATATGAAGTAAAAGTTATATTTTAATTTTTGGTTTGCTGGATATATTTTCACATTGTTGCACCTTAGTAACTCCACTGCAGTCTGGAGTAAGTGTCCGTGCAACCTTTCATTATTACTAGGTGGAGCTGTTTTTCCTATTTTGTTGTTTGGCTAAGTACATTGTCAATTACATTGTTGAATGTAGATGGGATTTATAGAATTGTGAGTAGTAGATACTCAATACATTTTTAAAGCTCTTATAGGAGCACCAGAACAATTTATTTCTGCAGAGTTCTTTAACCAGTTGAATTCTGTAGGCTTGCATCAGGTATAAAAATGACTTTTCCCTATTTGGATCAAGATATGTAGATTATGTTGTAGAGGAAGGTCACAGCACTACACTGATGCAAGCCTTGGTGGTGCCGTCATCTTCCTGTACAATACTTTGATTTGGGATTAGCAATCTATGTGGCCATGGGCACCCTGGCACTGATTCATTTTTACATCTATCTATCTATCTATCTATCTATCTATCTATCTATCTATCTATCTATCTATCTATCATGTATCTAACTTTTTAATACATATATATATTTGAATTTAAAAAATATACACATATTTGCAAACTTCATATAGAATGGATTGACTATGGTAACCCACATCTGATTTCTATTTTGTTGTGCTGCACTGACATCTAGTGTGCAATTTTAAAATAACCATACAGTTTGTGAAATGATCTAATGATCAAACAACTAATATAATATATATCCTCTTGAATACAAAATATTACTTTGTATTATGTTTCATTATAAGCGATCCTTGGCAGTTCATCTAGGTGAAGATAGTAAGAAAGGAGTCACTTGAATTGTAAATATAAAATCCTTTGTACTATTGAGAACCTCTTTTAGGCCCTGTTCACATAATGTACTTATGGCAAAATAATAATAATAATAATAATAATAATAATAATAATAATAAAAAAATGTTATTTATATAGTGCCAACATATTCCTCTTTATAAAATGTAGGTTTCAAGTATAGACAAAAAGATACATTACAGAGAAATAGTCAATTGACACAATGGGATTAAGGTCCCTGCTCACAAAAGCTTACAATCTATGACTTAAAGTAAAGTTAGCACTAGAAAACATTCTTTAGTAATGTTTCTCACCTCCTTTAGGCTGGGGCTACAGTGTTGGCCAAAAGTATTGACACCCCTGCAATTCTGTCAGATAATACTCGTTTTCTTCCAGAAAATGATTGCAAGCACAAACTCTTTGGCATTAATATCTACATTTATTTTGCTTGCAATGAAAAAACACAAAAGAGAATGAAAAAAAAGTCAAATCATTGATCATTTTACACAAAACTCCAAAAATGGGCCTGACAAAAGTATTGGCCCCCTCAGCCTAATACTTGGTAGCACAACCTTTAGATAAAATAACTGCAAACAACCGCTTCCGGTAACCATCAGTGAGTTTCTTACAATGCTCTGCTGGAATTTTAGACCATTCTTCTTTGGCAAACTGCTCCAGGTCCCTGAGATGTGAAGGGTGCCTTCTCCAAACTGCCATTTTGAGATCTCTCCACAGGTATTCTATGGGATTCAGGTCTGGACTCATTGCTGGCCACTTTAGAAGTCTCCAGTGCTTTCTCTCAAACCATTTTCTAATGCTTTTTGAAGTGTGTTTTGGGTCATTGTCCTGCTGGAAGACCCATGACCTCTGAGGGAGACCCAGCTTTCTCACACTGGGCCCTACATTATGCTGCAAAATTTGTTGGTAGTCTTCAGACTTCCTAATGCCATGCACACGGTCAAGCAGTCCAGTGCCAGAGGCAGCAAAGCAACCCCAAAACATCAGAGAACCTCCGCCATGTTTGACTGTAGGGACCGTGTTCTTTTCTTTGAAGGCCCCTTTTTTTTCCCTGTAAACTCTATGTTGATGCCTTTTCCCAAAAAGCTCTACTTTTGTCTCATCTGACCAGAGAACATTCTTCCAAAAGTTTTTGGTTTTCTCAGGTAAGTTTTGGCAAACTCCAGCCTGGCTTTTTTAGGTCTCTGGGTAAGAAGAGGGGTCTTCCTGGGTATCCTACCATACAGTCCCTTTTCATTCAGACGCCGACGGATAGTATGGGTTGACACTGTTGTACCCTCGGACTACAGGGCAGATTGAACTTGTTTGGATGTTAGTCGAGGTTCATCATTGTGTTCCGTCCACATCTAGGGAGGTTAGCCACAGTGCCCTGGGCTTTATACTTCTTGATGACACTGTGCATGGTGGATACAGGAACATTCAGGTCTTTGGTGATGGACTTGTAGCCTTGAGATTGCTCATGCTTCCTCACAATTTTGCTTCTCAAGTCCTCAGACAGTTCTTTGGTCTTCTTTCTTTTCTCTATGCTCAATGTGGTACACACAAGTACACAGAACAGAGGTTGAGTCAACGTTAATGCATTTCAACTGGCTGCAAGTGTGATTTAGTTATTGTCACTACCTGTTAGGTGCCTCAGGTAAGTAACAGGTGCTGTTAATTACACAAATTAGAGAAGCATGACATGATTTTTCAAACAGTGCCAATACTTTTGTCCACCTCCTTTTTTATGTTTGGTGTGGAATTATATCCAATTTGGCTTTTTGACAATTCTTTTTGTGGTTTTCCATTGAAGACAAATTTAATGAAGCTAATAATACCAATGAATTTGTGATTGCAATCATTTTCTGGAAGAAAATGAGTATTATCTAACAGAATTGCAGGGGTACCAATACTTTTGGCCAACACTATATATGGTAGTTTTGGCTGTTACACTCGTGTGAACAAAGATTTCCCTGTTGTCCTATGACACCTGAAGTAATGCAAGGGAATGGGGTGACATTAGATTCTCCTTTCTGTATGTACTTTTTCTTATATAATGGTGATGTTCATGTTAATAACATATTCCTGTATTGTCAGGGGAGACAAATATAGCCAATAGCTGGGCAATCAGTTTTATAGCCTAATACAGCATGCAGGAGATAACTAACAAAACCCAATTTTCCACCTAAGTACAGTATTCTCTATCTATCCCAATTGGAACTCTTTGTGGTCTGACTGTTATTCTTCCTGGAAATATATGAATACATTGCATGTGTTTATCTATTTGCATATTACACACTTTATTTTAATGTTATTGTGGAAAGAATTTTTTTTTTTTTTTTTTTTAGCAACCATCCATTGTCCTGTTTGGCTTTGGGATCCAATTTTGATTTTGAGATTTGGAGGGCATAAGACTGTTGCAGTTGAAACACTTTTTCCACAGTCTTATGGTATTATTCTCTCTTGCAGGGGAACTCATCAATCTTGCCATGTACTGTGAAAGAATAAGGAGGAAATTCTGGCCAGAGTGGCACGATGACAATGACAATTCATTATATGAAACCGATGACAGTGGTGAAGACAGCAAGACGCACACCCCCCTGCAAGACTTCAGCTTTTATTCAAGGACAGGGACTTTTGATGATGAGGGGACAGAAAACAGCATTTCTCAGACACCAGATACCGATTTTACAGGACATTCACTCTTTGACTCGGACATGGAAATGGATGAATTTACAGATCATGAGCAGTGCAAGTGAAGCACACTGTCTCTCTTTTCTGAGAGTTACTTGATAGAATCCGTCCTAATATTATAGTAACAGTACAGGTTTTGCACACATCATTGGTTTATAAAAGCCTTATATCTGTCACAACAATGCAACAAGACCATACAGTCAGCTTTGTTAAACATGCCCAGGTTGCTGAGATGTTTAGCATTTGAATATTACATTATTATGGTTGTTACTTGTCATAAAATGAAATTAATTTTCAATCTATGCCTTCAAACCTTGATCATAACTATTCTAATTGTCTGGCCACCATTGGTACAGACATTCGGGTGGTTAATGGTTAATCAAATAAGTAAACTTTTGTAGCGGAAGTGTCTATAGCACTGTAGCCAAAAATGTTAAGCAAGTCCAATGAATGTGAGTGGTGTCAGTATGGTGATCCATAGTACGTGTCTAGCTTGCACTTTTATTGCCATTGCTGGGAAGATAGGTTATAGTTGCAATAGGTACCGTGAATCTAAATGCTGGTTTTTGCACATGTAAAGTCTCAATCCATTATCATTTTTCTTTAAACAATCCTTTTTCATCTACATTCTTCAGGGTAGGGCTACTTAAAGGAAGTCTAACACATCTCCGAAGCGCAACCACTACGACAACCGCATTACAGAGCACATTACAGTGATAATACTTTAGTTATGTATGTTACTTTCGTAAATTTGGAGAAAGTCAACTATGAAATGAGGGGCAGGCCTTCTGCCCTGGCATCGCTGCTCTTGCTGCTCAAGTAGGATGAGTATTGTTATAGCAGTGGAAAGATACAGGGATGGTACAGGCAGGAGATGATAGGGATCGAGCCACAAGAAGGGGTCTCAGGGCTGATGACCCGCCCCCAGTGCACCTACTGCCTCATTTACATAAGATTTCAAAGTGATTATATCCATTTCTATAAAAATGACATACCTATGTAACATAAACTATGTTGTTTGTCACTGTAATGTGCTCTGTAACATGGTGGTGACAGTTGAATATGCTGGTGGGAGGTGATAGACTCCCTTTAAGTCCATATATGCCAGATGCAGACCTTGGAGAGCTTTAGTACCACGTAGGTCCATCTGCTACAATATAATTTACATCCCTGCATTCTGTGTATCTCCATCCCTATGCAATAAATAGCGCTTTTAAGTGGAAACAGAAGAATAGTCCTGCTGCTGTACAACTGCCTCTCAGAAGAAAAATACAATACTCAGCCCCAGGCACGCAGCTTTAACTTTGGTCTATGTGTTATACGCTTTTATGGATCTGTAATAACGGATGGCATACGGGCTTATTCATTTCTATGGACCCACGCACATGGCTGTAGTTTTAATGGATCTTTGTGGGGTCTATAGCATCAGGCTGCAAAATATGGAGCAGTTTCTGTTTCTGCTTTTGCAGCTTAGTCCAACTAACTATTCAACTGCTAGGGGCTTGGAAAACATGAAGTGCACACAAATGCCATCTGTTCCATTCTCCATGGACACCCATACAACTTTCGGCAAGTGTATGGAGCCTTCCAATTTTCTCCAATTCAAGATTTCATGATTTCTAATATATATATATATATATATATATATATATATATATATATATATATATATATCACATTTATGTCATGATGCTTTTACTATCAATATTAGGGTATAATCCCTGAAATATGTTTTACAGTGCAATTTATGAACATAGTGTAGGCCCCATAAAATTACATCACTACATCAGAAACAAATGAGGACTGAGGCCCAGTATTTCATTAAGGGGAGACTACCACAACCACAATTGCTCCTCAACTACTAATAAGCTGCTATAGGGGCTGTTATAATAAATACTTTTATTGTGACAAAGTGCCATCTTGCTGCTGAACGGATAAACTATCAGTTTGTATGAAAACAAGTTTTTTGGTGAACACCAGGCAATGCTGGATCTGCCAAAGAACCAAATTACACTTAGAATTACCTCGCAGCATAAAGATTGACAGTGCTCCCCCCAATATGTTGTGAACACAGATGAAAATCTGCGTTGTGGCAGGATCGGCAACACCTTGGTTGTCCAAACAACTAATTTGCATATGACAAAAAGTTGTTTTTCTTAGCAGCAAAATTGCACTGACACAGAAAAGTTATGCGTACTATGCCACTAAGAGGCCCTCACAATAGCATATAAGGGGTTTAGAAGTGATTTTAGTGGTGGTACAGCCTTGCCCTAGTTATCACCAAGTACAAAATACAAAATGCCATACCTCATGTAAGTGCTCCGTGTTTTAACCTTTAAAATCCATTAAATTGTTAGAAATATATGGCCCCTTAGATTAAATGGACACTAGTTCTTATTCTTATTGGGCGGGAACCTTTCGTTTTTCACATAGAAAATACGTGGCTATGGTCCACATGGTGAATAAGAACTAATATACATAGAACCTTCCAGGGGCCATATCTTTATATATATTCAAATGGAGCCCAGCCAGGATGAAATTACCGTATGTACAGCATTTAGTATATTTACTTGCCGATCGATCCTCTTTCATTCTAGAATATGTTTTGATGGTAAGCAATCTTTGGAGCGCTCTCTGTATACCCTGCTGTATCAGTGAAATCCAGCCACATCTGTGTAAACTAGGGTACAATATAGGGAAAAACGGATTTCCAGTTGTTCCTTGGCACTTGCCATTTTATAGTTGTGCTTCATTGTTTTCCTAGAGAGACGCACAATATGGAAGTTCTGCTACTGAAGAAGTAGCAAGTTGTCACATATGCGTATCATGTAATGACAAAGAAACCTTACAGGATATTTGGGAGTTCACTTTATACACAAGTCTTTATGCAATGGAAATGAGATTGATGAGGTTTTTTTTTTAATTTACAGATGTTTATTATGCCTGTATCACTTTGTTGGCTTTAAGAAGATGAATAATCGTATATGAATAAATGATTTATTATTGTTATTATTTATTAATCTTTTTGTTACATTATCAGACTGGGGTACCTTATTCCCGCTAGCAGGGCTGGGCAATCCCACGGTACGAGCGTTACCCCCATCCATACAGAACATATGCACATTCACTGGTAATTACATTATAATCTTAGCTGCTGGATATATCACAATGTTATTTGTGACATAAATCGATCTATAAGAATTGACCTCAGTGGAGAGTTACTGGCTCCAAAGTAAGGTTCATTTTTTCATAATTAAAATAACAGAAAAAAGTGTCCAAAAGTAAAGAAATAAAGGGGTAAATGGGGAGGGGGGTAGTGGAAGCAGTGATAGGAAAATAGGGAGTAGTGAAATGGTTTATTTCATCTTATTACATCAGGAGCATTCCTGTATCTGTCATATCATTCATGAAGCCAGCGAGGCCCGCTCGAAACAAAATCCAATGTGTCCAAGTCATTAGTGCCATTGTCTGTGGTGATATGTTCCTCCATCTTTTGCAAATGATTCATCTCTAATATCTATTCCTAAAGGAGGCAGGCGACTTTCAGGGGTGGGGAATGACAGGCTAAGAGTTATCAAAATGTGTCTGAAAATGCTATTTCGTATCATGTGCATCACCACAGCACCAGCAGACTTCAGGAGCTGAGGGCAAAATCCTATGTAGAATATATATATATATATATATATATATATATATATATATATATATATATATATAGGTTTTATTCTGTGCGTAACAGGCTACTGGTAGCTTGTGAGTCAATATAAATGTCAAAAATCATATGTTACAAAATGTCCCCAGTTCAGCCTCCCAAGTCTTAACAAAAGCCAGTCTTGACAATGGAGTACAGGGTCACAGGCGTATACTTGGTAGAGTAACCTGGCAGGTGTCTCGGATTGTAGAAGCCTCTCCAACAGTCTCCATTCCTTAATTAAAGGGGCTCTATCAGCAAAATCATGCTGCTAGAGGCCCACATATGCGTGAATAGCCTTTAAAAGACTATTCAGGCATTGGTAATGTTATATTAAACTACCCCCCCCCCCCCCCCCGTTTTAATAAAATAACCTAAAAAAGAATGTGCTCTACTTACGGATCGTGCACGCTGGGCGGGCATTCAGGGTGTGTCTTCATCTTCTTCCCCGCCTCTTCTTCCTCCGACGTCCTCCGGTCCCGTCTTCTTCCAGCGCTTGCTCGCGGACACTGATATGAAAAAACGGCCTGGGCGCATGCGCAGTAGCATGCGGCTTCTACTACGGCTACTGTGCATGCGCCCCGGCTATTACTGTCTGTTCGTGAGCGCTGGAGGAAGACGGGACCCGAGGACATCGGAGGAAGAAGAGGCGGGGATGAAGATGAAGACACACCCTGAATGCCCGCCCAGCGTGCACGTTCGGTAAGTAGAGCACATTCTTTTTTAGGTTATTATTTTAAAATGGGGGGTAGTTTAATATAACTTTTACAGTGCCTGAATAGCCTTTTTAAAGGCTATTCACGCATATGTGGGGCTCTAGCAGCATGATTTTGCTGATAGAGCCCCTTTAAGGCTGAATGATCCCCAAAAGATGGCAGAAACAATTGTAACAGCATGGAGTGGAACCAGGAGAACAGGAGCTCTGCATATCTGAAAATAAGTGAATATTCAGTAATTCAAAGATAAGTCTGAGGAACACATCCTGGCCTATTGCCACTTAGCAGTCTAGGATGTCAAAATGAGGACTAAGAGGACCTGGTCTTTGTGTCATGTCTCTAAAGTTGGCTACTAGAGATGAGCGAGTAGTGAAATATTCGATATTTGATATTCGTTTCGAGTAGAGCCTCAATATTCGACTACTCGATTGAATATCTTATCCCATTATAGCCTATGGGAAAAAATGCTTGTTTCAGGGGAAAACACTATTTGACTAAAGGAGAGTCACCAAGTCCACAAGTATCAGGAGGAGAGTGTTTAGGAGGAGCGCTGTGCAGTTAAAGCACATGGACCCCATTATAGTCTATGGGGTCTGTGCGCTTTAACTGCACAGCACTTGCAGTTGCGCTGATATTCCGTTCGGGACGGGGGGTCCTCCTGCCGACTCCTTCCGGACAGGAGGCAAGCGCTAATGTGAATCGGCCCTTACTCCCTTATGCGGGAGATGACTTTTTCTCATAGGAATACATTGACCAGCGTTGATTGGTCAATGTACAGCATTTGGCCAATCAACGCTGGTTCTGCCGGAGGCTCGTCTGTGATGAGGCGGAGTCTAAGATCGGACCACAATGGAGACTGCTGTAGTCCAATCTTAGACTCCGCCTCCTCACAGACGAGCCTCCAGCAGAACCAGCGTTGATTGGCCGAATGCTGTACACTGGCCAATCAACGCTGGTCAATGCATTCCTATGAGAAAAAGTCAGCTCCCGCATAACCACTAGCTGCAAGTTCTCCTGACTAGCAAAGACGAGCCTTCTGCAGAACCAGCGTTAATTTGCCGAATGCTATACACTGTATAGCATTCAACCAATCAACGCTGGTTCTGAGTCGAATCTTTACTGCGAATAGCAATAGTATTCGAACGAGTACAAGTATTACGAATACCGTAATATTATATCGAATACCTACTGTTGAAATAATGGCAAAAATAAATTGCAAGGAAGTGTCACATACGCCGTTTGTGGCCTGCTTCCATGGAACTTTTCTCATTTCAATCTAGACCCTCAAAAGTCTGACTTGCAAAAGTATTCAGCCCCCTGTACTCTGATACCCCTAAATAAAATACAGTGCAATCAATTCCCTTCAGAAGTCAATTAATTGATAGAGTCCAGCTGTGTGTAATTTAGTCTCAGTATAAATACACCTGCTCTGGTTTGTTAGAGAACACTAGTATACAAACAGCATCATGAAGACCAAGGAACTCACCAGAGGTAAGAGATAAAGTTGTGGAGAAGTTTAAATTGGATTAAGCTATAAAAACATATCCCAAGCTTTGAGCATCCCAAGGAACACTGTTCAATCCAGCATCCAAAAATGGAAAAAGTATTCCACAACTACAAATCTACCAAGACATGGCTGTCCACCTAAACTGACAGATCAAGCATGGAGAGTAGAGATGAGCGAGTACTATTTGAAACTGCCATTTCGAGTAGCACGCTCCCATAGGAATGAATGGACGCAGCCGGCTCGCAGCCTGTGCCGGCGTCCGGCCACTTAACCCCCTGTGCGCCGGCTGCGTCCATTCAGTCCTATGGGAGTGTGCTACTCGAAATGGCAGTTTCAAATAGTACTCGCTCATCTCTAATGGAGAGCACTGGTCAGAGAAACAGCCAAGAGGCCCATGGTCACTCTGGAGGAGCTGCAGAAATCCACAGCTCAGTTGGATGAATCTTTCCATAGGACAACTATAAGACGTGCCCTCCACAAATCTGGCCTTTATAGAAGAGTGACAAGAAGAAAATCATTGTTGAACGAAATTCATAAGATGTGCTGTTTGCAGTTTGCCACAAGCCATATAGGGGATACAGTAAACTTGAGGAAGAAGGTGTTTTGGTCAGATGAGACCAAAGTTGAACTTCTTGGCCTAAATGTAAAGCACTGTGTGTGGCAGAAAAGTAACTCTGCTCATCGCCCTGAGCACACCATCCCCACTGTGAAACATGGTGGTGTCAGCATCATGGTGTGTGGAGGCTTTTCTTCAGCAAGGACAGGGAAGCTGGTCAGAGTTGATGGGAAGATGGATGGAGTTAAATACAGGGCAATCCTGGAAGAAAACGTGTTGGAGGCTGCAAAAGACTTGAGATTGGGAAGAAGATTCATCTTTCAGCAAGACAATGACCCTAAACATACAGCCAGAGCTACAGTGGAATGGTTTAGATCAAAGAACATTCATGTGTTAGAATGGCCCAAAGTCCAGACCTAAATCCCATTGAGCATCTGTGGCAAGACATGAAAATTGCTGTTCACAGACGTTCTCCATCAAATCATGCTGAGCTTGAGCTATTTTGCCTTGAATAGGCAAAAATCTCAGTCTCTAGTTGCGCAAAACTGGTAGAGACATACCCCAAAAGACCTGCAGCTGGGATTGCAGTGAAAGGTGGCTCTACAAAGTATTGATATAGGGGGACTGAATACACATGTCCCAGTTTTCAGATCTTTATTTGATTATAATTTTGAAAACCATGTATAATTTTCCTTCCACTTCACAATTAGCTGATACTATGTGTTGGTCTAGGACTTAAAATCTCAATAAAATACATTTAAGTTTCTGGTTGTAAGGTAGCAAATAGAGATGAGCGAACACTAAAATGTTCGAGGTTCGAAATTCGATTCGAACAGCCGCTCACTGTTCGAGTGTTCGAATGGGTTTCGAACCCCATTATAGTCTATGGGGAACATAAACTCGTTAAGGGGGAAACCCAAATTCGTGTCTGGAGGGTCACCAAGTCCACTATGACACCCCAGGAAATGATACCAACACCCTGGAATGACACTGGGACAGCAGGGGAAGCATGTCTGGGGGCATAAAAGTCACTTTATTTCATGGAAATCCCTGTCAGTTTGCGATTTTCGCAAGCTAACTTTTCCCCATAGAAATGCATTGGCCAGTGCTGATTGGCCAGAGTACGGAACTCGACCAATCAGCGCTGGCTCTGCTGGAGGAGGCGGAGTCTAAGATCGCTCCACACCAGTCTCCATTCAGGTCCGACCTTAGACTCCGCCTCCTCCCGCAGAGCCAGCGCTGATTGGCCGAAGGCTGGCCTATGCATTCCTATGCGAATGCAGAGACTTAGCAGTGCTGAGTCAGTTTTGCTCAACTACACATCTGATGCACACTCGGCACTGCTACATCAGATGTAGCAATCCGATGTAGCAGAGCCGAGGGTGCACTAGAACCCCTGTGCAATCTCAGTTCACGCTAATAGAATGCATTGGCCAGCGCTGATTGGCCAATGCATTCTATTAGCCCGATGAAGTAGAGCTGAATGTGTGTGCTAAGCACACACATTCAGCACTGCTTCATCATGCCAATACAATGCATTAGCCAGTGCTGATTGGCCAGAGTACGGAATTCGGCCAATCAGCGCTGGCTCTGCTGGAGGAGGCGGAGTCTAAGGTCGGACCTGAATGGAGACTGGTGTGGAGCGATCTTAGACTCCGCCTCCTCCAGCAGAGCCAGCGCTGATTGGCCGAATTCCGTACTCTGGCCAATCAGCGCTGGCCAATGCATTCTATTAGCCCGATGAAGTAGAGCTGAATGTGTGTGCTAAGCACACACATTCAGCACTGCTTCATCACGCCAATACAATGCATTAGCCAGTGCTGATTGGCCAGAGTACGGAATTCGGCCAATCAGCGCTGGCTCTGCTGGAGGAGGCGGAGTCTAAGGTCGGACCTGAATGGAGACTGGTGTGGAGCGATCTTAGACTCCGCCTCCTCCAGCAGAGCCAGCGCTGATTGGCCGAATTCCGTACTCTGGCCAATCAGCGCTGGCCAATGCATTCTATTAGCCCGATGAAGTAGAGCTGAATGTGTGTGCTTAGCACACACATTCAGCTCTACTTCATCAGGCTAATAGAATGCATTGGCCAATCAGCGCTGGCCAATGCATTCTATTAGCTTGATGAAGCAGAGTGTGCACAAGGGTTCAAGCGCACCCTCGGCTCTGATGTAGCAGAGCCGAGGGTGCACAAGGGTTCAAGTGCACCCTCGGCTCTCCTACATCAGAGCCGAGGGTGCGCTTGAACCCTTGTGCAGCCTCGGCTCTGCTACATCAGAGCCGAGGGTGCGCTTGAACCCTTGTGCACACTCTGCTTCATCAAGCTAATAGAATGCATTGGCCAGCACTGATTGGCCAGAGTACGGAATTCGGCCAATCAGCGCTGGCCAATGCATCCCTATGGGAAAAAGTTTATCTCACAAAAATCACAATTACACACCCGATAGAGCCCCAAAAAGTTATTTTTAATAACATTCCCCCCTAAATAAAGGTTATCCCTAGCTATCCCTGCCTGTACAGCTATCCCTGTCTCTTAGTCACAAAGTTCACATTCTCATATGACCCGGATTTGAAATCCACTATTCGTCTAAAATGGAGGTCACCTGATTTCGGCAGCCAATGACTTTTTCCAATTTTTTTCAATGCCCCCGGTGTCGTAGTTCCTGTCCCACCTCCCCTGCGCTGTTATTGGTGCAAAAAAGGCGCCAGGGAAGGTGGGAGGGGAATCGAATTTTGGCGCACTTTACCACGCGGTGTTCGATTCGATTCGAACATGGCGAACACCCTGATATCCGATCGAACATGTGTTCGATAGAACACTGTTCGCTCATCTCTAGTAGCAAAATGTTCTTCTGCATACACAGAGCTAAAGTACCCATTTAGTAGTTTTGCTTTTTCTTGATCCCCGGTGACCAACTCTCCTTTACCATTATTTAGGGGACCTACTTGTTCTGTCCTTGTTTTTTTTTGCAATTATTTATTTAAATGTATTAGTTTTGCTTTCCATAGCCACCTGCCTTTCATTCTGTACTTTAGCTGATTTTATGTCCCTTACAGATTTTATTAAGCACTTTGTAATTCTCAAAGGCTACAGCTGATCCTTCGGATTTAGATTTTTTAAATGCACAATTTTTACTGTTTATTGCTCTTTTAAGCAGAGCTGTAAGCTATGGGGGGTTTAATTTAAGACGTTTATACTTATTCTCTATGGGTTTACATTTTGCCATGTATTTGCTCAATGTACAGTAGATTTCAATTTCAAGCATTTAAAGGGGTTGCCCATAACAAGGATCCTATCTATACTGCTAGTTTATGTAGATTTAAGACTTTTTCTAAATGCATTGCTTTGTCAAAACTGCTTTGTTTGGCCGCTATTTTAATTTATTCACTTCATTGTTTACATGCGTTTCTATGACCACGGGCCCCGGACCACAGGCTTATCTGCTCAGTGAGGTAGCTGCCTGCTCTCAGGGGGGAGGGAGGGGCTGAGTGCTCGGCAGCAGCTCTGAGCTGTGTATGTCTGACAAGTAACGGAGCTCCTCAGATAGGGGAGCGGGGAAGTGAGAACTTGGGGATTTCTAAACTCTTTATCTTCAGCTCTTCCACTTATCAGTTGGTTTAATTGAATTTGGCTGATAAGGGCTGAGATAGGGAGTCTCAAATCTGACTCAAATCCAGCTCTGCTACATCAGCCTCTACATCAGCTTCATACTGTGGTAATGCATTTACAACCAATCCCTCATTACTGACTGAAAACATAGCAGATAGCAGAGCAAGTGAAATAACACCCACCAATGTGCCGAGAAAACCAGGAAATGAAGAGAGCACACAGCCTGCAGGTTGGTGAACAAGAGTTATGGGAATACCCCATTAAGTTCTGTGTCACTATTTGAGCTGCTCCCAGTCTTTATCCTGTAGTGCAGCCCTTAACCTGAGAAAATAGGGCTTTTTAAAATTAAGGAATTTTGCTCTCCTAAGCTTTGTCTCTTTACAATTTAAGTGGAATCTGATTAGATTATGGTCACTATTACCAAGGTTTTCACTAACAGTAACTCTTACGTCAAGAGTACTACTCTTCCATCCTGTACTACTGGAGATGATGATATCCAGCAGAGCATACCATGTCTGGATCCCAGTTGGTTCTTCTACAAGCTTGACCATCATGTTGATGAATTTACTCCCCTTTACAGACAATGCAGTACCATGACCCCAGTCAACAACTGTGTAGTTAAAATCTCCCATCAAGACTACCATAACTGCCTGTGCCGCCCACTCAGTTTCCTTATACAACTAATCCTCTAACTCAGTTATGTTGGGGTTCTATAGATTATACCAAAAAGTATTTTATTAGTGGTCACATCCTTATGTAATTCCAAGGATAATGTGTGGGAGTCACTGTGAAGCATATTATATTGTGTGGAATCACTGTGGAGCATATACTGCATGGGGCCACTGTGGAGCATATCATACTGTGTGAGGTCCCTATGGGGCATATTAAACAGTGCGGGGGCCACTGTAGAGCATATTATACTGTGGGGCCACTGTGGTGACTGTTTTTCTACGTGAGGCCATTCTGGAACATACAATGAAGGACCTTGTGGAACATATTATACTGTGGTGGCCACTGTGGAGCATATTATACAACACGGGCCACTGTAGAGCATATTATACTGCATGGAGTCACTGTGGAGCATATTATACTGTGTGAGGTCCCTGTGGGGCATATTATACAGTGCGGGAGCCACTGTGGAGCATATTATACTGTGTGGATGCCACTGTAACAGCCGTGGATAAATGTGCCGCAAGTTACCATATAAAACCTGTATACCTCCATGTCCAATCATATAGTTTACCCCAATAACCTTCTCCTTTCACTGTAATTTTGTAATCACTTCCATAGACCGTAGCTCAGTGGTTAACACTGCAGTCTTGTAGCACTGGAGTCCAATTCAAATTCTACCATGGACAAAATCTGCAAGGAGTTTGTATGTTCTCCCACTGTTTGAAGATATTCTGATAGGGAATGTAGATTGTGAGTCCTATATGAGACAGTGACTGACAATGTCTGACAAAGCACTGTATATGATGGCGCTATACAAGTAAGTAAAGTAAATAATAAATAAATAAATCATTATTCCAGTCACACTGATGAAGCTTCACAACAATAATAAATACTTTCTTGATGTCAGAATCTGGCTCAAAAAACTGCCTCCCGTTGACTTCAATGGAACCCGTTCACTTCTTTTTTCCACTTGCAGTTTTGTGTCGCTCGCAGAAAAAAGAAGTGACCTGCACTTTCTTGCCGCAGATTCCACAGCAGAATCCACCGCAGAGTCCGCAGCTCGAACACTCCCTCCCAACTAGGCCCATTCATTTGAGCCTAATCCGGAGCGGAATGTCGCGACTGGATGTTGGTGCATTGCACCAGCATCCAGTCGCGGCTAGCCATTTTTTGGACCAGACTCTGAGGCGGCTTCCGCCTCAAAATCTGGTCCAAAAAACCCAGTGTGAACCCAGCCTTAAAGTTGGTATGTATGCCTGATCTCAGGGCCCTTTCACACTACGGATACGCTGCCTGATTCTGAACGTTAAAACACGTTCAGAATCAGCGCGTATAAAGCAGATCCCATTCATTTCAATGGGAGCTGGCGTACGAGCGCTCCCCATTGAAATGAATGGGGTGCTTTTTACTCTACGAGCGCTCCCATTGAAGTGAATGGGAAGCGCTCGCGTGTATGGCTCGCCGTGTGAAGGGGCCCGGCGCTCGGCTCATTCCGAGCCATACACACGAGTGCTTCCCAATCACTTCAATGGGAGCGCTCGTAGAGTAAAAAGCAGCCCATTCATTACAATGGGGAGCGCTCGTATGCCGGCTCCCATTGAAATTAATGGGATCTGCTTTATACGCACTGATTCTGAACGTGTTTTAACGTTCATAATCAGGCAGCATATCCGTAGTGTGAAGGGGCCCTAAACCTTTGCATTGAGATCACAAATGGGTTAAAATGGCCCAGGTGTGGGGTGTGTGCTCTTTCGTTTTAAAGCAAATATGACATATACAGACGTAGTAGACCAAACCTGAAATTCTGCAATTGGCTAAACTACTGAAGCATGCTATCACAAAAGACAACAAAAAAAAAACTATGAAAACTCATTGGAAAAACATTTTTCAATTATTTTTCATTGTTTTTTGTTGTCTTTTATGATAAGACATGGCGCAGAAGTTTAGCCAATAGCAAAAGGACAGGTTAACTCTGCTACTTGGATATTTCCAAATACATGCCGTCTCCATCAACAATTAGAACCAAGACTAAAGAAAATCAATGGATCACAAAACATATACTGAACAAAAATGGATAAATTTTATGGGAACACTGCCATGTACAGAATGGCAGACCATTGACACCTCTAGTTTGGTTGTATGCATCATACCCTCAATGTAGCAGTCTTCTGCCCAGCCCACAACAGTAACACAGGAAATATCTGCAAATCATCATATATGTATTGCAAGGCACATTACAGGGCAGCAGCTGGGGGTGTTATTTTCATGTTGGGATTATAGATTCCTATGGAGCTGTTAGCAGCAGATTGAACACAGTACTGCCACAGGCCTTTACCAGTTCAGATACTTTCCAGTTTACAATGAGTGCATCTTTGAACTTTAGACATATTGACCAAGTTCTAGACTGGTGAAAACCCTGGAGGGCCCATGTGCAGCTGAACTAAGAATTATTTGAGTGACCTTTTGTGGCCGCATTAAACACTGCTTACAGTATCTACATGATATGAAGCATTGTTCCCAAATGAATGTAAAATGCAAAATGGGACAATTTCTGCACATCTCTTATATATACAAAAATGAGCTACTTGTCCATCTGTCTGTTCTTTATGCGCAACCAAACGACTGGACCGATTCTCACCAAATTTGTTATTTTTTTTAATGTAGATTGTGAGTCCCATATAGCGCTCACAAAGTACATTTTCCCTATCAATATGTTTTTGGAGTGTGGGAGGAAATCCATGCAAACACAGGGAGAACATACAATCTCCTTGCAGATATGTTGTCCTTGGCAGGATTCGAACCCAGGACTCCAATGCTACAAGGCTGTAGGGCTAACCACTGAGCAACCGTGCTGCGCCTTGATACTCTCCAAATTTGATACACAGGTACATTAGGTGTCTGGAAAGGATTTAGACCAGGCCTCAACTGTCTTGAACATACCATTCCGGAGATACAGTATTCCCAAAACAATGACCTGCATTAGCCAATACAAGCCTGCAAGTCTCTGGGGGGTGCTATTGTAGTATCCCAGTACGCTCCTTCCTGCCATTATAGGAGTAGTTTTTGTATGCTATCTAATGTAATGCTTCTCACAATGTACTAATACTGAGTGTCTATTGTATGATCAGTATTTCTTGTGTGCATACACTGTGTATATTGCCATGTATTACTCTGCTGCCACCTATGTTTCACTCTATGTAGGTGCATGTGATGTAGGATCCCAATCACTCCATACACAGCACGAGCTTCTGCAGAGAAGCTTCTAGCAAGCTGTGGGTGGAGACTTTAGCCCCGCCTTCCTCTTAGCAGGGAAAGGAAACCAGAGCAGCCATGTTCTGGAGAGTCTAGTATGTGAGGTAACAGCTCCTGCTGCTAGTCCAACTCCAGGCAGGATTTTCAGATTACTCCTGCCAAACCTTGGAGCTGCATGGTGACTCTCACAGCCCATGTAAGATACAGAGTCTCCTAAGACCATTCACCAGTCCATACAGAGGGGATAATACCGCCATACTGCTACTGCCTCCAAGAAGGAGAGAACCTGACAGAAAGGAGCAGCTATAAAAGAGCCTTTCTGCATTCCTGGACCTAAAGTAGGCCTCTGGTGAAATCCAGTGCTCCGTGGTTTCCAGGCCACGTGTATTAGGTCTGCGTCCAGCTATCAGATACCGCAGCCCAGTAACTGTGAGTAACTTCATACTCCCCAAATTAGTCACCTACCGGGAGCCAACCAGGGCAGATCCCTCTTCTGTAGCTATAACCTGGATTGTGTCTCCTTACTGTAGACTACAAAATCTGAGGGAAGTTGTGTGGCAGCGTCATCCTCTACCACTCAGATAACAGGGAATCCTTCTCACATGCACCCTGCTGTATCGTACATGAGACTGTATCACTGTGAGGTATTGCTGCACTTTATGAGAGTCACCATGAGAGGTCCCCACAGTCAGGCCCACCACTACAGCTACCACGGTGACCAATACAAAAGCTCAGCTACTATAATACCTGCATCCTTTGGGATACCACCCTATGCTGTGGGGGAATAGGGGCCCAAGTCTTTGCTATTTACGCCACTGGCTGACACTGTTATCTAGCCACTTTCACTATATTTTTAGAATTATTTCTAAACCTATTTATTTTTGTCATTGAGGAACAGTTTTCTGGTGGAAGAGACTTTTTAACTTGTCTGAAAGTTTAGTTATTCTTTAAACAGCGCATGGGTTTATGATGTTGTATTCTACAACCTACCAGAAGATGGCAATATACCATTGCATTTTACTATTTTCTAATCCATTTTCGGGTTTATATCCCTACCTACAGTATTGTCTGTCCATTTTTGTAAGTAAGTATACTAGATCCACTAAGTCAAACTATCTATGTTTTTCCCTTGTTTCATTTAAAAGTACTTTGTGTTTATGTTTAATGATCTGTATGAATTTCCCTCTGGTCTTTGAATAGTCAAGAAATAAGGACATAAAAATAAGATTACAAGTATTGTTTATTTATTTATTTTTTAAATGGAGATTGTGAGCCCCACATAGAGCTCACAATGTACATTTTTCCCTATCAGTATGTCTTTGGAATATGGGATGGAAATCCATGCAAACACGGGGAGAACATACAAACTCCTTGCAGATGGGTTTTATGCCCTTGGTGGGATTTGAACACCAGGACTCCAGCGCTGCAAGGCTGCAGTGCTAACCACTGAGCCACCGTGTGGCCCTTGTATTGTTTATTTTAACAAAGTAAAAAAAAAAAAAAAAAAAACACATCAAAAATAGGAATGGGACAGTTGCATTTGTCATGTTCATTGTTTTTTTTAGGATGTAGGAGGATATTTTCTTAAAGTGAACCTGTCAGAAGATTCATGTTGTTCAGACCATGAGCAACATAAAATACCAAATGGCTCCTTTATTATGTTTAAGTACATTTTACACTATGTTGCTACATTTCAAAGAACACAAGGTTTACAAAAGAGCTGGGTGCAGGAACAATGGCCACTGGACCACTTTCAGATGTTTCCTGTCCACAATGGGGTGATTGACAGCTTTCTCCCTATATTACAGACAGGAAGAGGTCTGTGAGCTAAGGCATGCCAGGTGTGGAGATGCCCAGTTTACAATTTGTAAGGTAAAAGCTGGTAATAAGGTAAAAGAGCCCTATGATTATATGACTGTTTCTAAGCATAGAAAGATGTATAAAGCAAAGGTATAAATGTATAAATGATAAGTTATACTGAATATTTTTCCACAAACCTATATATCAATCAGTTCAGCTCCTCCTACTCAATAACATGCTGTCTGCAGATTACACTGGATTTCCATGGTGACAGGTTCACTTTAAGGCTGGGCTCCACGTGGCATAAATGGCGTGGCGTTTTACAGTCAGCGCTTTTCTTCAGCTAGCAGAAAAATAAAGCAACAACCTATCTTTAGGTGGATTCCACAGCTGAGTCAGCCGCAGCGTCCGCTGCTTGAAACTCCCTCCAGATTAGGCCCATTCATCCGTGTCTGATCCGGAGTGGGATGCCGAGGCAGAAAAGGAAGAGAAATTTCCTTTTCCTTTTCCAATGTGTGAATGGGGCCTTAATGGGGTTGTCCAGCAAAAATATTTATTTAAAAAAAAAATCATACTCACTTTTCCACAGTGGTCTGATGCCTGCTATTTGGTTGTATTTTATTGAGGCTCCCATACCCTGATTGTTTATGCTGGACTTCTACGGTATAATATAGACCTTTGGCTTGTTACTGTTTTTTGATTTGGGCTCTGAAGTTACCTCTTGGACTGACTTTTGGCTTGGGCACTCTTCTGATTCATTCACCTGGTTTTGCTGAGGATGGATATCCTGCTCACCCAGTTGACTACTACTTAGTTGTGCTTTAGTGAGACTCCTTTAGCTTGTTACTGGAAATCTGCTTGTCTTCTACTTTTTTTTTTGACTCCATGACACTACCTCTCAGACTGACTTTTGGCTTGAACATGTTCACTCTTCTGATTCATCCTCCTGCTTTTGATATTCTCTTTACTTTATTGCGGCACCGATAGCTCTTCACCAGGGGATCATAATTGGAAAACCTATAGTGTGCTGAGTTCAGTGCACTGTCGGCTTTCTAGTGGTATATAAAACTACATGTGCCCGTGGATATGGAAGTTCCTCTTTAAATGAGTTTATGTTGGTTGCTGGGTGGAAAAAAGCGTTATCTTAAAAAATCTAACAAATTCTATGCAGTTGTACAAGGTTGACAAGTTAATAAATATGGGACTCTCAGATTTTTAAAAAAGCTTATTTACAAATGACTTCTTTAGCCAACTATAAGATTATGAAGCAATTGAATGAGTTGTGAAGCTCTACCCAGAGGCTGGATTGTGTACTAAGAATCCCATCTTTGGTAAAAAACAACAACAACAAAAAAAAACAACCCCCACCTGCCCCCCCCCCCAAAAAAAACCCTTTTGGGTATTTACAGAACAATTATCTCTGGCAGGAGTCATGAGAAGCTTCCTTTTATGACTGATTTATATCAGAAATTCCTGTTATCAGTCCCTCATTTCATATTTAAATAAGATATTACATGACAACTTTTGTATAAATTATATTGAGATTCTACGGAAAATTCTAATAAGAAGGAATTCTAGTCCTCTGGCCATCAGTAAGTTAGCTGGTGGGTTTGCTCTATGTTAGCACAGTTTTGAGTAGATGTTTTCATATTAATCTCTAAAGTGATCAAAAAATAAACTGCACCTATCTCTTCATTGGCTTTATTAATTATTGAAATTGATCTTATCTTGTATAGATCATGGGGCTTATAAATAGAATCTTAAGTGTTCCAGGCCTGAGATATTATCTTTCTGGAAAAGTCCTGAATTTCCAAAGATAGGACAAGGGATATTTAGGGTCAACTTGTACTTCCACTGTGAATGTTGGACAACAACGGGGGACAAGGAGAGTGTAAGTATTTGCAATGGTGAAATCAAATGGATCAATGAGAGAACATCACAGAAAGGTTATATACTTGACATGCACTACTTTTTGGTGTTTTCAGGTCAGGTCTCCATCTCTCTTTTTTCCTATATTATCAAAGGGATTGTAAGGGAATTGCTAGTAGTGCAATTCACTAGTGCTGCTGCTGGAACAATGGAAGAAGGGGAAGACATACAGTGAGCCCTAAACTCAACCCAGCCCCTGTCCCTACCTAATTGCCACAACAGCTTGGCGATGATCCCTTCTCTGAAATAAGTGTTACACAGAACAAGACAGGACAAAACAACACAGAAGCAAAGTGAGAGAGCTATGGGTCAAAGCCAGAGAGTCAAAGCAGTACAAAATCGTAGTCCAAAAGAGTAGTCACAAGGGAAGTCAGAGGTCAGTAATACAATAGTAAGAGCAAGTCGAAAGTTAGCGAGGACAAAGTCACAAGACAGAGTCAAAATAGCCAGAAAAACTGTGTGGGCTGATTACTTGTATATAGGAAGCCCAGGACCTGCCCCAGTCTTGACTGGGAGACAGGCTGTCAATCGCACAGAAAAGATTAACTATCTGATGTTGTTAGGGAGTGCTAGATGACAATTCCCCAGTAGCTGCTGGAGAACCCTGGAGGAAGGGGTACAAGAGACAGTGAGCCCTAAGCTGAAGCCCCCACTGTCCCTTCATGTTTGCCTAGTCCTATTCTATGTAATAGGCGGCAACTAGGAGACTGACCCTTCCTATATATGTGACACACAAAATGCAGACAAGATGAACAACAACAAAGGGAGGTCAGCTAGCCAGGGTTTGGTAACAGTCGAGCAATGCAGTGCCAAATCAAAGTCCAAAAGAATAGTCAGTAGGGAAAGCCAAGGTCAGGATTAAGAATACAAGTAACAGGAAGAGAAAACGCCAGCAAGCAAGAGGCAATAACAGGCACCAGTGTGAATGTGAGCCAAGACTAAATAGGGGAGGATGAACCTTCCCTGGACTGACAGGAAGGCAGGCTGTCAATCACAGGGCAAGACCAAATTAACTACTTCATGGACTGAGGCAGACAAGGGCAGAAGACAGGTGTGGTGCAAATTCAATTACAGAACTAGAGCTGTGTTCACACAGTGCAACCAAAAAATCTAAGGAACTAAACTGCACACGCCTCCTGCACCGCCACATGCGAACAGAGGGTGGCGCAGTGACCTGAACAGGCAGAGATGTTACAGATGTACAGAGGGAAACAAGGTGCAAGAGATGTCTGTGATGGAAATGCAATTACAGAAGAGAGGTAATAGAGCAGTGTCCACACAGAGCAGCAAAAAACTCTAAGCAAAGAATCAAACTGAACACTCGTCCAGCGTGCAAGCGGAGGGTGGCGCAGAGACCTGAACAGGCAGAGACGTTACAGGGATGTAGTGGGACAGTGAAGAGAATGAAA
The DNA here is from genome assembly GCF_031893055.1 of Leptodactylus fuscus. NCBI lineage: Eukaryota > Metazoa > Chordata > Amphibia > Anura > Leptodactylidae > Leptodactylus > Leptodactylus fuscus. The sequence goes on from NC_134267.1 coordinate 114,674,505, forward strand.
TGAAGTAATTTCTTCCTGGAGAAGGAGATCAAGAGGAGAAGAAGGTTTTTTTAAAGCATTTATTTATTTTATTTTTATGGTGACATGTCTACATTAATACTATATTGTTATACTTGCTTTAGAAAGAGAAAAAAAGCTAAGTATTATAATTTTTTTTTTTTTTTTTTTGGGGGGGATCAGATACAAACTCCCCATAATCAAAGGTGGAACACCATAGCTCCGCTTAACACTGCACATTAGGAAAGCTTTTTTAAAAAAATCTTTTTGCCCATTAATATAAGCATCATGTTAGAAAATCTGACTGGGTCTCCTATTCAGATATGTGATGTAAAGACTGACCTGCTGATTCACGCAGCATCTGCTATGTGGACTTGAAGTTAAATTGTATGCAAGTCTTACATCCAGGCTCTCATAGAATTATATAGAAAAAAATAATTTCTTGGCACTATGTGAATTGGCAGATGAATTCTCCACTCTTCAGGTTACATCATATCCTATTCTAATGAGCAACATGAAAATTTTCCCCATATCATTAACACTTAAGCTGCTCCCATTAGAGAGGACCTCTCGCTATCTCCACCAACTTTAGCTCTTTGCATCCTTTAACAGGTTCACTCCATTAATTCTGTTTTTTTTCCCCCAGCGCTCACCATTCCTGAGCCATCATTGCAGTTATTTTTGGTGCCTATGTATTGTAAGGGGGTATGATTCAGAGCTCTCTGACACCCTCCAATCTGAGGCAGCCAGTGTCAAGCTAGTTCAAGACAGGGACTAGTCAGCAGGCTACTGAGAGGGCAAAAACATACTGAGGCAAGGACTAGGCAAATAAAATCATTTTTAAAGTTTTAGGAATTTTTAAATAGGTGTCATGTAATATTTGGATGTACAATGATTGTACAGTGGATCCACAGAATGAATTGCACTGGTGAGCCTCAGGCACCCCTGTCCAACATTATAGAGAAATGGCACCTATAAAAGGTTGCCAAGAACTGCAGTTCCTGGAGGTGTATAAGGTCCTCTTTAACCCCTTAGTACCATGCTTCATAAAACTATGGCGCTGCCGTCTAGGTGTTAAGGCAAACCGCCTTACTATTATGGCAGAAGCCTTCCGCCCTTTCAGACACACCTGAATTAATTTATTCAGTACTACAGTGAACATTTGTAGCCCCCAAGTGTTGCATAAATTTTTTCTCAGAAATAAATGCACAGGAAACTAAATTAATGCAACACTCAAGGGTTAAAAATGCTTGCTACACCACTTCATACATATCCTAAGGGGTGTGGTTTCCAAAATGGGGTCAAGTGTCAACGGTTTCCAGGAAGATTGTTAGTTTTTGGACACCATGTCACATTTGCAGGGACCCTAAAATATGCCCCTACCAAATGGGGCCACTACTTGGGGAATTCCAGTTTACTGGCAGCTCTGGGGAAATGCAAAAGCAACATGGCATCCAGAAAGTCCTAAATCTATACTCCAAAGGGTAAAAAGTGCAGCGCTCCACCATTCTGAGCCCATCTGTTCCCAAGCAGAAGCCCACATATTCAACTTTTTTATACCTTGGACAGCCCACTTAAAAGTTTTAAGGGTGCATGTCTCTGTTGACACAAAGTGGTCACAACATATTGGGAACTGAATGGCATTTTTTTTTTAAATTTCTATTTTCACTTTGCATCATCCGCTGCACATTTATTTTTGGAAACCATCTCTTAGATCAAAATGCTCATCTTATCCCTTGATAAATTCTGTGAGGGGTGTAGAGTCTAAAATGGGGGTATGGTCAGAGTATCAGCAAAATCTGCTTTTCAAATTTCCCTTCCCTATGGCGCACTGCCTGGTGCCCAAACGGTAGTTTACATCTACATGTGGGGTATTTCCAAGCTTGGGAGAAATTGACTAACAGATTGAGGGATGCATTTTCTCCTTTTACCCTTTGTGAATGTTTATATTTTAGAGCCAAATGAACTAATTATTGATAAAAAAAATGAAATGTCTAAATTTGATCTTCATATTGTTTTAATTTCTGTGAAATGATTAAAGGATAAATGGGGTGATCTATAGGGGGTTTCTGATATAGGCCTTTAAATTCTCCTTCAAATGTGGAGTGGACCCTAACCAATGGGTATGGTAAATTTTCTTGTAAATCTAGAAAAATCACAGTTACACTTGTAAGCCTTCTAACGTCCAAAATAAATTGAAGGATGATTAGAATATGATGCCAATATAAAGCAGAGATATGGAAAATAATATTTATTAATTATTTTGGGTGCTATGACTATCTGAAAAACAGAGCACTTCACATTTTTAAAATTGTGAATATTTCCAAATTTCCATAAAACTGCCTATTTCTTCCTAAATAAATGTAAAAAAAAATATAGATCAATTTACCATTAACATGAAATACAATGTGTCCTGAAAAAACAATCTCAAAATCACTTGACATGTGACATGAATGAAAGGTGCCTCAACCAGACAGTGTTAATTTTATTCATAGGTAAATTGTATGCACTTGAAAAAGCGTTGTGCGAAATAAAGCTTTTTCACCTCATTTGGGCGAGCGCGGTATTTTCCTTCATCTTCCGCAAGGAAGACGGTCCATCTTTTCTTCTACTTGACATGTGACATGTCCGTTTTGAAAAATGATATTGTATCCTTAAGGCTAAGGCCCCATGTAGTGTAATGCAATGGAAAAAAAGCTGTGGAAAAAAAACGCATTGCAGTTTTTTGCACATCATTTTGCATTGCGTTTTTGGTGCATTTTTTTTCTCTGCAATTTTTCTTCCCTTATTAAATGTATATGGGAAGCGCATTTATTTCCAAAGGGAAAATTGACACATGGCATTTTTTAACAGCAAGGAGTCCTTCAGAGTCCTGGACCAATCGGGTTTTGGAGGAGTAGGGTAGAGCGCACAAGACCCAATAATTCAAAGAAATAGGTTGCATCTCATCGGAGAGGTTACAAGCAGGTTTCAATTGCACTTGAGAAAGGGCTCAGCCCGAATTGCGTTGTGCTTCATACTCAAAGTTTTTGAAGAAATTTTCTTTGAATAATTGGGTCATGCGTGCTCTACCCTACTTCTCCAAAACCCAATTGAAGGACTCCTTGTTGTTCATGTTGACGCAACCTCGGTTAGCGTAAGGGGAAAGCTGCTGCCACCACTTTGGGCTTATTATAATCTGCTGTTATGGTGTTGTGACTTATCACAGCACCAGGAGTTAAGAGGCCACTCGTTAACTAATCTCAATCCACCATATTATCTATAATACTACACCATACGGCGCTCGGTGTCTCTCCCCTTTTGTATTTCACACTGCGTTTTTTTTCCGCAATGTGTGGATGGGATTAGCCAGAATCTCATTCAGTTTGCTGGTATTTTTTTTTCTGCATTTCTGCAACGTGGACCTTATCAAGTTTAGAATTGCAATTGGAAGGAAAGTAAACTGCCCACTGCTGCCCATACTGCCTACATCTCATCCTAGTCCTGCGCATGTCTGCCCTGCAATATTGCTAACAGATTTACAAGGCAACGGAGGGAATTGCGACTCCTTGCTGCAGACATGCTCCTTGTAAAGTCACTACCACTGACATAAATATTATACTATTTAATGCTATCATTATAAAGCACTGTGCACATTAGCAGCACACAGGGCTGTGGAACATTATGTGGTGACAGTCGTTTCTCTTTCCCTTTGTAAGGCCGCTGGAGTACACAAGAGGGAGACAAACATCTTCATAGATGAATATAAGACATCAAGAGATGAAAAGCAGTTAATAAATAATATACATTATCAACCAGTGTGATAAAGCGGATTGCATTGTAAGTCATGTGAAGAAATCTTACAGAATAATGCTAGGAATACTATTCGTGTTGATCATGCAAGTGGGCTCAGTCATAGTTATTAGTAATAATAGTAATAACATAATAGAAGATATAATCACCAATGAAAAATATAGGGCACCTAGTAATTCTGATAAACGTCATCACAGGGCTATTCCAGGTGGGTAACACTTGTACTTTTATCATTAGCGTGGACGTTGGTATTTCAGTGACATACCTGTTATGTTATTCTTGCTTACAAGAGAATCAGACGCTTCTTGGTATACATTCCAATAATACTAAAACGAGGATTAGAGAGTCTAGATACAAGAATCTACACAGATCTAGTGTTTCTAAACAATATTGGCATTGCAGCAAATGGAGACTAACCACAGCTAGGGGAATGAAGCATCTTTTAATGTGCCGGGCAATAGCGAGATAATTAGGCCTATAAATAAAAATAAACAGATCTTCAATGATGAGAGTGGTGTCCTCCAATAATGAAATCTGCATACATTTAGTCACGTAAATAGCTTTATTGAGGAATGGAAAACACAAGTACATGTGTCTCAGCATTGCTCTTTTTATAACAATGTTAGACTGGAGACAGCTTAGGTAGATTTCACATAAACACACATATTTCTTCTCGTAATTTTAAGATGAAAATGTCTTCTGCTTCTAGAGTTACGTAGACAACAAGAAATCATGGCGGCATACTAAGAAAATTCATCGGAATTCTAGCTCTACCTGCATAAAAAAACTTGCTATGCACCATTTTTTATTCTGTGTTTATACACATTTTATATAGCAACGAATGGGTGTGGATAATATCTAGAAAAGGTGGAATGGACTTTACCAATGCGCCACTGTTAATGATAGCAGATGTAATTAATTGGTCACCTTAAATGCTTTCTATATGTACAAAATATTTTACATAGGATGATTTATGGGAAATGCCTAATGGTGTAGCATAGCAAGTAATATTTTTTTGGGTCTGATGTCTATAGTAATTCATATTGCTCTTTGGTAGTTAATAGATATCACCTAATCTCTGAAGGTTAAGATTGGGGTTAAAGTGTCTCTTTCAGATTATAATAAACTGGATTAAGATGTATGCAGTTCTCAATGAACTCAATAATACAGTGGGGAAAAAAAGTATTTAGTCAGCCACCAATTGTGCAAGTTCTCCCACTTAAAAAGATGAGGTCGGCCTGTAATTGACATCATAGGTAGACCTCAACTATGCGAGACAAAATGAAAAAACAAATCCAGAAAATCACATTGTCTGATTTTGGAAAGAATTTATTTGCAAATTATGGTGGAAAATAAGTGTTTTGGTCTGTTGGAGACTCCTTCACAGTGTCTGCTGAAAATCAGCAAAGATAAAATCCTGCACAGGATTATTTTTCCTACCACTACCAGTCTAAAAATGACGGACACCTGCTAGACCACATTACAGTCAATGGGATCTACTGTGCTACGTGTGCACCCACTATTGTAGAAGTCTGCCAAGAGACAGCACTAAAGTGGACCTAGTATCAGAAATGTCTGCCTTATTGTGGCTGGGGTATCTTCTAATTCATATAATATCCCTGCCTGATAATCTGTACACAGTAATGAAACCTTGACTAGGTTTTTAACAATTGCCAGACTATATAAAGTTCCTGAATTCATGGTCATATCCATTGGCAATCAATCAAGGTAATAGGTAATAGTTTGTCACCACTAAGATGGTTAGAGAAAATCTCTAAAACGCTGTACATTTTTAATACAATATCAGTGCAAAAATGTTTAACTATTATTATGTCTGGGGAAAGTGGTCAAAAAATGTTGTCAAATGTTGTCAGTATTCTCAGTTCAACTGCTATTCCTTTAAGATTACTGTGTCAACCTGAGAATCTTCTGCAGTTTCAGAAGGTCCCTGGGCTTGTCCAATTAGCAGATGAGGAGGCGTATAAAAAACCCTTTCCTCCTGAAACAGGTGCCTGCTAATTTAGTTCTGTAGTTAGGCTCTGAAGCCTGATAATATACAGTATATTGCATTTCTTTATTCTGACTCTTGGCTTGTTTCTGGTTATTTATTTGTTTGCTGATTCCACCTTTGACGTGATTGCTCAGAGCTTAACCTTGGCATTGTATTAGATATCTGTGTGTCTCCTTTTTCTGGCTCTGACATGATCTCTTCGTACTGACCATTGCCTGAACATTTATTCCTGTTTTGGTTTTGTGGGTTCTGGTTTTGGTTTCATTTGTGGAGCATTTATTGGTGATAACACAGACCCCCAGCTGGTGCTGGTGAAGGCACCTGGAAGTCTGGGCCTATGTCTCAGCACTGTATTAGATTTAAGCAGCTGTTCTATTGCTCTCTGCTATCAGCCAGACCATACTATTTTGTGATATTTAGTATATGGTAGGACAGTATTAAACATGATGGACTGTTTAGGCATAGAAGTAACAGCACAGTATGGAACATAATGGACAGGCAGATAATAGCAGTAGCATCAATTGGTGTCTTGATAAATAGCTAATTCCACTGTCAACAGCAGCAGATATGTTCATTGGCATCAGCAAGAAGTGTATGAAAATTCTCATAGTTCCAAGCTTGTTTCGTTTTTACAAATGTAATGTTTTCCACAGTTGTGGAGGACAGTTTGGTCTACTTTTGTTTGAGAATGCCGCCTACTGTGCTGAATACCCTCAGGGATTAGTTCTCATACACAGGATATCTCAGTCAGTGTATACCAATTCTCTTGGGTATCCATACACCTTATTCACCACACATGCAACCATGAAAGGGGGACTCAGTTTCCACACTCCCAACTCGCCTATCACACTAGGCTATGCAGAAGTGAAGTGACCTTCTACAATCACACATCTACTCAAATAGCTGCCACCACCCACCACTTTAAGGTAGATGAGACACCACTATACCAAAATCACGCACAGATAGCAACCAGTAGTAAGTCTAAGGGTATAGGGAAACTGACAGTAATCCAACACACTAATTGTCCCTATTGAAAAAACAAAAATAAGTAAAACTTAACTTTTAATATACCAAAGTTAAAATATTATTGCAGTCACTGACAAGTAGTAAAGTACTCCTAGTGGCCACCCTCTGTGTTTCAATTTAAAGTGGATGCATAGAGCACAATACACACTAAAAGAGTGGTTAGAGAATTGTCCCTGGGTGAGTCATTAGCAGTCTGCTTCTTTTTTTGGGCCACCTGCTGTTCCTCCCCACCACTTCCTAGTCTCTATCCACCCCACAAATAAATCAAGCTGTAACTGGTCCGTTTGGAAGCTGTTAGTGTAATCAATTCTGAGTTGTACATAGAACAAAAGTAGACTAGTAATGGTGCAAGAGCCTGGTTAGATATACAGAACGATTCCTGGTCAGTCCTCCGTTCCCCAGTCCACCATAACCAGTCCCTCCTTTCCCCCAATGTTTGGGGTGTAACACTCCAACACCTACAGCTCCTATACTATTAATTGCCCCTACGCGTTTCCCTATTGAAAATAGTTCATCAGGGGGATTTTTTTTAGATCCAGTATGCGGTAAAAACCACAATTCGCGGGACCACGGTGGTTGGCCCCGCTACTTTAGTGACTGACACTGATCGCTGTAACTCCTCGGACTTAAATAGAGCCGTCCGGGAGCGCTCCCCCTCCAGAACCCCGCCCTCTCTCACAGACCGCACCAATCGGGGCGCGTCTGAACACATTACGTCAGGGATGGGCGGGCTCGGTACACTGGTCCAGGGTTACGAGTACTCGCGCATGCGCGAATTGAAAATAAAGCGCAAGTCTTTCTCTCCCGCTGCGGTCTGCCTACATTGCTGTGCCGGAAAGACCCACAACATGTAACGTGGCTCTTACATCAAAAGGGGTTATAAATTACAGGTTGGCAAGGAGATCCATGATGTATCCCATAGCTCTTGTATCACCTGGGATATAGATTACAGGTTGGTAAGGTATAACTCGATATGGGGATTTGTTAATTAATCCAGACCAATGGACTCCCACAGGTCATGTCATCAGATGGTCATAACTAATCTATGACATCCTTTCATTCCTCAGATTCTACAGAGTACTGACCCACATTCTCCCCACCTATTAACCCCATAAATATACACTTATAAGGGGTCCCTGAACCCTATGCAATGTATCAGTGACATAGAACACTCAGAAAATATAGGTAGGCAGAGTAAGTCCTCAAATGGGGCTAATCATTATTACAGACCACTAAGGTCCCAAAAGTAATGTCCTAGCATGGTCACAAATAAATCATAACGCCCCTGAATCTATACCATATCCCCTTGTCAGATCCTATATAAACCTCATCACTCTGCCAACCTGTTGTCCCCCTTGTTGGCTACGTCTTAAATGGGTACCTGATCGCATCCATAAACAAATGTCAATGAAATACAATAATCGGGACACTTCATACATCCCTGAGCGCCAATGACCTCTCCAGCATAAACCCTGGACACCATGGAAAAGAATAACTACACATGCGTGTCACTGAAATTGCTGGAGATGTTAAAAGAGTGGGACGTTGTACCATAATTGAACCACACCTTCAGCTTATTTTTAGTTTTACGGTGTCCATTACATCACTGTATAAAGGGTAGGAAAGAGATGGAGTCGTTCAAGCCAGTCGGTTTGACCGACTTGAAACGAAAAATCCATTGCGCCTCCTTTCGGAGAATGTATCCATCCCAGTCCCCCCGTCTAATGGACCTTGGGATCCTCTCAACTCCCTGGAACTTAATGGCAAAAGGGTCCCCTGCATGATGTAACCATATATGATTTGCCACAGGTGTGTCCCTCCTATGGACAATGTCCCCTATGTGGTCCAACTTTTGTTTGAGAATGCCGCCTACTGTGCTGAATACCCTCAGGGATTAGTTCTCATACACAGGATATCTCAGTCAGTGTATACCAATTCTCTTGGGTATCCATACACCTTATTCACCACACATGCAACCATGAAAGGGGGACTCAGTTTCCACACTCCCAACTCGCCTATCACACTAGGCTATGCAGAAGTGAAGTGACCTTCTACAATCACATATCTACTCAAATAGCTGCCACCACCCACCACTTTAAGGTAGATGAGACACCACTATACCAAAATCACGCACAGATAGCAACCAAAATGATATCTAGCCATAAGTGATATTTACTCACTGACACATTGAAATGGCCTCCTTACTACCACTATGAACAAGGTAAAACATAACTAGGCAGTATAAGGTATATACAGTTCTTCACACCCTCTCTTACTGTACATTGGAGGATGGACAAACAATACTAATGGCAAACTAAGCCAATTCCCAGGGTCAGGGCTCAAAGTATCTGCTAGAGAAAGGGCACAGTCCAGGAATGATTGAACTTGGTTGTTCAGGTTGTGCATATCCACTTGCTGATGTTTGTCTGGTTGAAGCAAAGTGCCTTTTTGAATAAACAGTCAAAAAACTTAACTGTCACTTTCAGCAAATGGTTTTGGTTGGTGTTGGTTCACAGAGGGGGTGGTCTGGGGACTCAGCAGGGAGAGGGGCCTCTCCGTTGGACATGTGGCTTACAGATGTTTGGTTGGTGAACACTGTGGCATGCTGGGTACAGAAAGTATCTTGGTTACACATCAATTTTGTCACTCTTTTGGAAAAATGTTCCCATTTTGCTTTTATAGCAAGGGTGTAAAAGTATGGCAATCTAATAATTATCCCTTTGCTGGATGTTAACGATAGTCTCAGTAGCACATAAGTAACCCAGCATGCAGCTTCTAATCCTTCCCAGCGTGTCTGAGGATCCACTTGTCTCATTATCCGCCCCGCACTGTGATGTTGGTCGTGAAAGTTGTTCTTCTTTCGGCCTCCCTTGTTGCATTGGTGTGAGCAATTCGTCCAATACAAAAATAAGGGAGATGAAATTGATGTTGTTCCTTCCCTACTCACAAATCGGGTAGCCTTTTCAAAGGTACAGGTACATGCATCCTTGACGAACTTCCACTGCTTGAGCTCAAAAGGACACATGCTTCCTGTTTGTTTGTTTGGTCTGATGCAGGATGTGGTTATTTACTACTTTACACTGCTTATACAGACATCTCTCCAGGTGCAAAGTGGAATTACAGTGAGTAGGGACAATGTCGATGAAGCAGTGCAAAGCAATTCTGTTGCTGCAAGTCCAGGAATGGCTGAACAATGGCTGAAATGCACAGATGCTCTCCTGGACATGAGCAGAAACCTCTTCAAGGGACAATAGGGGACATTCTTCATTGATATTGAGGATCATGTCAACCTTGGTTCATGTCAATTTGGCGCAAGGCCCTTTCTTGCAGCAAAAGTGCACTCCAAGCCCCAAGTCTAAACTTATTATAACTCATGGCACTTTTCTGGAGTGAGTTAGAATGGAAATGTTCCTCTTCATAAACGTCCTGTTCCATGTGCCAGTCTGGCTTTTTGTTAAGACTGGCACAAGGAATTATGGCTTTTAAAAATGTTTTACCACCAAATTTATGATGTTCGGGGAGCAAGATGTATTGTATTCCCCAAGTGCAGTGCAGTCCCTGCCCACGGCGTTCACCGTATAGGAAAAATATTTTTATAAGTTTGTAGACTGGATATTTTAATTTTTTTTAATTTTTACATTTTTTTTTTAAAAAAACTTTTTTTTATACTGTATTTATTAGACACCCTAGGGGTGTCTTGAACCCCAGGGGGTCTGATCAGTAATGCAAATTATTACAATGCTAATGCATTGGCATTGGCATTTGGCATTTCTATTACAGGCTGCATAGAGCAGCCTGTAGTTGGAATGATGCTGAGACATGCTTGGGATACTTCAGTAGGCTCCCAGCTGTCATGGCAATGGGTCGCTGGTCCTGGATCTTATTCTGGATGTTGAAGATCCTTCTCAAAATGTCAGTGCCTATGCACCAGCATGCTAAATGGTGCCTCGGTCAGCTTTGACCCGGCATCTATAGCGGCTACTCAGCTCTTGAGTGGCTGCTATATTTAAATACCCGACATCTCTCCTAATAGTATGGTGGATTTTGGGAAGGGGTTAATAATTCCTTTCAGTAAGGGGGCGTTCACACTTCCATTGGTATCCACTCAGCAGTGTCCGTGGCTATTGTCCATACAAGATTTTAGCAACGGATACTAGCTGGTCCGTTTGCAATTTCCATTCATTTCAATGGGATTTTATCTTGTGTCCTTTAGGGCCCCTTCACACAGAGTTTACGCTCCATGTATTCTTTAAATTTAACATGTGTAAAAATACACATGTAAAATGTAGTTAGCCATTGAGTTCAATGGCATGTTCGTATAATGAGCGTCTTCTTGCGCGCGTCCTTTTGGAAGCTGCTGTTGTACATGTACCAGTTGCTGCAATAAACTTCTCACCCTGTTCAGCTGCAACCTCTGGCTTCCTAAGTCATGGCTTCCTAAGTCATGCCTGCCTTACCATCAGGGCCCTTCTGAACACCATCATACCTGCTCAGAGAGGAGAGGTCCCCTCTTCAACTGGAACCACCTCAGGGAAAAAACTACTACCACCACTATCCGGTAGTGCTGTAGGGCCCAGTAGTGTATATGAATGCATCACCAAGTACTTTCCAGCCACAACTAAGGCCGCTGATTGACCTCAGCAGTCACGTGCATCACAGAATTAACATTGGGAAAGGCATGTCGTATGTCCGAACAGACAGCGGTAGAAGACATCGGAGCACCAGGCACAAGTGAGTATTTTTTTTGTTTCACCTTCCCGCCTCCTCTGCAATATGTCTAATCCTTTAGTGGGTTATCCCAGGAATATTAAAGCTTACCAGTGCTTACCAGTAAACTTTATTTATGATTAATACTGCCACAATGTCCACTTATATTGTTATTGCCACTTATATTCACACACATACATACACATACACAGCCTCCACTGACCTCTCTTTATAAATTATATCTCCTTACATTAGTCATGGCCCCTAGATTTTCTACCTTAAATTTACAATATCCCCAGGTAGTGTCTTATATGTATTACCCCCCCCCCCCCTATTAAAATGCTAAAATATGTAAAAAAAAAAAAAAAGTTAAACATGATACCTACCTCTGATCCCCCAAGGAGAGGCCTCTATCGCCACTATTGCTGCTGATTACTGGAAAGAAGCGGGACTTTTGTGTCTTGGCATCTTGTAGTGGCTTGTGTGACTTACGAGCTACTTACTAGTAGAGCAAGAAGCGAGACTCTTCCTCCTTTACTATGTATTTTAATTGCATTGGTGTCATGCAGATCCTGATGCAGTTCATGCGTAAGGATAACCTATGTTGCGGTGCCCCCTTCAACACACTAGCTACACTTCTGTACCTTGAATAATAAAAACAAAGTTATTGCTAAATAAAATACTCAAATAAAAAATACCATGATAAAAAGTTAGGGATATTTGATATAGTTTATATAAATTTGTCATAGCCTGAAATGGGCTTTAGCGTGGGCAGGGCCAACAGTCCCTTCATAATTATGATAATTTACACCAGTTTACTGTAATAAATGCCACTTAATAGATTTCACTGCAGGAGCAAGACCCCACAAGTGGATGCACGTAAGCTATGAAAAGGCATGTACCTTGTCATAAATGAAGTTCAACAGACTGGCATAATAAAAGTCCGTCTTAGGCTGAAGCCTTGGGTAGCGAGCCGGAGCCAAAGTTCACAGAATGTTCACAGATTTTTCCTCTGCAAACTTTCCCAGCGTTTCCATACATATAATTGATATGCTCTTCTGCTGTAAAAAATTTTTCTGCAATGTGTGGATGGGATTAGCCAGAATCCCATCCACTTCCGCCATGGTCAGAACACTGCGTTTTTGCAATTTGGGGCCCCGGCCTTAACAAATCCCCCAAGTAAACTAAGATAAATGACCATAAATTTGACAGGGCCAGTAGCCCCACATCATGCTGCTTCACAATACGGCAACAGTTGTGTAAAAGAGAAAAAGTCACAATTTTTTGCTCACAACCCCAGTTTACAGAAAGAATTGTAACTTTTTTATGCCTTGTATGTCTGGTGTACACAACGTGATCAATTTCCCCCAATGTCTTCTCTTCAAAACTTGGTTACAATGTCACTATAAAGTGACATTCATGAGTAGCAACAAAAATTGCCATGTTGTCCATGTATCCAGAAGGTGAGCTGAGGCAGAAGCATTTCAGATCCCACCAGCAGCAGAAGGCTTAAGTAGTGTTAAAGCAAAAGAAAGCAGGGGGAAACAAACACGTTCTGCCAAGCTTTACCAACACATCCTGCTGCTTCCGCGGCAATGATACAGCAATACAAAATGAGAGCAGGGCTTCAGGATGCAAACTGGGGGGATAATGGATGGTTAGAAGTAGATTACAGTGCTAATGCAGTACCAGGGGGCCGTGCTGCTGTCAGTTAACCATGAATGCAAAGCCTGAATGGTTTACCAAATGCACGAATGCTGTGCTAGGTATTTAATCCCCTTATAGCAATTCATTGTTTTCAGCACTAAGAGCAAACTGCAAGTGGTCACAACATCCATCTGCTGCTTGACATAGTGGGAGGAGAGTGCAGAGGTGATCTAACTGAGTGTGACTGGATAAAAAACATGGCTATGTACACAAATGTATAGATTGTTGTCTACCTCCAATGTGGTATGAAGAACCTACTGGGAAATGTAATTACTGGGGCCCACCGCTGTGACAAAATAACACAAAGCCTGCTGTTGTTCTTTCCACTGATATTGACACTGTTCAGAATTGTATGATGTGCTATTATAGGAATAATGTAATAAAAGCAAGAAAAAAGGAGGAGTAGGTTTTAGCATATATCATCGATTATATCTTATTGTATTTTGTTGTAATGTCATGACATTGTACTTATCTTTCTTAAACAGGACCTTTTATATCCTCGGGCACATGCGGAAGTATATACCGCTAGAAAGCCGACAGTGTACTGAATTCCCATTATGTGACCTGGGGCCAGAGATATCCATGCCATTATAATGGCAACGATATCTGTCCACTGTCAGAAGGTCGTTTCTGACAGTCTAGTTGGGCTTTGAGGAACACCCCCCCTGACAGTGCTTGTCCATAGCCCTTTACTGTCATAGGGGGAGTACAGTCTGGGGGAGTCGTGGTGTTCTTCACAGCCTAGCGTCATCGCTGGGCGGTAAGGAAAGCTGCCTCTGACACTACAAGTCTATGGACGAGTACTGTCGGGGGTGTGTGTGTGTGTGTGTGTGTGTTCCTCACAGCCTAGCTAGATTGTCAGGAACGACCTTCTGACAGTGCGCAGATATTGTTGCCGTTATGATGGCATGGATATCTCTGGCCTTGGGGCACATAACGGGAAAGCCGACAGCGCACTGTCGGCTTTCTAGCAGTATATAAATCAGCAAGTGCCCAAGGATATGAAAGGTCCTCTTTAAGGTACGCCTTCGACAAGAAATGGCTGCGTCTCAGCTGTCCAACTCGATAGGTAAGTAAATTTCAGAATACAGATGATGTTAAAGTAAAAGCTCACTGTCATAAAGCTATGTGTCATAAGATAACTTCAAAGAAGATTTGTGAGCTTGTACCCTAATTGCCAGAAAGAAGGGGAAGTTACATTGAATTTGATAGGTCTATAGAATTCAACAACTATTCATTCGAAGATATTAAAATCTCAAAACAGAACCAATGTGACAAACTCTTATGTTTTTCTAAAAGGAACAAAGAAAATAAACTACCTATAAGTCAAAGCAGAAAATTCAATATCTAAGGTCTTGTGGGACCTGGTACAAACTCTGACCGGGGCCTCCTTCCTGCAGCATATTGTTATTAGCAATTGTTATGGATACTGCAGCAGTATCTAAGATACTAGAAAGGGATACAACTATAGTACCTATAACTGCGGTTATCAAGAAGTGAGTGGGCAGCACAGCGGCTGGCATATAAACAGTATTCGGAAACAGATGATCTGCATGGGTCCTAACAGTCTAAAATCTAAGAGATCAGTGGGAGTGCAACACCCGGGACCCCCTACTGATCAACTATTTGAAGGGACTGTGGAACTGAAGTACTTTTGGGAGTGCTGTGACCCCTTCACTATTTACATTGCACAGTATGTACTTTATAGTACCATTGTATGTAATTACAGCCTCTAATAACATTACATGGCTACTATAAAACAGATGGCAAGCAATGTAATATGAATAATGTGTTCCCCAGAGCCCCCCACAGTATAATGCTCAACAGTGGCTATACACAGTATAATATGCTTTCCACAGTAGCCCTACAACTTATAAAATGCCCCCAAGCGCCCTTTCCCCTGTATAATATGGTCTGGAAGCCTTGAGTCACTTTAGGTTAACTGCACAAAATTAGGACATATTCATAAGGTCTAGCACAAAGGTTTGTTTTGGTGCCAATCCTAAAAAAAGTGGTGGAAACACAAAATAACTGAAATTTTTATAAACTCCAACCAATGATAAGGCAAGAATAGGCTACCATAAGTCAGGATTTGAGGATCTCCAGCATGACAAGGTGAATTGTAAAAATCTTAAAAAATAAAGGTGAACAGTGTAAATGTTGAGGGACATATTTATAAGTTTATCTGCCCCTTTATACTGTTTGGTCTTTAGTAGAGATGAGCGAACATTGTTCTAACGAACACATGTTCGATCGGATATCAGGCTGTTCGATGTGTTCGATTCGAATCGAACATCACGTGGCAAACTCCAAAAAAAATTTGATTCCCCT
This sequence comes from Leptodactylus fuscus, assembly GCF_031893055.1. Classification (NCBI taxonomy): domain Eukaryota; kingdom Metazoa; phylum Chordata; class Amphibia; order Anura; family Leptodactylidae; genus Leptodactylus; species Leptodactylus fuscus. Next base: position 114,690,076 of record NC_134267.1, read on the forward strand.
CCCACCTTCCCTGGCGCTTTTTTTGCACCAATAACAGCGCAGGGGAGGTGGGACAGGAACTACGACACCGGAGGCATCGAAAAAAATCGGAAAAAGTCATTGGCTGCCGAAATCAGGTGACCTCCATTTTAGACGAATAGTGGATTTCAAATCCGGGTCATATGAGAATGTGAACTTTGTGACTAAGAGACAGGGATAGCTGTACAGGCAGGGATAGCTAGGGATAACCTTTATTTAGGGGGGAATGTTATTAAAAATAACTTTTTGGGGCTCTATCGGGTGTGTAATTGTGATTTTTGTGACATAAACTTTTCCCCACAGGAATGCATTGGCCAGCGTTGATTGGCCAGAGTACGGAATTCGACCAATCAGCGCTGGCTCTGCTGGAGGAGGCGGAGTCTAAGATCGCTCCACACCAGTCTCCATTCAGGTCCGACCTTAGACACCGCCTCCTCCGGCAGAGCCAGCGCTGATTGGCCGAAGGCTGGCCAATGCATTCCTATGGGAATGCAGAGACTTAGCAGTGCTGAGCCAGTTCTGCTCAACTACACCGTGTGCCGGTCAGCCCATCTGATATAGCAGAGCCGAGTGTGCACACTCGGCTCTGCTACATCAGATGTAGCAGAGCCGAGGGTGCAGTGGAACCCTATAATGCACTCCCACTGCTTAGGCCTGGGTCACATCTGCGTTCGGGTATCCGTTTGGGGACAGTGGCGTAAATACCCCCATAGCAGCAGAGGCAGCTGCCACAGGGCCTGGGACATTAGGGGCCCGGTGACAGCCGCTACTGTTTCGGTTTATTATTTTTTCTTAATAGGCCGTAATGGGCCCTATTTACTTACCGATCCTGGCAGGGCCAGGATCGGTAAGTGACACCGCGGGCCCCACTAACACTATCATTATACTCGTGGGGGGTCTTTTCAGACCCCCGAGTATAATGATCGGAGGCCCGGGAGAGGTAAGAAACATAAAAAACACTGTTATTTACTTCTCCATGATCCGGGCAGGCTTCAGGCCTAGTTGTCTGACGTCTCATGACCCTGGCCTGCGTCTGACGTCATTGAAGTTGGATTACAGCGGAGGCCGACAGCGTTGGAGCTGGGAGATAGGTGAGTGACAGAGGGTTTTTTTATGTTTTTCTCCCCCTGGGTCTCCGATTATTATACTCTGGGGTCTTTTGAGACCCCAGAGTATAATAATTGTTTATGAGTGTCCACAGTAGGGCATAATACTGCGTGCAAGGGCCACTATGGGGAATAATATTGTGTGGAGGGGCCACTGAGGGACATAATACTGTGTGCAGGGGCCACTATGGGGAATAATATTGTGTGGAGGGGCCACTGAGGGACATAATACTGTGTGCAGGGGCCACTATGGGGGATAATACTGTGTGCAGGGGTCATTATGGGGGATAATACTGTGTGGAGGGGCCACTGAGGGACATAATAGTGTGTGCAGGGGCCACTATGGGGGATAATACTGTGTGCAGGGGCCACTATGGGGGATAATACTGTGTGCAGGGGCCACTATGGGGGGGATAATACTGTGTGCAGGGGCCACTATGGGGGGGATAATACTGTGTGCAGGGGCCACTATGGGGGGATAATACTGTGTGCTGGGGCCACTATGGGGGATAATACTGTGTGCAGGGGCCACTATGGGGGATAATACTGTGTGGAGGAGCCACTATGGGGATAATACTGTGTGCAGGGGCCACTATGGGGGATAATACTGTGTGGAGGGGCCACTATGGGGGGATAATACTGTGTGTAAGGGCCACTATGGGGGATAATACTGTGTGGAGGGGCCACTGAGGGACATAATAGTGTGTGCAGGGGCTACTATGGGAGATAATACTGTGTGCAGGGGCCACTATAGGGGGATAATACTGTGTGGAGGAGCCACTATGGGGGGACAATACTGTGTGCAGGGGCCACTATGGGGGATAATACTGTGTGCAGGGTCTACTATGGGGTATAATACTGTGTGCAGGGGCCACTATGGGGCATAATAGAGTGCGCAGGAATGCATAGGAGGGGGTCGGTCGAGGTCTTCGGTGTCGGTTGGGGAGGGCCCCATGTCAAAAGTTCGCCACGGGGCCCCGCCATTCCTAGTTACGCCACTGTTTGGGGACTTTGCTTGGGGACCTAAGGAAACCCGCAGACCCGAAGTGTTATTTGCAGGACTTTTATCTCCGCATATTTCATGCGGATAGGGGAACGGAATGGCCGAACGCAGATATGAACTGGGCCTTAGATCTTTTTGTGATGAGTGATCCTTACTTTTGTGCATGTCAGCCAATAAGCATCAATACATTAGAAGTAGCTGTTTCTCATCATCATCATCATCATCATCATCAATACAATATCTAGACACAGGAACATTTTCATGCAATAAACAATTATTGGAATTGAAATATTGTTATATTTTGCATGATCTAATAATACATCAATATAGTAATGTTTAAAATATAATAATCTAGATTGCAATAAACAGCAAATTGGTTTAGGGGTGTTGATGTGAAACTGTATATATGCAATATACTCATTGCAAATAAAAAATACAATAAAAATAAGACTCAAAAATGCGGGATTGCTGCAAAACTCTGCATGCAGTTGTATCTCAGGCAGATATTTAAGTTATTAAGGCAGTGGGTCTTGCCACAACAGGACGTAAAAGTTACTCCACCACTACCCAATGAAAAGGCTCTCAGAGGCTACGTTTGTTTAGTGTAGATAACTGGATTTGACTGGTAACCGCTATTGACAGGGATGTTATTAGTAGAGATGACACACACATCTCGTGTGTAGCAGAGCTCAGCGCACACTCAGCTCTACTACATCTCTACAACAGAGTGTAGAGATGTAGCAGAGCTGAGTGTGTGCTGAGCTATGTTACACCAGAGATGTGTGTGACAGGAGGAATAGCCAAGCTGAGCGCACAGCTGGCACTGCTTCATTTCTCCATAGGTATGCATTGACCAGTGTTGATTGGCCAGTCTTACAGCATTCGGCCAATCAACACTGGTTCTGCCGGAGGAGGCGGAGTCTAAAATCGGACCAGAATGGAAACTGCTGTGGATGGCTCTTAGACTCCACCTCCTCATGCAGAACCAGCGTTGATTGGCCGAATGTTGTAGACTGGCCAATCAACGCTGGTCTATGCATTCCTATGGGAAAAAGTCAGCTCCAGCATATCACAAGCTGACAGGGGATCCCGACATAATAAAGGTACTTGATGACCCCAAGCATGCTTCCCCTGCTGTCCCAGTTGCTTTCCACGGTGTTGGCATCATTTCCTGGGGTGTCTTAGTGGACTTGGTGACCCTCCTGAGTCGAATGGTAGGATCCCCTGTAGCGAAGCATTTTCTCCCATAGACTATAATGGGGTTCGAATAGTCGAATATTGAGATGCTATTCGTAATGAATATATCGAATATCGAACATTATACTGTTCGCTCATCTCTAGTTATTAGGTGTTTGGAGCAGGGGTTATATGAGGGCATGCACACATGGCAAAAGGGCTCTGGATGATCCAGTAAAAATCAGTAGAGTAGATCATTTGATCTGTTGACAAGCATGAGCTACCAACATTTTATTCTTCTCCCACCATCCAGACTCAGATGGCACCTTTGTTATACACCCCTGTCTCAGCTCACACCATTTCCTGTTAGCAGGAGAAAATTTGATGTCCTGCCATTGAGAGGCAGCCACCATTGTTTTTCTTTGCAGAGAGGTTGTGGATGAGAAACCTGGACTGCTACAAACCTAACACATTTTGTCATTAATGAGGAGTCAATGATGACAATCCGGTTCAAGTATGGAGTCCTCATGGTGAGAACTTAAACCCTGCCTCTGCTATGGAGCAACACACTTCCCCAACTGCTGATGTGATGAGTCTGTGGAATCAATGCATATGACAGTTTGTCACCCCTAGTTGTGATATAAGGGACAGTAACATCTCAGCGATATGTGCAAGAATGTCCAACTGACATGTTTCAACAGGATAATGCTCGCCCACACACAGCATATGGGACCAAATGGCACATCAGTATATATATATATATATATATATATATATATATATATATATATATATATATATATATATATATACACACACTGTCTACCAATAAGTATTTTGGACACCCATGCGAATGATAGAGATATCTGTGGTCGTGATGTACATGATGCCTTCCGTCGTTAAATAGGAATCAACATTGGCATTAGTTGCATGCAAGATGCCACAAAATACAGAGTTGTCCGATTTCGAGAAAAGGGTAATTGTAGCGTACCACAGAAATGGTCAATACTTAAAGAGGACCTTTCATCAGATTGGGCACATGCAGTTCTATATACTGCTGGAAAGCCGACAGTGCGCTGAATTCAGTGCACTGTCGGCTTTCCCGATCTGTGCCCCGGGTAAAGCGCTATCGGTCCCGGTACCGTAGGGCTTTACAGTCAAAAGGGCGTTTCTGACACTTAGCCAGGGACGCCCTTCTGCCCAGCAGCGCCTATCGTGCTGTACTGTGGAGCGGGGCATTGTTGGAATGTGCCCCGAGTCGGCAGACCCCCAAAACTGGGAGATAGAGGCCGACAGGTGCTGGCCAGAGAAACTGCACCCAACCGATGGCTCACATACACTTGGAGTTTCACCAGGCATCCGGGAGTATTGTGTCGATCAATACCATCCATAAGGAAGCATCTGCTGGGTTCTACCAAATGTTCAATGTGAATAAATGTTTTTCTATTCTACCACAGGTGTCCAAATACTTATTGGTAGACAGTGTGTATAGTTAAACCAGTACAAAAACACCAACCAGTCCAGTTAACATTTTCGTGACAGATTTTCACCATATGTTATGCATGCTGGCCATCATCTCCAAGAAGACCACCTCCCTAGAAGACCACTTTACAATTTTGGGTGGTCGCCTCAATGAGACATCACATTAGCTACATATTGTATATTACAGCTGCAAGTAGTTTCCCCAGTCACTCATATCTTTTCTGTAGTGCAGAGATATGGCAATACCTGCTATTGATGTAAACCTTGAGTTATGAACGAATTCATGAAGAAATTGCTACTGTTTTATACATTAATTAGGGGAAATACAAACATGGCTGTGGTTGAAATCCTCTGAGTGCTTGAACAAAGAACGCAGAAGCCTTTTGTTATAGCATAAAACAAACTTTGCAAACACGATACTGAAGAAAAGCGACGCTCCCAGCGGGAGGCATATATTTGTACAGCTACTGATTAATATGTTTGTAAGCAACACATTACACACTGTATGGTCGACACTACCGGGCCTTTTCAGCTGAAATGAGCAATGACTTTTATTCATTAATATGTGGTTTATCAGTCCTAATTCTGAACTAAGGGTTAATGAAGAGACCACTGAAGATACTGTAGCTAGTGAGCAGTGGCGTAACTACCACCATAGCAGCGGTAGCAGCTGCCACAGGGCCCGGGGCATTAGGGGCCCGGTGACAGCTGCTACCGCTGCTATCATTATTCTCGGAGGTCTTTTCGGACCCCCGAGTATAATGATCGGGGCCCCCTGTTGGTGGAATACTTTCCACCAACAGGGGGCCCCAAAGCTGCAGCAACGGCTGAGACACAGGAGCTGCAGGTCTGGCTCCTGTCAGCGCTTCAGGACGTTTCCCCCCTCTCTCCCCCCTCCCTTTCTCTGCTGTCCTCTGCCCACCAATGAGAGGAGGAGGCGGGGCTTATCCCTGCCGAGCTCCAGCACAGAAGAGAAGAGGAAGAAGCTGCTCCAGGAAAATGAAACTAAAGCTACACAGGTACGTACTGGGGTTACTATACTTATTACTATCAGGCATTTGGGGGGATTACTTGTGTTTTAGTAACTCCATGTGCCTCATAGTAATAGCAGTTAACCCCATCATCTCCCTCACATTAACCCCTGTTTGCCTCACCATAAGAGTTACTGATGTGTGAGACATTTGGGGGTAATAGTAATGAAGATACTTTATTATTACCTCCATGTCTCTCATATATCAGTAACTCTTATGGTGAGGCAGACAGGGGTTAATGTGAGGGAGATGATGGGGTTAACTTCTATTAATATGAGGCACATGGAGTTACTAAATTGTAATGCACAGGGCCAGATTTTTTTTTATCCACAATTTGTCCTGGTATAGCGGTCAGCGGGTGACAGTATTTAGTCCTGTAGGGGCCACTAAGGGACATAATACTGTGTGCAGGGGGCCACTATTGGGTATAATACTGTGTGCAGGGGCCACTATTGGGTATAATACTGTGTACAGGGGCCACTAAGGGACATAATACTGTGTGCAGGGGCCACTATGGGACATAATAGAGCGCACAGGAATGCGTAGGAGGGACTCGGTCGAGATCTTCGGTGTCGGGGGGGCCCCATGTCAAAAGTTCGCCACGGGGCCCCGCCATTCCTAGTTACGCCACTGCTAGTGAGATAGTGTACATACCCTTGAATGAGTTTTGTTATGTCTCTGCAGCCTTCTGCTGGTTATAAAGCAACAATATGTGAGACTTGGAAAGTACTGCAAAGGACAGGTCTTAAAATAATATCGTAGAATGAGAATCAATGTTTTCCCATTGCTTCTTGCTCTTCCAGAGAATATAGTTCTGCAGTTATCATTTACAGAAATTTCCTTACTATCATACATGCAATATCTCTAATACAGTGACCAAGACCAATGCAAAAGTCAGAATACTATGACCTATATTTACTAAGATGGCTGCACCTCAAAGTAGCCAAAAGTGGCTACACTGGCACACTGTGGCGCATCGCAGCCTATATACCTTGGTTGCCCCTTTTTAGACAAAGTAGGACGGGAATCTGGTTGGGTCAGTTATGCCAGTCTTATTAAATCCCCCCAATCTCCTGACTATTATTATTATTATTGCACTAGTTCTTCTGTACATAACTGATTAATCATCTATGGGAAGTATGAATGCAAAAACTGCAAAAACATTTTCAATTGAATCTCTTAAGCTGCTTTCACATGACCAAGTTGTGAAACTCTATCTATGTGTGTGCTACATTTACCAGACTACTATCACTATAGTTATATATGATGCCTAGAGTCCCTACCTCCCCGCAAAACACTGACCAGTACTGTAATGACTATGGGACAATATTTCACAGGGAGGCAGGGACTGCAGCCGAGTTTTACAGCAGAGGCTTGAGTGAAAGAAGCCACTCAAAAAGTGTTATGTTAGGGGCAATATGGTGGCTCAGTGGCTAGCACTGCAGCCTTGCATCGCTGGAGTCCTGGGTTCGAATCCGCCAGGAACAACATCTGCAAGGAGTTTGTATGTTCTCTTTGTGTTTGTGTGGATTTCCTCCCATTCTACAAAAGACATACTGATAGGATAAAAAAAATAAATAAAAATAATGTACATTGTGATCACTATATGGGGCTCACAATCTACAATAAAAAAAAAAAAAATGTTATTTTCCCCAAAGTGGTATAAATAAAGATGTCAGGTCATCCAATAAAATATAAGCTGTCATATAATTCTGTTAACAAAAAAAAAAAAAAGTAAGTTATGGGCCTTGGAAAGTGGCGGAAAAAAAAATTATTACTTTGCAAATGTAGTAAAACTTATAAAAAGTATACAAATTTGGTATCAATTTATTTATATTAATCCAGTGAATAAAATTATCAGGTTATTTAAGTCACAGCAAGAATGGTACAAAATTTATATCAGCAATAACAGAATTGCTGGGGTTTTTTTCTATTCCTTTCCAGAAAGCGTTAATGTAAGTTAAACAATGAGATATATTTACCCCAAAGTAGTGCCATTAAAGACTACAACTTGTCCCACAAAAAACAATATAGAGCTTAGTCTGTTATGATATAAAAACTCCAAAAACGTTTTGTTCATCAAGGCCTAAAACAGATCAGTCACTGAAGGTTAATAAGACTGTTCAGCCTATGTTCATCCAGAAGAAGGCAAAACACTCCATGAAGTATAAGCCAATTTCCTTCACCTTAAGGCACCTTTACTCAGTCCTCCAGAGGCTGGCAAATGTTCATTGACAATCTAAGATATGATATATCAATTGGGGCTCATTTGTATTTGCCTTCTACACAAGCTGATGGAAAATATACAATGAGAAAAAAAAGCTAGCAGAACCCATTGAAATCAATGGGAGGCTTTTTTCACACCGAAGCCACACCGAATTCCTTACCATTTTCCTCCGTGTGAATGGACCCAAAAGGTGCTTTTTGGGAAAAAAAAAATTCTATACTCCAAATATGTCAATTACAATAAACCCTGGGATCAACAACCCAACTAGAAATGAGCGAACAGTAAAATGTTCGAGGTTTGATATTCGTTTCGAGTAGCCCCTCAATATTCGACTACTCGAATCAAATATCGAATCCTATTATAGTCTATGGGGGGAAAATGCTCGTTTCAGGGGAAGGCAACGTTCGATCAAATTATACTTACCAAGTGCACGAGTGAGGGTCGGGCTGGATCCTCCAAGAAGTCTTCTCTGTGCAGCGTCCCCGCGGCATCTTCCAGCTCTGAATTCACTCTGCCAGGCATCGGGCCCGATCAGAGCCCACTGCGCATGTCCACACTACAAGCGGGCATGCGCAGTCGGCTCTGCCCAGGCCCGATGCCTGGCAGAGCGAATTCAGAGCCGGAAAACGCCGCGGGGAACCTGCACGGAGAAGACTTCTAAAGGTAGGAGAAGAACCAGCGTTGATTGGCCAACTGTATAGCATTCGGCCAATCAATGCTGGTTCTGCATCGAACTTTTCCATTCGAATAGCGAATGGTATTCGATCGAGTATGAGTATATTCAATCGAATACCTACTCTATCAAATACTACTCGCTCATCTCTAAACCCAACATATCGGCAACCCATCTAAAAAAACTCATAAACAATAACCTAGAATATTGTTAAACTCAAGGGGTCCAGAAATAACAATTCAGTTCTATGAATTATACTCTGTATTTGGCAGAAATAAGCATAAGATTAAGTTATTTTGCAGACTCTTGTTCAGAACTTTGGGGCTACTTTGAGGTAAGAGATTACTAAGAAGGCAATGAAAAAACTTTTCAGGATCCTATGTGCTTTATCTTAAAAAAAAATAAAAAAAATAAAAGTTTTTCTTTTTAATTTGATAAATTATATAATTATTAGTCAATGCAATGTCCACTATGGGGAGCAAACTGTATAAAGATTTATAGTGCTAGTAAGTACTTATATAAATGTGTGTACCGTGAGCTAACTGCAATCATAGGACAAGCAGGGGGTCACTACTGCTTACCTGTAGTGTCAGGTGACCTTTTAGGATAAGTTCCCCTGGATATGTATGTACACTAGTAGCACTATTTCTTACCAGTTTGTGATTTGTATTTAACGTTCCGTTTTTCCTGAGTTAGTGTTTATTGACTAGCTGCCATGTTTCTCATATACTGTACACATAGAAAATTGGAAATCCTGTGCATTTGACTCTTTCTAACACAAAAACAGCACCAAGCCCCAGTTCACATGGGGCGCGGAATGGCGGATTTCGGTCCTGACTCTGACGTGGGAAGCTGCGTCAGAATAGGGCCAAAATGTGCCTACCACGACTGTCAGGTTTCCGACATTCGTGGCTTCCTGCTCTGGAGTAGGCCCAAATGAATAGGCCTAGTGCGGAGCGTGCTGCCACGAGGCGGACACCGCAGCTGCTTCAGCCACGGAATCCCCCTGAAGAAAGGGAAGCTCACTTTTGTTTCCCGTGAGCAGCAACATGCCACTCACAGAAAAAAGTAAGCTAGCGGTCTACATAGACAGCTATTGTGAGGGGGCGTATTATGACGTGGATTCAGCGCCAAAATCTGCCCCCTCATTACAGGAAAGTGATAAACAATGTAGCTGTGAATTCAGCACTGCTGCGATGTAAAACACTCACTAACCCCCCGAATAGAATACTGAATGCATTAAAGAGCGGCTAGCTAAGAAACCACATGCACCCCATAGACTATAATGGGGTCCATGTGTTTTCCGTGTGGTGTCCGCACGAATTACGTGGAGAGAAAAGTGCTACTAGCACTGTACATTACTGTTCATTATAGAGTACAGCAGTGAAAATTTTCTTAGCACTATTCATAAAAGTTATAGGAATTATATAATAAGGCATACCAATATTAATTATTTGTATATATTATATTGATATCAGATTTCTGTACAGTGAGGAAATGAGGAAACTATTGTTTGGGTCAAACTTATAATTATTTTTAATCTTTCAAATTGACCAAAGTTTTGTAATGTAAGGCAAAATGGGAGAGATCAGATTTTAGTGAAACCTCTGAAAAGAGTTTTACGCATTATGTACAGTAGATAACAAGTTTTCACTAAAGGCATGGTGGTGGTAGAAGTCCATATGAACCCATTGTACTGAGCAGCAGGTATAGAGTGCCATCATATTGTGTCTGTATCAGAATATCTGTATAAACAGTGTACAGATTCTGTATAAACCCATGAGAAATAAACTCTCCGCATATAATTGGAGCTGCATTGCTTTGATTCAGAGCAACAAGATTCAGGTGAGGAGCCCCATTGTCTAGGTCTTCTTAGTATAGACCTTGTATGATAAGACGAATGAGGGGAGGGAACTAGCTTTGGTCATGTTTTTGGCTCAGAAAGCTGGCTGTCACTTTTTAAGTCCACTGAAACATTGTCCTGACAAACTCAGCCGAAAAGCATGAATACATCAGCATTAAATACAATAATGCAACCCCCTATGATTCAGATCTGGATTGCTGTATCTGACCTGCGATTTAATTTGCTGCTGCAGAGCATATTCTTTACATACAACCGATGTTCTCCTACTTTCTTCATATTCACAAATCCCTAATAAGTTGGCCAAAGTTTGACAGACCTAATGAGATAACTCATACATAAAGCTGCATCACAGCTCTTTCTAGTAATTGTACTTGATGGATCAAGTGCATTAACCTGGTGGAAAGGTGACAGCTGGTGTTCTAGAGCTACTGGAAGTCAGTTCCAGAAATAGCCATGATGTATTTCATTACAGCCATTTCCCCATGAACTGCAGCAATTTAGGTATAATAAATGCCAATGGCACATATGGCATGGCTCAGTTATACAAGCTCATTAAATGCTGTGCCACATATGTGGGTATCAATTGTTTTGTCTCTCCATATAGCAATTCATAAACAGAGAAGTAATCCACTAAAATATGATAGCAAATAGTATATTTATTCCTAGCACCTGTACAGCTATCTGTCTTTAGGAATCCCTTTTCACTTATAACTATAGATGAGCGAGTAGTATTCGATCGAGTAGGTATTCGAATGAATACTACGGTATTGGAAATATTCGTACGCGATCGAATACTACTAGCTATTCGCAGTAAATATTCGATTCAGAACCAGCGTTGATTGGCCAAATGCTATACAGTGTATAGCATTTGGCAAATCAATTCTGGTTCTGCAGCAGGCTTGTCCTTGCTAGTCGGGGGAGCAGGCAGCTTGCTGTTACAAGAGAGCTGTCTTTTTCTCATAGGAATGAATTGACCAACGTTGATTGGCCAGTGTACAGTATTCGGCCAATCAACACTGGCTCTGCTGGAGGCTTGTCTGTGAGGAGGCGGAGTATAAGATCGGACCACAGTAGTGTCCATTGTGGTCTGATTTTAGACTCCTCTCCCTCACAGACGAGCCTCTGGCAGAACCAGCGTTGATTGGCCGAATGCTGTACACTGGCCAATCAACTCTGGTCAATTCATTCCTATGAGAAAGTCAGCTCTCTTCCAACAGCAAGCTGCCAGCTCTCCTGACTAGCAAGGACAAGCCTGCTGCAGAACCAGAATTGATTTGCCGCGTCCCGCATCTTTGCTAGTCGGGATTGCTGGCAGCTTGCTGTTATGAGGGAGCTGACTTTTTATCAGCACAACTGCAAGCGCTGTGCAGCTATAGCCCACGGACCCCATAGACTATAATGGGGTCAGTGCGCTTTAACTGCACAGCGCTCCTCCTAAACACTCTCCTCCTGCTATTCGTGGACTTGGTGACTCTCCTTTAGTCAAATAGTGGTTTCCCCTGAAACGAGCATTTTTTCCCATAGACTATAATGGGATTCGATATTCGATCGAGTAGTCAAGTAGTAGTAGTAGTAGTAGTAGTAGTAGTAGTTGAGCAGTAGTACTCGAAACTAATATCGAATCTTGAATATTTCACTGTTTGCTCATCTCTACTTACAGTCTTTGCCAAAAGTATTGGCACTCCTGCAATTCTGTCAGATAATACTCAGTTTCTTCCAGAAAATGATTGCAAGCACAAACTCTTTGGTATTAATATCTTCATTTGTTTTGCTTGCAATGAAAAAACACAAAAGAGAATGAAAAAAAGTCAAATCATTGATCATTTTACACAAAACTCCAAAAATGGGCCGGACAAAAGTATTGGCACCCTCAGCCTAATACTTGGTAGCACAACCTTTAGACAAAATACCTGCGAACAACCGCTTCCGGTAACCATCAATGAGTTTCTTACAATGCTCTGCTGGAATTTTAGACCATTCTTCTTTGGCAAACTGCTCCAGGTCCCTGAGATGTGAAGGGTGCCTTCTCCAAACTGCCATTTTGAGATCTCTCCACAGGTGTTCTATGGGATTCAGGTCTGGACTCATTGCTGGCCACTTTAGAAGTCTCCAGTGCTTTCTCTCAAACCATTTTCTAGTGCTTTTTGAAGTGTGTTTTGGGTCATTGTCCTGCTGGAAGACCCATGACCTCTGAGGGAGACCCAGCTTTCTCACACTGGGCTCTACATTATGCTGCAAAATTTGTTGGTAGTCTTCAGACTTCATAATGCCATGCACACGGTCAAGCAGTCCAGTGCCAGAGGCAGCAAAGCAACCCCAAAACATCAGGGAACCTCCACCATGTTTGACTGTAGGGACCGTGTTCTTTTCTTTGAAGGCCTCTTTTTTTTTTTTTCCTGTAAAGTCTATATTGATGCCTTTTCCCAAACAGCTCTACTTTTGTCTCATCGGACCAGAGAACATTCTTCCAAAACGTTTTTGGCTTTCTCAGGTAAGTTTTGGCAAACTCCAGCCTGGCTTTTTTATGTCTCTGGGTAAGAAGTGGAGTCTTCCTGGGTATCCTACCATACAGTTCCTTTTCATTCAGACGCCGACGGATAGTACGGGTTTACACTGTTTTACCCTTGGACTGCAGGGCAGCTTGAACTTGTTTGGATGTTAGTCGAGGTTCTTTATCCACCATCCGCACAATCTTGCACTGAAATCTCTCGTCAATTTTTCTTTTCTGTCCACATCTAGGGAGGTTAACCACAGTGCCATGGGCTTTAAACTTTGTAATGACACAGGAACATTCAGGTCTTTGGAGATGGACTTGTAGCCTTGAGATTGCTCATACTTCCTCACAATTTTGCTTCTCAAGTCCTCAGACAGTTCTTTGGTCTTCTTTCTTTTCTCCATGCTCAATGTGGTACACACAAGGACACAGGACAGAGGTTGAGTCAACTTAAATCCATTTCAACTGGCTGCAAGTGTGATTTAGTTATTGCCACCACCTTTTAGGTGCCTCAGGTAAGTAACAGGTGCTGTTAATTACACAAATTAGAGAAGTATCACATGATTTTTCAAACAGTGCCAATACTTTTGTTCACCCCCTTTTTTATGTTTGGTGTGGAATTATATCCAATTTGACTTTTTGACAATTCTTTTTGTGGTTTTCCATTGAAGACAAAATAAATGAAGTTATTAATACCAAAGAACCTGTGATTGACATCATTTTCTGGAAGAACATGAGTATTATCTGACAGAATTGCAAGGGTGCCAATACTTTTGGCCAACACTGTACATGATAAAGGGTGAGCTACAATACCAGGCCTCTAACAAGGGTATTTGTGAATTTAAAGACCATAGTTCTATGTGAAACAGTGTAAAATGAGATTGAACCTAACCTCTTTGCTGTCTGAGGTGTACTAAAAGAAAGATGCCACTCCCCCCCCCCAAAAAAGTAAAAAAGTAAATAAATTGAGTTTACATACTACTAGCTTCACACATGGCTATCGTCACATAATAAGCATATACAATACACAAAGTTATAAAAACAGTTTTTAAGAATTCTTACTAAATTACTTCAGTAAAAAGATAAAATGGGAGAGACACTGAGCGCCAATATAGTGTAGTAAATACTGGCTGATGATGGAAATTTGTATATATTAATTGATTTTCATATGTTGCTACCATATTGGACTGTTCTTTTTATAGTTTGTATTACACTTGTGAAAGGGCAGGTGCCCAAAACGCGTTGTGTTTAATAAACTGTTCAAGATCATACTTTGGTGTGCGCGCTTACTTCCTACCCCTCCACTCCTGTCGGGCTTGCCTGAGGAATCACCTATGAATTGCTTCAGTATCCGAGATCAACAATGAAAAGACCTTCTCACAACTTCTGCTTGGTTGATGGACGAGCCCACATGGCCCCCATTTTCTTTAATAGGAGTGCACAGATCACTGAGTACTGTACTCTCATTGAAGCGAATGTGAGTGTCAGTTCGTCTACCCACCAAGCAACATACTTATATTCAGCCTGGCTGCGCTTAGAATGAATTCCCACCCAGTGGGGGGTGGGGGGGGAAACTATTCTCAGGCCCAGTGGGGGTCACAGCAGAAGGCCCCCAATCAATCAAGTATTTGTCCTCCATCATTTAGGAGTATACAGTGCAGTAACATTTTGTGACTTATAGGAGGCATCGCTGACTAATCCTTCACATTTCCCTTCTCTTCCCTTTGGACTGCCATGATTACTTCTTCCAGCTGTGACTTGTCTCTGTAAAGTTTGCAGTGCAGACATCTTTAGCTCCTCTCTTCTATAGGCACCCGACCCACATTGTACTTGCCTCCATAAAGCCGCCATCCTGCTGCTACCCCAATTATAAAATATATGATATAACCCCCCCCATAATGAATAATACAACTGAGTGCATAATGTCCGTGGGTACCCTGTATAAATACTGTCCCTTATGACCATAGGTTTCCAAATTAAAAGGTTTTCCAGGTCATTAGTAATATAATCAGTGGGACTCAAAAACCCAGGACCCCACTGATCAGCTGTTTCAATGAACTGTGGTATCTCTGTAAGCGAAGTGACTGCTCCTCTGTTTACATAGTGTCATTCATCTCATAGCAGCCATGTAATGTAACTACAGCCCCTCGTCCTATACATGTCTATGTGACTTGTTTCCCCCTGACATAAATACTACTCCCCTAATGACCCTTTATATAACTGATGCCCTCTTCTAATCATAATGTCCCCTAATGCCCTAATGTCCCCCTTGTATAATGAACACTTATATAAATGACCATCTGCTTATATATACTGTATAATGCTCCCTAATGGCTCCCTAATGGCTCCTTATATAAATAACCCCTCTTGTATTAATAATGCCGTTATATAAATAATACCTCTTACGTTCATAACGCCCCCTTATATGAAATGATTCTTCCTTATCAGGGGTGTAACTAGCAAAGACTGGGCCCCCCAGAAAACTTTTGACTTTGGAATAACACCGGATCCAGGAGAGGTTTGTTACATTGGTCTTTATGTTTATCACCTCCCCTGGGTCTTTGGTTATAATACTCTGGAAAGATCCTAGAGTATTTGTTGGGGTTCATGGGCCCATGGCCTCACCTACGGATCTAATGTAGACAACATAACAAATATCATGTTTGTTTACTTTTGTAACAGAAGACAAAATCCTACATAAAGGACCTTTTCTTCCCACAGAAAAGTAAAAAACATGACCGAAGAAAGTTTTTATCATGTTTTTATCATGTTTTTTTATCATGTTTTATCATGTGTCGTCTGCATTCTACAATTAATGTCCATTGCTCTCATTCTATTCCCTTACAGAGGAGAAAGGGGCATTTTCCACTGATACAAGGTTTCTTATATTTGCCTGTACTGTTTAAGAAATTATTGTTTGATTTTTTTTTTTTTTTTGCATGTTCTCAAGTCTTATACAAGGAGCTCTCATGTTTTAATTCATATTGCTGTATTGATATATGTTACATATCCCATGGACCTCAAGTGTCATATGATGGTACTATCCAAGGTCCTGATACTGTTATATTGTATATTACACCCTAACCAAGTCACAGGTGTCAGACCAGATTTACCAGCCTGTACGCTATGGACTCAGTGTTATAGTTATCTATGATGGGGAGTGTTTGCCTCTTCACTTCATAATGCCCCATACTATAACCGCTACAGGACAGGTAGCCACTCCAAGCATGATAGCTACCTATAGTGCTAGCAGTCTGGCATAATGTACAGGATGTTAAAGGGGCTCTATCAGCAAAATCTTGCTGATAGAGCTCCACATATGCATGCATAGCCTTTAAAAAGGCTATTCAGGCACCGTAAAAGTTAAATTAAACTACCCCCCCCCCCCCCCCCCGTTTTAAAATAATAACTTAAAGAATGTTCTCTACTTACGGAACGTGCACCCTGGGCAGGCATTCAGGGTGTGTCTTCATCTTCTTCCCCGCCTCTTCTTCATCTGACGTCTTCGGGTCCTGTCCTCCTCCGGCGCTTGCTCGCGGACACTGATAAAAAAAGAGAGCCCGGGTGCATGCGCAGTAGCACGCAGCTTCTACTACGGCTACTGCGCATGCGCCCGGGCTATTTTTTTTTTATCAGTGTCCGCGAGCAAGCGCCGGAGGAGGACGGGACCCGAAGACGTCAGATGAAGAAGAGGCGGGGAAGAAGAAGACGGCGCACCCTGAATGCCCGCCCAGGGTGCACGTTCCGTAAGTAGAGAACATTCTTTTTTAAGTTATTATTTTAAAACGGGGGGGGGGGGGGGGGGGGTAGTTTAATTTAACTTTTACGGTGCCTGAATAGCCTTTTTAAAGGCTATGCACGCATATGTGGGGCTCTAGCAGCATGATTTTGCTGATAGAGCCCCTTTAAATCCGCTGTACATGCTTTCTCACATCCGAGATTCACTAGTGTGAAAACAGCCTAATTTTGAGTATTTGAGAATTTGGAAGCAAGGAATACATAATGTAAGGTTAGTGACTATGTTTGGTGGCCACTGCGGATGATGTTAGATGGACATAGTAATGAATGACTGTTAAATATCTTGTATTTGCCGGTGAGACTTGTGTCGACTGTTAAATATCCGTACCTGGCCTTGAAATTGTGGGATAGACTTATGTCACGTGTTGTAGGCCTTATCCACGATAGGAATCAGTGTAGAGGTTTATTAATATCTTGAAGGAAAACACAGGAACAGGGAAAATGTCCAAATAACACAAATATCAGTCAATTGTCAATAGCTTACATCTTCTGATAAGTTAAATCATCTGGATATCTTGTAGTTACAGCTTGGTTCATGCTTGTCATCTGGTTGGTGGACTTGGGCTGGTTACGACGTCCATGGATGTCCATCTGCCTGGACCACCCACCCTGGTGTTCCCAAAGACAGACCCAGACATGTGTATTTCTTACTCATTTATATTCATGAGAGTGGGTGTTACCTTCCATCTTGTAGCTATGTAAGGAGATTTCTAAAATGGTCTACTCTAACCGCACCCATGTCCCCAGAATATAAGACTATGATGTCAGTAGAGTGTTAACCCCATGCCTGCTAGAGAATATTGTAAATATAATATTTAACAATGACATTGTCAGGGAAGTATTGCAGGTGGTATTGAGCACACGACAGATTCTATTAATTGAGAGACACTGTGGCTGGCATTCATTGAATAAGCAGATAATGAAAATTCTAGCAGCTGTGACAGAGAACTGGATGATCAACGCTGTAGCTACTGCACAACCTCTTTCAAGGTGAAGGAGACTACTTTTATATTATATATTGTTATCTCTCTAAATAAAGAGATTCTTATTTGTACTTCACACTTTAGGTGCTGCAGACTTTCTCTTTTAAGCTAGGACCACATGGCTAACCTTCCCCACCATAATAGCTATTCATTCCTATTGAAGCGACTGCGACAGTCGCATTTAAATCCAACTAGGCCGACTTTCTGTCACATGTCAGTTGCTGTCTTTACAATACGTGCTGTAATTTTGCATCCCGGCCAGATTATTATTGTATAGTTTTGTTTTTTTTTTAATTAATGTTTATTTATGCAGGTGTGGGAAGTTAATTTGTATATTAAAAAAAAATTGCAGATGCATGTGATAGATGACATCACTGCAACGTCACGTTGCATTAAATTTATGTGATTTCAATGAATCTAAGAATTATTGACATAAAGCTTCCAACCTTCACAAAGATGTTGTGCAGCAGCTGAGGTTTGTATTATAATGTATCCAGTTTTGTATCCTCTTCTAGAAATTATTTAGAATATTGAAACCCTCATTTTCTCTCTGTCTATCTCTGCCTGTCTGTCTTTATATATCTATACATATGTCTTTAATTTAATGTATCCATTATCTATCTATCTATCTATCTATCTATCTATCTATCTATGGAATATATATATATATATATATATATATATATATATATATATATATATATATATATACTGTGTATATCTATCTATCTATGGAATATATATATATATATATATATATATATATATATATACATATACAGTGTATATATACAGTATATATATATATATATATATATTTTTTAATCCGTTGATTTATCTTTGTCTTTCATCTATTTGTCTATCTCATTTGATGTCACATCATTTGTTCTAAAAAGTATCTGTATAATATTTCATCTCCTGTTTATACAGCAACAGAACTGTCATATAACAAAAGAAGAAAGTTGATGTTCTTTTTTCTGCACCTCCTTCCTTTTAAAGGATTTTTGCATTACTGTGAAAAACTTTTGGCTCTTGTTTTTCTGTGTTTATTAACCATGCCAACATTTTTAATCTAACACCACTGTTAAAGATTGGCAGGCTTCCAGGGAAATATATCAGCCAGCCTTATTAATTTCATGCCAAGTGCTGGAGGCGTGAATGTAGAGAACGCTGTTTGACTTTGGATAATAGGAATCAGGCAGCTTAAAGGCAGGGGATAAAGATCAGGAGCCCTGTGTCTCAGGAGGAGGAGCAGGTGCAGGCTTCAAGCAAGGCCTTCAGGCCCAAAGGGGCAGCCAATGCTTGAAACAATCTGCAGTGTCTTTTTTTTTAATTTGGCATGTGCCTCTCACAGCTTAACAGACCGCTGCTCCACAAAGAGTGGTAAACAGAGAAAGGGAAATTAAAAAGAGGAGTCCCAGGGTAGACAAAAACAAATTAGGGCAAACAAATTACACAGAGTCAACAAATAAACAAGGGAACATCTGTGAATATATTTATGGGCCTTTCTGATTCTGAAAAAAAACAACCTGAGAAATGTTGGTTGGATTGTGTAATATGTGATCTTTAAAACATCCCATTTTTAAAGTGACTTGCTACTTAGACGCCTGCATCTGCTGGAGCGCGTTACATTTATTGTTCATGTGCATCGATACTTTATGAAAATGCAATGACGCTCTGTCACACAACCTACAGACAGTTCTTCAATGAAATGAATGGACAGCTCATGTGTTTGTGTTGTTTTTCTCTTGAAACATCAGATATTGGATAGAACTGAGAATAAAAGTAAATTGTTATGTTTTGTACGGAATTAATAGTAAAGCCATCCCTGCACCAAGGATCGCTGGGGCTCAGGCTCTTGGACCCACCAGCAATTATTTGCTTTATACCGCCATACATCTCTCTGCACTGGTCCCTAGTGTTACATGTATTACATGGTAGCCATTTAAATTAACCCCTAACTCACATAAAAATTGGAAAACTGTCCCAAAAGAGTAATTTTTTTTTTATTGTAGATTTTATTATAGTATTGATGCCTCATATAGATGGTATATAATTTGAGTATCTTTAGTACTTAATAACCAATTAGTGATGTAGCTGATTTTGACTATAAGGACATGTAAAATTACTCACCCTTCTTCATTCTGGTTGGCTTTTTTTCTAAAAATGTTTTTTTCTAAACTTCTTTTTAATTTATAGATTCACATTACTACTAGGAACAGGCTAGGAATAGTTAATTGCATATACTTACACAACTCGCATTGAAATACCTTCTAGCTGTTCAAATCTGTTTACTCCAAGCTCTCCCTAGTGGTGGCTGCTGGCAGAAACAGTTATCATTTAACTAGTGCTAGGTGCAGGGATGAAATAGCTGATACTGATACAGTATGGCAGAAGTCTGGCAGGAGAGACATTAAAGTGCACCTCCAGTTATAAACAACTTTTCATAAATGAATAGTACAGGTTAATATGAGAAACTTTGTAATATATCTTATTAAGGATATCTGTTTCTTTCACTGCTTAAGCTGTTTTCCTCCTCCTTATATTCAGTCTGACTGCTTGCTTACATTATATCTGTCTCTGTATTCAGCCTCATTCCTAGAACTCTGTGGAGAAGGAAGGAGTTAAGCAAGATTCTCCTGACAGCTGGTTAATTGATTTATTACATCATGCCCTGCACTCCTAGCCTCTTATCTACAACCTAGTAGTGTTCAAAAAAGCAAGGAATAGCTGAGTCTAACAGCAGAACTGGTTTGATTGCCTCTTCTATCCACATCCCCTCTTCATAGACCAATATAGGGAAAGTAACTCCCTGAAAAGTGGAGAAGAAAATCTATATATTTAATAATATGTATTACAAAGTTTATTTTATTAATCCATACTATTAATTAATGAAAAGTTGTTTATAACTGGAGGTGAGCAAAGGTGAGCAATGTGGGAATAAAGGAGAGACAATTAAAAACATTGAAATGTAGGAGGAGGAACCTACAACTTACAGCACATGCAGCCACCTTGGGGATAGTGGGTAATGACTTTAGTCCAAGGTATGTCCAAGATAACTACAGCTCTGGTTCTTTGGGCCTCTCTGATCAAGTTATATGTAGTTGCCCCAGGTACTCCCTTATGCCAGAGTCAGTGGCGTAACTAGGAATGGCGGGGCCCCGTGGCGAACTTTTGACATGGGGCCCCCCCCATCCCAACTGACGCCGAAGACCTTGACCGACCCCCTCCTCCACACTCTATTATGTCCCTTACTGGCCCCTGCACACAGTATTAACCCCAATAGTGGCCCCTGCACACAGTATTAACCCCAATAGTGGCCCTTGCACACAGTATTAACCCCAATAGTGGCCCCTGCACACAGTATTAACCCCAATAGTGGCCCCTGCACACAGTATTAACCCCAATAGTGGCCCCTGCACACAGTATTATCCCCAATAGTGTCCCTCTGTGGACACCCATAAACAATTATTATACTATGGGGTCTTTTCAGACCCCAGAGTATAATAATTGGAGACCCGGGGAATAAAAACATTAAAAAAAAAACCCACTGTTGCTTCTTACCTGTTCCCTGGCTCCTGTGCTGTGCTGTCCTCCTGTGCTGACCACCGCTCGCGTCCTTCGTGAATGACGTCGGACGTCACATGACCCGGGAAGCATGCCGGGTTCATGTGACGTCAGAGACGTCAGACAACAGTAGGACGGAGGCCTGGCAGGATTGTGGAGAGGTAAGTAACAGTTTTTTATGTTTATTACCTCTCCCGATCCGCCGGTCATTATACTCGGGGGTCTGCAAAGACCCCCGAGTATAATGATAGCCCCTGTGGGGCCCGCGGTGTCACTTGCCGATCCCGGCCCAGCCAGGATCGGCAAGTGAATAGGGCCCGTAACAGCCTATTTAAAAAAAAACGCAGCGGTAGCGGCTGTCACCGGGCCCCCTAATGGCCCAGGCCCTGTGGCAGCTGCTACTGCTGCTACCACGGTAGTTACGCCACTGGCCAGAGTAGTGACTATGACTGAGTCACAACTGCTGTCAATACAATGCTATCTATGTAAAGCTGCAAGACAATGTGTTAGGATGTAGTGGTGGTCCCTGGTGGCTGCAAATTATGGGAACTGCATCTTGGTGATATCCTTCTCATTGGTGCTCTCCATCACATTTAAGGGCCCCTTCACACGGAGTAAGCGCGCCGCCCATTTAGACACGTATACACGTGTCCGAGCGCGGCGCTTCAAAACAGAGCCAATTGATTTCAATGGGAAGTGCGCGTATATGCCAGGAGTTTTGAAAATGATGTGTAAATAATGGAAGGAATAATTTTACATACCACGCAAACAAAGCAGCATAGCTAAATCAATGTATTAATCAATGTATTAATATTTAGGTGAATTAAACATGGCCACAGTTCTGGTGACTTCTTTTTCCCACCAAATCTCCCACTGGCCCAGAGCAGTGCTGTAATGAGAAGGATACCCTATTGTTAATGATGGTGGATATAATTACACTATCTTGTGGTATCCTCCTAACTGATGTGTTATGTTACATGGGTTGTTTGTGATGTTAAATGCAATAAAGTGGCAAGAGGCCTTGTGTCAGATAACCGACTCAGTTTATGGCACATTTACTTGAAATATAGATGGCAGTCACACTTCTAATCAAGATGGAGGCTGTCTCTTTCACTTACACTTAGTTCTAATCAATTGCAAGGTATCTCTGTCTCACACACTCTCCATTTATTCTACTCTAGGTTTTCCTGAGTGAACCCCAGAGTTAGAGGATCAGGTCTAATCTGGCGCATTTCTGTTTCTTCCTTTCCTTAATGCATGGGGTTAAACAAAAATATTCTGTGAAATATTTAGGAATTACAACAATTTTTCTACAAATCCTCTTCAATTCAGGGTTTAAACCTAATTTGACAAATTAACATTACCATAAATGTTAATTTTTAATATTTTGCAGAGAATCTTTTGCAAACAATGACTACCTGAAGTCTGGTACACATGGACATCACCAAATGCTGGGTTTCCTCCTTTGTGAAGCTTCACCAAGTCTTTACTGCAGCTCGAGTCTTGATTTGTTGCTTGTATGTGGGTCTTTCTTCCTTAAGTTTTGTCTTAAGCAAGTGAAAGACAAGCTGAAACTGGTTGAGATTTAGTGATTGACTTGGCCACTGCTAAACATTCCACTTTTTTGCCTAAATTCCTGGCTTGCTTTCAAGTTCCGGAACTGTTCTGGCTGCTGTTCCAAAACTGTTCTGGCTTCTTTAGATGTTTTTTTCCTTTTCTGGTACACTTATACACCTAATCCTTGGAGAGTATTCTTCACTTGGGTGGATGTGGTGAAGGGGGTTTTCTTCACCATTGAAAGAAGTCAGTTTACCACTTTGTCTTTTCTAGATGTTCAGGCCTTTTTGAGTTCCTGAGCTCAACTCTGAATTTGTTACGTCCTCACCCATTCAAACTCCTGCGCCATCCTCTGGCCTCATTGTACACCGCAGGAGGTGTTTCCGCTCATGAGTAGCTTTGCTCCTGGACTCTTGCCATTCTGCGTTGACACTGTTAGGGTTAACTTTTGTGTGCTTGTGATTGACAGCTTATCGGCCAATCAAGTCTGGGGCGGTTTCTCGGCTTCCTTAAACTGGCTATCGGCTCACACATGGTTGCTGGCTATTCTGTCTCTGATCTTGCTAAGTGTTTTCCCTTGCTCTTGTATTATATTTACTGACCTCTAGTTTTTGGCTTTTTGACTACTCTTTTGGATTGTAATTTGGTACTGTTTTGTTTTTCTGGTTTAACCCTTGGCTTGCTGACTTCTCTACTGTGTTGTGTTGTTTGGTCCTGCTCTTTGTATTCCTTATGTAGAGTAAGGTTTGTCATTCAGTTGTCCCTGTCATTAGGACAGCTGCAGCAAATAGGTAGGGACACGGAGTGGGCCTACGTTTAGGGCTCACTATCTCTGTCTTGGCTTTCGCTAGCAGCTGTTATTTGGAATTACAGTACCTTTGGGCAATTCTATCAACATTCTTTTACTACAAGGTACCAAATTGTCCACTCCTAACATTTCTACTATCTCTCTGATGGATTTTTTTTTTTCAACCTAATGATGGCCTGCTTCCATTGAGAGCTCCTGTGACTGCATGTTGTGGGTTCACAGCAACAGCTCCAAATGTAAATAACACACAAGGAATCTTTTACCTGCTTAATTGATGATGATTAATGAAGGACTAGCCCCTGCAGCCTATTAAATAGCTTTTGAGATAATTGTCCAATTACTTTTGGTTCCTTGAAAAAGTGGCAGCTACATATTACTGAGCTGTAGTTCCTAAACCCTTCCTCCAATTAGGGTGTGAATACCCTCTTATTAAGCTGAGAATCTTCATTTTAAGCCCATATTGATTATAGAACTGTATTTTGAATATGTTTTGGTAAACCGCTAAAATGCCAAACCTTGAGGCCTTGTGGTGAGCACTTCAATCACTCACACTGTCCCAACTTGCCCCATCTGTTGGTATGATGACTGAGGAGCTATTTCATACAACAGTCGGTCACGCCTAGTGATATGAGGGACACTAACACCTCAGGGCTCGTTCACATCTGCATCCGGTCTCCGTTCTGCAGGTTTCCGTTTCCTGCACAAAACAGAGGCAGGAGACGGAAACCTGCAGGACTCTTTCTTACCCATTCATTTGAATGGGTTTGAAAGATGTCCGCCCGTGAGCGGTGGTGTGCGTTTTATGCTCTCTGCCGCGAAACCGGTTCTGTGCATGCAGAAGACGGAAACCACAGAACGGAGATCGAACGCTAGTGTGAACCTAGCGTCAGTAATATATGTAGGACATCCTGCAGTCACATGTGTTATCTCCTATGGCAGGACTCCCAACTGCCATTTTTCAGCAGGATACAGCTTATGCTCACATTGCAAGGCTGTCTAGGGGTCAGTTCACACAGAGTTTTTTGCAGGCGGATTTTGACGCAGAATCTGCCTCAAAATCCACCTAAAAAAACGCCTCCCTAACAACTCAGGACTGGATCCATTGTTGCCCTAATCTTCAGTTGTAAGAGGGGCATGATCCTGCTTCAATAGCTCCAGTGTAGTGCTGTTTAACAAGTGCTGCCCCGTCTAGTCTGCTTCTTCTTGAAGCTTTAGACACTATTTCTGGACATTTCCAATCATTGTTTGAATAGTTGCCTGGTCTTTTCTATTTTCCTCCACTTTGCCCACAATACATTGGTGAAAAGGTATGACTAAGGGACATATTGTATAGTCCCGAAACGTGTAAGCTCCTTTTTTTTGTACATATGTGAGACCCATGTTCATGTATTTTTAACCTTTTGAATTAAAAGTTATTTTTTAAAGTGGCATCCTGGAGTAACTCTTCTAACCTTGTTTGGATAGTTGCTTGGTCTTTTCAATTTTCCTCCACTTTGCCCACAATACATTGGTGAAAAGGATCTCTGCTTCTAAGGCCTCTTGCTTTGCTATATATATATATATATATATATATATATAAATATATATATGTCGTTTTGCTACAGTATATGCAAGAATTTATGCAAAGACAGAGCTTTCAAAAATAGCATAAAAGATAAAAGTTTGGCTTTCCAATTCCACAGTCGGAGACAGAAATGCAACAATCTGATCACTAGCAACATCATGTATGAAAGGCTATTCTTCTCCTACCTTTCGCCGTCTTCTCCGCGCCGCTGTTCGTCTACAATCCCGTTTTCTCTCGGTATGCAAATTAGCGCTCTAGCAGCACTGGGGGCGTCCCCAATGCTACGAGAGCACTCTTTCCAATGCCACCTCCATCTTTGTCAGCAGTGTCCTCTTCATCCTCTTCTTCCGGCAGTGGCTTGTAACTTCTAGGCCTCGGGCCTTGGGCAGAGCACACTGCGCATAGCCACAGGCCACGAGAAAATGGCCACTTACAATACTGTGCAAGTGGTCATTTTCTCGTGGCCTGTGGGCATGCGCAGTCTTCTCTGCCCGAGGCCTAGAAGTTACAAGCCACCGCCGGAAGAAGAGGATGAAGAGGACGCTGCTGATGAAGATGGAGGCGGCGCTGGAGAGAGTTCTCTCACAGCATTGGGGATGCCCCCAGTGCTGTTTGAATGCTGGGGCCCACCCCCAGTGTTGCGAGAGAGCTAATTTGCATACCGAGAGAAACCGGGGTTGTAGGCGAACGGTGGTGCAGAGAAGACGACGAAAGGTAGGAAATGAATAGCCTTTCTTAAGGCTATTCCGATGTGGTACCTAGAAAAAATTGTGTGTGAGTGAAAGGATCCCTTTAAAATATTACAGAATGAACTGAATATAAAAAAAGCTATTTAATATCTTTTTTTTTAATAAATCTTTTTTTTCTTTAACAACTACTATTTAGTCATTCACAAGTATCATCTTACTTTGTTACTTAGCTTTATACAATGTCGGAAAGCTCTAAATGATGAATGTTTACTTACAGTGAAGTATGAAAAATGGAAATCCCTTCTAGGCAGGAATATCACTTCAGTTTGTTCAGCAACTAATAAGTTGAGAGAGGAAGATCACACAAACTTTCGGATGTTTTACACATTGTGTCGTCTCCAAGGTAAACTAATCTTTACAAATATTTCTTTCTTCTTCTTAAATTCAAACAGCGTTAATGCATTTAGCAAACACTTTTGCTTTAGCTTTGGTTTCCCTTCAGCCAATGTCTGTGAGAAATTATTTCCTCACCCACCATGATTTGTGTAAGTGACATGCTGGTTCAGGAAGTTACACCTCCGCACATATGAGTGAGGGTGTCATTGGCACACTCCATTAACTGTGCATACCCAATTCGCTTGTCAGTCATCGTGCCAGACAGGTAATCTCTATCACATTCAACTTTAAGAACACTACATAAAAATAAAAAATCATCATCCACTATGTTATATATTACACTTTTCAGAAATTCTCTTTTTTAGTATTTATGGCGATCATATCAAGTGTGGCGGTAACACTGATAAATCATGCAGACTTGGTACTATTATAGCTTACCCATAGTAGCACTTTCTTGTGTTATTAATAAGTAAAGATGGTTTTAAGCTAAAAGATTTTCTTTAACAAGTGCTGATCAGCGCATGCTCTACACTGGCCACAGAGCATATGCAGGGGGGAAATCTCTAAACCTATCCTTTCCTGGTATGTTCTTTGGTTATGTTTGCTGGCAGCATAATCCTTATTATGCATAATCAGGTTTTATTGAAGGTTTTGCAAATAAAGAACAAAGACAAACAAAGAAATCTGTAGATGGGGCACGCAATCCCCAAATGACGTAAGCAGACAAGGGGGGCACCCCCGACTGACAAGGCACAGTTTAATACAAAAAATAATCATTGCTAAAGTAAAATATGGAGAAAATACGAACTGACCGTACTGGTCAACCAGTATGAGTAGCAAAAACAAAAAAACACACAAGAGGAACGTGGAGAGGGAGCAAGGCCCCGGAAGGGTAAGACATACAAACAGGACGACAGAGCCACAAACAGGAACAAGGAAGGGGGGGGGAGACAAGAAAAGAAAGCAAGAAGGGAAACTGGGAAGGGAGAGAAGAGGAGAAGAAGAAGGGAAGGTCAGGAACGCAACCAGGCCCCCCCTTAGGAAAAAGAAGAGGAAAAGTCAGAAGACTCCTGGAGTAACACCCAAGGCTGCCAGAGCCATTCAAACCTGGAGGGGTCGGGAGAGTCCTCAGCAACCAGGGCCTCCATTCTCCGGATAAGGAGGAATTCCTGGAGGAACTTGAGAAGGGTAGGTGGGGTGGGGCTGCGCCAATGCCTCGGAATGACAGCCCTGGCAGCCATGAGAAAATGCCCCAGAAGGTCTTTTTTAATAGCAGACATCTAACCAGGAATGACCGATAACAGGGCCAGTTGAGGGGAGACTACAACGGTGCGCTCACACACTCTAGAGTACAGGGAGAAGACTGCGTCCCAAAATGGCTGGAGAGCAGTGCATTCCCACCAAATATGGAGCATGGTGCCCCTCTCGGAGCCACAGCACCAACACCAGTCAGACACAGAGGGGAAGATCCTATGAAGGAGGTTCGGACACCTGTACCATCTGGTGAGGATATTAAAACTTCTCTCCAGCGCACTACAGGGCAAAGCCCATTAATGAGACAGCGTGAAAGCCTTATCCCAATCAGCAGGTGGCAGACCCAATCGAAGTTCGGCGTTCCATGTAGCCACGTATGAGGGAGACCCAGGCATAGCATCAGTTAGGAGGAGGTCATACAAAAGAGACAACGCGCGTTGTGAAGGGTCCGAGGAGGCAGCGGAGGACTCCAGGGCCAACAAGGGTGCAGAGAGCCGGGGCAGGATAGTAAACTTTCTCAGAAAGGACGAAAGCTGGCCATACTCCAGCCAGGAGAGGTGGAGGTCGGGGTGGGACAGACACAGCTGGGTGAAAGGGAGGAATCTCCAACAACCTGCTGGAGATGAACACCATCATTCTTGCCACAGCAGAGGAATCTTGACACTGAGCAACCGCAGGGGGGGGGGGGGGGGTTCGGGGGAGGAACGTGGGGTTACATAATCCTTATTATATAAGGCAATGTCCTGCTGAAAGCAGGTGACCAAGCAATGAACAAGTTTGCTTTCTTATTTCACACTATTGCAGACCAAAATGAATGTGCAATGTGAATTAAGCTTCTTATACACTTCACAGAGCTTTTGACTCTGTTTCCGCAGACAACTGTTCATCCTGACCCCCTTAAACACGTGTATGCTTATCCATGTATGTGTTTTATATTAAAAAATATAACATTTCAAATCACCCCCCTTCCCATAAATCATGAATAAAAATAAAGTCAAACATAAAGACATGAGGCCTGGTTCACATCTGCGTTCGGTATTCTGTTTGGGGAGTCCGCATGGGGACTCCCCGAACAGAATACTGAACGCATTGACAAGCGGTGAGTTTATCAAAGCACATGGACCTCATAGACTATAATGGGTCCGTGTGTTTTCCATGCGTTGTATATACGGAACATGGGGAGAGAAAAATACTTCGTGAATTACTTTCCTCTCCGTATGACTCGTGCGGATACTGCGAGGAAAACACACAGATTCTATTATAGTCTATGGGGTCCATGTGCTTTCATAAGCTTACCACTTGTCAATGCATTGGGTATTCCATTCGTCGGGGTTTCCATGTGTTCTCCCCAAACGGAATACTGAATGCAGATGTGAACCAGGCCTCAGGTCAGAAAATGCCACAACTATAAACATATTAAAATATTTATTCCTGCGTGAACTATAATATCGAGTCTCAGTGATTATTAGTGATACCGCCATACTTGAAATGATCTCAGTACATAGTGAAAAAGAGAATTACTGAAATGTGTAATATATAAAATACTGGATCATTATTTTTACTTTGTGTTCTTTTGCGCTCTTCTGTCATATCACATGCTCATAGGACGCTGACAGAGGTTAGCGAAGGTGAGTATAAATGTTTTGGTTTGTTTTTATTATTTATTTGGTCTGAAGAGACCCCAGACTATAATAATTTCTATCCTAACAAGTTTGGACTGAACTGAACTGGTGAATCGCTTTGTCTTAATTTGTACAGTTTTCTGCAATAAACATTCTCTTTCACTCTAATAATATAATAACTTACATATACAATCATTACTTTCACACATATGAAGTTTCATTTTTTTCCATCAACTACTTCTTGGTGTGTTATTTTTGCCAATGAGCGTATATTTAGCAACCTTGTTACAAGTGGTTTCATGCTGGATGTGAAGTAGATAAAGAATGTCCTTGTAGTTTCTGACTGCATGCAAGCAATCTCTTTGGCAGATAATGGCCAATAAGGTCAATTGCATTAATTGGATCAGTATCAAGCCACCTAGTAAAGCACTGTGGTGTGAAAAACATTCCCCAGGGGATAAATCTAACATAGAAGCCACTCAAAACTGTGCCAGCATAAGGTTAGGGTTATTAACCCTTTTCTGCATTTAGGTCACATTCACATACACAAGGCTCAGATTTTAAAGAATATTTTATACATTGATGTGGCTGGCTTTGATTGTTGACAGCATATGCTTTATAAATTGTAAGAATGTGTTTAGGTAAATTTCACAGTGAAGGAATACACTGGAGTGTAGGTAAGGAATACAGTATTTATGGTAAGCTTAACTATTCTTAAAGAGAAATGACCTATTATTTAAATCCTTTTTTTAAATTAAACATATTTTAAATAATTTTTGGTGTTTTTAATTTTCCATGTCATTATGAATATTTTTTAAGCCTAAAATAGTATATGTGTTACGTCCACACCCCTTTGAACTTCTCCGCCTTCCACTCGCATGCTGCAGCACAGGAGGCATATTCCGTTTTGATTCCTTGCTTAGGGCTTTTCTTGCTCTCTCTGAACACTGTCCTATTCCCTCACCTCTGTAATTGATTTTCCACCACATCTCTTTGGTTTCCCTCTGCCCCTCTAAGGCTGAGGCCTCACGTTGCGGAAATGCAGATTCTTTTGTTGCAGACTTTGGTGTGTTTTTTTTTGAACCAAACCTGGGAGTGGCTTCAAAAGGCATGGGAAATGTATAGTAAGTTCCTATACCTCTACCTTCTGCTCAATCCACTCCTGAGTTTGGCTCAAAAAACTGCAAAAAAATCTGCAACAAAAAAGCTGCGTTTCTGCAATGTGGGGCCTTAGCCTAATAGTTTATTTTAGCCTTACCTGTGTGATTGACAGTCTATCTTACTATGGGATTGGGGGCGGGTTCTCCCCTCCTATTTATTGTTTACTCACATTCACATTGGCGCTTGCTATTGTCTTGTGTGTGCTGGCTATTCTCTCTTGCTGTTTGTTACCTGTATTCATATTCCTGATTATTCTCTTGGATTCTGATTCTGTACTGTGTTGCTCGACTGTTACCAAACCCTTGGCTAGCTGATCTCCATTTGTTGTTGTTTTCTTGTCTGTGTTCTGTGTCATCACCTATATCTAGAAAGGGTTTTGCCGCCCAATTGTTGTCTGCCATCTAGGACAGTTCAGGCAAGTAGGCAGGGATGGGAATGGGGGGTTCCGATTAGGGCTCCCTGTCTTGTCATGCCCCCCCCCCCTCCAGGGTTCACCAGCAGCTACTGGAGAATTGCTATATCCTGGAGATGGACCATGTGCCATAGACACAATGGGTCTTTAACAAACCCTATTGAATTCTATGACTTTCTAGACTTGTTATGTGAGTGGATAAGCTATAAAATTACTTATTGTGACTGGTAAATTCTGTGACTTATCTACACAACTACATTTTTAAAATATAGATAATAACATACAGTCCCTGACAGAAGTTCTGTCGTTTATCTATGTTGTGGAATCAAAAGCTTATAACCTTACTTCCAGACACACAAGCAAAACTAGCACAATATTGTCTCACCAGACTGTGTTACAGGACAGAACCATCCCCCTCCTTTCACCTCATGGAACTTCACACAATGCAGGAGCTGCAGCCTTTTCTGGCTCAGGATCTACACCTGGACCGGGGCCTACTCCAGATCTGCCCTTATATATCTGAACGCCAGCACTCTGCCTGTCACCTTCTCATCATGATTTTGGTCTTCCATCTGCATGAACTTTAAGTTCATCCATTGGTTTAAGAAATGACTCATATGAAAGCTGAAACCCTCCCAAATGTGTTTTTTATTAAGAAAATAAATTGGCCTCACCGCTGAAATATTGATCATTTAATGAACACAGAAAGGTCAGATTTTGGCAAGACAAAAGTTTTGTCGCCTTGTCATATAATGCACCCAATCCTAGTTTACAACCTGACCTGTGCTCACTAATTGATTGGTTAATTAGTGGGGGTGTATAAAAAGAACTCCAGCATCCCAGACCTTCACTTCAACTACAATTTCACCTCTGACAACATGCCAAAAATCAACCCTGCGACTAAAGCCTTGATTATCAAGAGGCTGAAGACCAGATCCACTGCAGAGGTGGCTGGCACCTTTAATGTTTCTCAGCGTCAAGTACAAAGAATTAAATTTTTTTTGAAGAGACTGGAAATGTTTTTGACAAGCCCAGGTCCGGCAGACCCCACAAAACAACAGCTCAGGAGGAATGTTTGTTGGTTAGAAAATTAAAAGCCAGCCCCTCTTCCACTGCAGCAGAACTCCAACAGACCTGGCCACCTGAAGTCCCTGTGTCAACTAGAACAGTTTGTAGGATTCTGTCTCAAAATGGTCTCCATGGTGGAATCAGTGCCCGGAAGCCAGCACTAAACAAAAGGCAATTAAAGGCCCACAGCCTACTAAACGGATGGACGCTGGAAAAGTGGAAGAAGGGGGATTTCTCAGATGAATCTTCAGTTGAATTACACCACAGCCGCCGCAAATACTGCAGGAGACCTACTGGAGCCCGTATGGATCCAAGATACACCCAGAAAACAGTTTGGTGGTGGAAAGATCATGGTCTGGGGTTACATTCAGTATGGGGGTGTGCGAAACATTTGCAAGGTGGAAGTCAATATCAATAGCCTAAAATATCACGAAGTATTATCCTCCTCTTACATTCCCAATCATAAAAGGGGTCATATTTTGCCGCAGGATGGTGCTCCATCTCATACATCCATCTCTACATTAAAGTTCCTCAAGGCAAAGAAGATGAAGGTGCTCCAGGACTGGCCAGCCCAGTCACCAGACAAGAACATCATTGAGCATGTTTGGGGTAGGATGAAAGAGGAAGCTTCTTGATGAACTCTGGGGGGCATGTAAGACGGCATTCTGTGCTATTCCTGATGACTTCATCAATAAATTGTATGAATCATTGTCGAAAGGCATGGATACCGTCCTTCAAGCTCATGGAAGTCACAGAAAATATTAAATATGGCTCTAATAGCACCACAACTTCATTCACCAATGTTATGAAACATATCTGTGTATTTGGACTGAATTATTGGTTTGATTTTCACATTACTTTATGTGAGCGACAAAACTTTTGTCTTGCCAAAATCTGACCTGTGTTCATTAAATGATTAATATTTCAGCAGTGAAGCCAATGTATTTTCTTAACAAAAAAAACAAACATTCGGGAGTGTTTCAGCTTTCATATGAGTCATTTCTAAAACCAATGGATGGATTTAAATTCAGGTTATAAGCTTTTGATTCCACAACATGGATACGCGACAGAACTTCTGTCAGGGACTGTAGAACATGTTAAAAACATTTGTAACATAAGACATTAGGCCATTTTCTGGTGAGACATCACCTTTACACTGGAAATCATGATTTTGGTCTTCCATCTGCATTCACTTGTATCATATTTATCACTGAGTGATTTGTGATCCTTAAACAAAATGTAGTATTTGCTATATGGAACTTATCTAGTACTATATGACATAAGTTTAAATTATCTAGGTGTAGAAAAGGTCAGCGTTACGTCTACTGAATATCCAGAAAACTGGAGAAGACAATTTTCTAAGGCCCTCTCATTCATTTGTATGACCACAGTAAAACTAGTTAGGTTAAAAGTTCTTTTTTTTTTTTCCCCCACCATGTGGCACACAGTGTGCTCATCTCCAAAACAATCATACAGAAAAATAAGATGTTTAGTTGTTTACATGTTTTAAACTGTGTATTTTTTCTGCATTATACAATGTTTGTATGCCTTAGATTGATAGTTTCTTCTCTAATTACAGTAGTTTAGCTCTACCAACGTATCTTCAGATAACTCTGTCTACCATTACCTTAAAGGGGTTATTCCACATACAGTGGGGCAAAAAAGTATTTAGTCAGTCACCAATAGTGCAAGTTCCACCACTTAAAAAGATGAGAGGCGCCTGTAATTTACATCATAGGTAGACCTCAACTATGAGAGACAAAATGAGAAAACAAATCCAGAAAATCACATTGTCTGATTTTGTAAGAATTTATTTGCAAATTATGGTGGAAAATAAGTATTTGGTCACCTACAAACAATCAAGATTTCTGGCTCTCACAGACCTGTAACTTATTCTTTAAGAGTCTCCTCTTTCCTCCACTCATTACCTGTAGTAATGGCACCTGCTTAAACTTGTTATCAGTATAAAAAGACACCTGTGCACACCCTCAAACAGTCAGACTCCAAACTCCACTATGCTGAAGACCAAAGAGCTGTCAAAGGACACCAGAAACAAAATTGTAGCCCTGCATCAGGCTGGGAAGACTGAATCTGCAATAGGCAACCAGCTTGGATTGAAGAAATCAACTGTGGGAGCAATAATTAGAAAATGGAAGACATACAAGACCACTGATAATCTCCCTCGATCTGGGGCTCCACGCAAAATCTCACCCCGTGGGGTCAAAATGATCACAAGAACGGTGAGCAAAAATCCCAGAAACACGAGGGGGGAACTTGTGAATGAACTGCAGAGAGCTGGGACCAATGTAACAAAGCCTACCATCAGTAACACACTACACCGCCAGGGACTCAGATCCTGTAGTGCCAGATCTGTCCCACTGCTTAAGCCTGTACATGTCCGGGCCCGTCTGAAGTTTGCTAGAGAGCATTTGGATGATCCAGAAGAGTATTGGGAGAATGTCCTATGGTCTGATGAAACCAAACTGGAACTGTTTGGTAGAAACACAACTTTTCGTGTTTGGAGGAAAAAGAATACTGAGTTGCATCCATCAAACACCATACCTACTGTAAAGCATGGGGGTGGAAACATCATGCTTTAGGGCTGTTTCTCTGCAAAGGGCCAGGACAACTGATCCGAGTACATGAAAGAATGAATGGGGTGATGTATCATGAGATTTTGAGTGCAAACCTTCTTCCATCAGCAAGGGCATTGAAGAGGAAACGTGGCTGGGTCTTTCAACATATCGTATAAAATTTAGATAAATCTTTATTATACCAAATACAATCGTAAAAGTAAGTAGCAGCTGGGCAGATGGTTAAGCCAAAGTTGAAAACAAAGTCTCCAGATCTCAACCCTATAGAAAACCTTTGGAGGGAGTTGAAAGTCCGTGTTGCCAAGCGACAGCCCCAAAACATCACTGCTCTAGAGGAGATCTGCATGGAGGAATGGGCCAACATACCAACAACAGTGTGTGCCAACCTTGAGAAGACTTACAGAAATTGTTTGACCACTGTCATTGCCAATAGAGATGAGCGAACACTAAAATGTTCGAGGTTCGAAATTCGATTCGAACAGCCGCTCAATGTTCGTGTGTTCGAACGGGTTTCGAACCCCATTATAGTCTATGGGGAACAGATACTCGTTAAGGGGGAAACCCAAATCCGTGTCTGGAGGGTCACCATGTCCACTATGACAACCCAGGAAATGATGCCAACACCTCTGGAATGACACTGGGACAGCAGGGGAAGCATGTCTGGGGGCATCTAACACACCAAAGACCCTCTATTACCCCAACATCACAGCCTAACAACTACACACTTTACACACTCAATACCACCTCTCTGACAGTAGGAAAACACCTTGAAACATGTGTATTTGGCACTTGCAGTGAGGAGAGCTTGTCACCAGCAGTGAATTTGGCCCTTGTAGTAAGTTGAGGTTGGCACCAACATTTGTTTTGAAAATCAGGGTGGATTGAGCCTCTAACCAGCAGAGTTTGGGCAAATTCATGGTGGAGGGAGCCTCTAAAAACCCCAGTTTGGACCAATTCATGGTGGAGGGAGCCTCTAAAAACCCCAGTTTGGACCAATTCATGGTGGAGGGAGCCTCTAAAAACCCCAGTTTGGACCAATTCATGGTGGAGGGAGCCTCTAAACAGCCCAGTTTGGACCAATTCATGGTGGAGGGAGCCTCTAAAAACCCCAGTTTGGACCAATTCATGGTGGAGGGAGCCTCTAAACAGCCCAGTTTGGACCAATTCATGGTGGAGGGAGCCTCTAAAAACCCCAGTTTGGACCAATTCATGGTGGAGGGAGCCTCTAAAAACCCCAGTTTGGACCAATTCATGATGGAGGGAGCCTCTAAACAGCCCAGTTTGGGCAAATTCATGGTGGAGGGAGCCTCTAAAAAACCCCAGTTTGGACCAATTCATGGTGGAGGGAGCCTCTAAAAACCCCAGTTTGGACCAATTCATGGTGGAGGGAGCCTCTAAACAGCTCAGTTTGGCCAAATCCATGGTGGAGGGAGCCTCTAAAAACCCCAGTTTGGACCAATTCATGGTGGAGGGAGCCTCTAAAAACCCCAGTTTGGACCAATTCATGATGGAGGGAGCCTCTAAACAGCCCAGTTTGGGCAAATTCATGGTGGAGGGAGCCTCTAAACAGCCCAGTTTGGACCAATTCATGGTGGAGGGAGCCTCTAAAAACCCCAGTTTGGACCAATTCATGGTGGAGGGAGCCTCTAAAAACCCCAGTTTGGACCAATTCATGGTGGAGGGAGCCTCTAAACAGCCCAGTTTGGACCAATTCATGGTGGAGGGAGCCTCTAAAAACCCCAGTTTGGACCAATTCATGGTGGAGGGAGCCTCTAAACAGCCCAGTTTGGACCAATTCATGGTGGAGGGAGCCTCTAAAAACCCCAGTTTGGACCAATTCATGGTGGAGGGAGCCTCTAAAAACCCCAGTTTGGACCAATTCATGGTGGAGGGAGCCTCTAAACAGCCCAGTTTGGACCAATTCATGATGGAGGGAGCCTCTAAACAGCCCAGTTTGGGCAAATTCATGGTGGAGGGAGCCTCTAAAAACCCCAGTTTGGACCAATTCATGATGGAGGGAGCCTCTAAACAGCCCAGTTTGGGCAAATTCATGGTGGAGGGAGCCTCTAAACAGCCCAGTTTGGACCAATTCATGGTGGAGGGAGCCTCTAAAAACCCCAGTTTGGACCAATTCATGGTGGAGGGAGCCTCTAAAAACCCCAGTTTGGACCAATTCATGGTGGAGGGAGCCTCTAAAAACCCCAGTTTGGACCAATTCATGGTGGAGGGAGCCTCTAAAAACCCCAGTTTGGACCAATTCATGATGGAGGGAGCCTCTAAACAGCCCAGTTTGGGCAAATTCATGGTGGAGGGAGCCTCTAAACAGCCCAGTTTGGACCAATTCATGGTGGAGGGAGCCTCTAAAAACCCCAGTTTGGACCAATTCATGGTGGAGGGAGCCTCTAAAAACCCCAGTTTGGACCAATTCATGGTGGAGGGAGCCTCTAAACAGCCCAGTTTGGACCAATTCATGGTGGAGGGAGCCTCTAAAAACCCCAGTTTGGACCAATTCATGGTGGAGGGAGCCTCTAAACAGCCCAGTTTGGACCAATTCATGGTGGAGGGAGCCTCTAAAAACCCCAGTTTGGACCAATTCATGGTGGAGGGAGCCTCTAAAAACCCCAGTTTGGACCAATTCATGATGGAGGGAGCCTCTAAACAGCCCAGTTTGGGCAAATTCATGGTGGAGGGAGCCTCTAAAAACCCCCAGTTTGGACCAATTCATGGTGGAGGGAGCCTCTAAAAACCCCAGTTTGGACCAATTCATGGTGGAGGGAGCCTCTAAACAGCTCAGTTTGGGCAAATTCATGGTGGAGGGAGCCTCTAAAAACCCCAGTTTGGACCAATTCATGGTGGAGGGAGCCTCTAAAAACCCCAGTTTGGACCAATTCATGGTGGAGGGAGCCTCTAAAAACCCCAGTTTGGACCAATTCATGATGGAGGGAGCCTCTAAACAGCCCAGTTTGGGCAAATTCATGGTGGAGGGAGCCTCTAAACAGCCCAGTTTGGACCAATTCATGGTGGAGGGAGCCTCTAAAAACCCCAGTTTGGACCAATTCATGATGGAGGGAGCCTCTAAACAGCCCAATTTGGGCAAATTCATGGTGGAGGGAGCCTCTAAACAGCCCAGTTTGGACCAATTCATGGTGGAGGGAGCCTCTAAAAACCCCAGTTTGGACCAATTCATGGTGGAGGGAGCCTCTAAAAACCCCAGTTTGGACCAATTCATGGTGGAGGGAGCCTCTAAACAGCCCAGTTTGGACCAATTCATGGTGGAGGGAGCCTCTAAAAACCCCAGTTTGGACCAATTCATGATGGAGGGAGCCTCTAAACAGCCCAGTTTGGACCAATTCATGGTGGAGAGAGCCTCTAAAAACCCCAGTTTGGACCAATTCATGGTGGAGGGAGCCTCTAAACAGGCCAGTTTGGGCAAATTCATGGTGGAGGGAGCCTCTAAACAGGCCAGTTTGGGCAAATTCATGGTGGAGGGAGCCTCTAACCAGCCCAGTTTGGACCAATTCATGGTGGAGGGAGCCTCTAAAAACCCCAGTTTGGACCAATTCATGGTGGAGGGAGCCTCTAAACAGCCCAGTTTGGACCAATTCATGGTGGAGGGAGCCTCTAAAAACCCCAGTTTGGACCAATTCATGGTGGAGGGAGCCGCTAAACAGCCCAGTTTGGACCAATTCATGGTGGAGGGAGCCTCTAACCAGCAGAGTTGGTGGAAATCAGGGTGGAGGGAGCCTCTAACCAGCAGAGTTGTGGGAAAGCAGGGTGGAGGGAGCCTCTAAACAGCCCAGTTTGGGCAAATTCATGGTGGAGGGAGCCTCTAAACAGCCCAGTTTGGACCAATTCATGGTGGAGGGAGCCTCTAAAAACCCCAGTTTGGACCAATTCATGGTGGAGGGAGCCTCTAAAAACCCCAGTTTGGACCAATTCATGGTGGAGGGAGCCTCTAAAAACCCCAGTTTGGACCAATTCATGGTGGAGGGAGCCTCTAAAAACCCCAGTTTGGACCAATTCATGATGGAGGGAG
Source organism: Leptodactylus fuscus (assembly GCF_031893055.1). Lineage (NCBI taxonomy): Eukaryota > Metazoa > Chordata > Amphibia > Anura > Leptodactylidae > Leptodactylus > Leptodactylus fuscus. The sequence continues at coordinate 114,728,659 of NC_134267.1, forward strand.
CCTCTAAACAGCCCAGTTTGGGCAAATTCATGGTGGAGGGAGCCTCTAAACAGCCCAGTTTGGACCAATTCATGGTGGAGGGAGCCTCTAAAAACCCCAGTTTGGACCAATTCATGGTGGAGGGAGCCTCTAAAAACCCCAGTTTGGACCAATTCATGGTGGAGGGAGCCTCTAAACAGCCCAGTTTGGACCAATTCATGGTGGAGGGAGCCTCTAAAAACCCCAGTTTGGACCAATTCATGGTGGAGGGAGCCTCTAAACAGCCCAGTTTGGACCAATTCATGGTGGAGGGAGCCTCTAAAAACCCCAGTTTGGACCAATTCATGGTGGAGGGAGCCTCTAAAAACCCCAGTTTGGACCAATTCATGATGGAGGGAGCCTCTAAACAGCCCAGTTTGGGCAAATTCATGGTGGAGGGAGCCTCTAAAAACCCCCAGTTTGGACCAATTCATGGTGGAGGGAGCCTCTAAAAACCCCAGTTTGGACCAATTCATGGTGGAGGGAGCCTCTAAAAACCCCAGGTTGGACCAATTCATGGTGGAGGGAGCCTCTAAACAGCCCAGTTTGGACCAATTCATGGTGGAGGGAGCCTCTAAAAACCCCAGTTTGGACCAATTCATGGTGGAGGGAGCCTCTAAAAACCCCAGTTTGGACCAATTCATGATGGAGGGAGCCTCTAAACAGCCCAGTTTGGGCAAATTCATGGTGGAGGGAGCCTCTAAACAGCCCAGTTTGGACCAATTCATGGTGGAGGGAGCCTCTAAAAACCCCAGTTTGGACCAATTCATGATGGAGGGAGCCTCTAAACAGCCCAGTTTGGGCAAATTCATGGTGGAGGGAGCCTCTAAACAGCCCAGTTTGGACCAATTCATGGTGGAGGGAGCCTCTAAAAACCCCAGTTTGGACCAATTCATGGTGGAGGGAGCCTCTAAAAACCCCAGGTTGGACCAATTCATGGTGGAGGGAGCCTCTAAACAGCCCAGTTTGGACCAATTCATGGTGGAGGGAGCCTCTAAAAACCCCAGTTTGGACCAATTCATGATGGAGGGAGCCTCTAAACAGCCCAGTTTGGACCAATTCATGGTGGAGAGAGCCTCTAAAAACCCCAGTTTGGACCAATTCATGGTGGAGGGAGCCTTTAAACAGGCCAGTTTGGGCAAATTCATGGTGGAGGGAGCCTCTAAACAGGCCAGTTTGGGCAAATTCATGGTGGAGGGAGCCTCTAACCAGCCCAGTTTGGACCAATTCATGGTGGAGGGAGCCTCTAAAACCCCCAGTTTGGACCAATTCATGGTGGAGGGAGCCTCTAAACAGCCCAGTTTGGACCAATTCATGGTGGAGGGAGCCTCTAAAAACCCCAGTTTGGACCAATTCATGGTGGAGGGAGCCGCTAAACAGCCCAGTTTGGACCAATTCATGGTGGAGGGAGCCTCTAACCAGCAGAGTTGGTGGAAATCAGGGTGGAGGGAGCCTCTAACCAGCAGAGTTGTGGGAAAGCAGGGTGGAGGGAGCCTCTAACCAGCAGAGTTGGTGGAAATCAGGGTGGAGGGAGCCTCTAACCAGCAGAGTTGTGGGAAATCAGGGTAGAGGGAGCCTCTAACCAGCAGAGTTGTGGGAAAGCAGGGTGGAGGGAGCCTCTAACCAGCAGAGTTGTGGGAAAGCAGGGTGGAGGGAGCCTCTAACCAGCAGAGTTGTGGGAAAGCAGGGTGGAGGGAGCCTCTAACCAGCAGAGTTGTGGGAAAGCAGGGTGGAGGGAGCCTCTAACCAGCAGAGTTGGTGGAAATCAGGGTGGAGGGAGCCTCTAACCAGCAGAGTTGGGGGAAATCAGGGTGGAGGGAGCCTAGTATTAGCAGAATTGTGCAACGCTTATGGTGGATGAGTATGAGGATGCGGAGGAATTGGAGAGGTTGAGTACAGACATGGAGTTTCATGTTGGGGTGCTTTACACAGGTGGGCCCAAAAATGAAGGCTCTATCCAGTGGTGGTTCATTTTTATCAAAGTGAGCCGGTCGGCACTCTCAGCTGACAGACGGGTGCGCTTGTCAGTGATGATGCCACCGGCTGCACTGAACACCCTCTCAGATAGGACGCTGGCGGCAGGACAGGACAGCACCTCCAAGGCATATAGGACAAGTTCAAGCCACAGGTCCAACTTCGACACCCAATACGTGTAGGGCGCAGAGGGGTCGGAGAGGACAGGGCTGTGGTCGGAAAGGTATTCCCGCAACATGCGCCTATACTTCTCACGCCTGGTGACACTAGGACCCTCCGTGGCGGCACTTTGGCGAGGGGGTGCCATCAAGGTGTCCCAGACCTTAGACAGTGTGCCCCTCGTTTGTGTGGACCGGTGAGAACTTGGTTGCCTACTGGAGGAACTGCCCTCCCTGCCGCCAACGTCACATGCTGGAAACATCTCCATCATATTTTGCACCAATTGCCTGTGGCAAGCATTGATGCGATTGGCCCTCCCCTCTACCGGAATAAAAGACGAGATGTTGTTTTTATACCGGGGGTCAAGGATAGCAAAGATCCAGTACTGGTTGTCCTCCATGATTTTGACAATACGCTTGTCGGTTGTAAAGCACCCCAACATGAACTCAGCCATGTCTGCCACAGTGTTAGTTGGCATGACTCCTCTGGCCCCACCGGAAAGTTCAATCTCCATTTCCTCCTCATCCTCCATGTCTACCCATCCGCGCTGCAACAATGGGACGATTCGAAGTTGCCCGGAAGCCTCCTGTATCACCATCACATCATCGGACAACTCTTCTTCCTCCTCCTCCTCCTCCTCCTCCTCCATTAAACGCAGTGAAGCGGACAGATGTGTGGACCTACTCTCCAGCTGTGACGGATCGGATGCTATCCCTAACTCCTCTGTGTGATCTGAGTTATCCCTGATGTCAATCAGGGATTCTCTCAGAACACACAAGAGCGGGATTGTAAGGCTCACCATCGCATCCTCAGAGCTCACCCTCCTTGTGGACTCCTCAAAGACCCGTAGGATGTCACAAAGGTCTCTCATCCATGGCCACTCATGGATGTGAAACTGAGGCAGCTGACTTTGTGGCACTCTAGGGTTTTGTAGCTGGTATTCCATCAAAGGTCTCTGCTGCTCAACCACTCTATTCAACATCTGAAACGTTGAGTTCCAGCGTGTGGGGACGTCGCACAAAAGCCGGTGTTGTGGCACATGCAGGCGTTGCTGGAGAGATTTTAAGCTAGCAGCGGCTACTGTCGACTTGCGAAAGTGGGCGCACATGCGCCGCACTTTCACCAGTAGCTCTGGAACATTGGGGTAGCTCTTTAGGAAAGGTTGCACCACTAGGTTGAAGACGTGGGCCAGGCATGGAACATGTTGGAGTCCGGCAAGCTCCAGAGCTGCTACCAGGTTCCGGCCGTTATCACAAACGACCATGCCTGGGCCCAGGTGCAGCGGCTCAAACCATATTGCCGTCTCATCGAGGAGGGCATCCCTCACCTCGGAGGCAGTGTGCTGTCTGTCCCCCAAGCTGATCAGCTTCAGCACAGCCTGCTGACGTCTACCAACGCCAGTGCTGCAACGTTTCCAACTCGTAGCTGGGGTCAATCTAACAGCGGAGGAGGAGGCGGTGGCGGAGGAGGAGGCGGTGGCGGAGGAGGAGGCGGTAGAGGAGGAGGAGGAGGGGGGTGTTCTTCTCGTGTCCCTGCCAGGAATGTTAGGCGGGGAGACGAGGTACACCGGGCCAGTTTGGGAAGCAGTCCCAGCCTCAACTACATTCACCCAGTGTGCCGTCAGTGAAATGTAGCGTCCCTGTCCGCATGCACTTGTCCACGCGTCGGTGGTCAAGTGGACCTTTGTGCAAAGCGCGGAACTAAGGGCCCGCCTGATGTTGAGTGACACGTGCTGGTGCAAGGCGGGGACGGCACACCGGGAGAAGTAGTGACGGCTAGGGACGGCATAGCGAGGTGCCGCAGTTGCCATCAGGTCCAGGAAGGCGGGAGTTTCAACAAGCCGGAACGCCAACATCTCCTGGGCCAGCAGTTTAGCGATGTTGGCGTTCAAGGCTTGCGCGTGTGGGTGGTTAGCAGTGTATTTCTGCCGCCACTCCAATGTCTGAGAGATGGTGGGTTGTTGTAAAGAAGCGCCTGATGGTGCCTTTGATGGTGCAGGAGAAGGAGATAAGACAGGAACAGGGGAGGATGAGGGAGAAGTCAACAAAGTGGTGGAGGCAGATGAAGTGGTGTCCTGGCTCGTCCTCTGGAGTGCATCGCCAGCACAGTCAGCAGTGGCAGTGGCAGAGGCAGAGGCAGTGGCAGAGGCAGTGGCAGTGGCGTGAACGGCAGGCGGCCTTTGTCCTGCCGTTGCTGCCTGCCACTGATTCCAGTGCTTGGATTCCAAATGACGGCGCATTGAAGTGGTGGACAGGTTGCTCTTCTCAGAGCCCCTAATCAATTTCGAGAGGCAAATTGTGCAGACAACACTATATCTGTCCTTGGCGCATTCCTTGAAAAAACTCCACACCTTTGAGAAACGTGCCCTCGAGGTGGGAGTTTTTCGGGGCTGGGTACGAACTGGAACATCTTGGGAGATTCCGGGTGTGGCCTGGCTTCGCCTAAGCTGCTGACCTCTGCCTCTGCCTCTAGCTACCCTTTTTGGTGCTGCACTTGCCTCAACATCCACACTACTTTCCCCGCTTGACATCCCCCCTGTCCAGGTCGGGTCAGTGTCCTCATCATCCACCACTTCCTCTTCCAACTCCTGTCTCATCTCCTCCTCCCGCACAATGCGCCGGTCAACTGGATGCCCTGACGGCAACTGCGTCACATCATCGTCGATGAGGGTGGGTTGCTGGTCATCCACCACCAAATCGAACGGAGATGGAGGAGACTCTAGTGTTTGAGCATCTGGACACAGATGCTCCTCTGTTAGGTTCGTGGAATCGTGACGTGGAGAGGCAGGTTGAGGGACAATGAAAGGAGCGGAGAACAGCTCTGGGGAGCAGGGACAGTTGGGGTTATTGTTCTGTGAAGCTTGGGAATTTTGGGAGGAAGGAGGACAAGACTGTTGGGTAATAGGAGGAGAGGAGGCAGAGTCTGACTGGCTGCTGGACAATGTGCTGTAAGCGTTCTCTGACAGCCATTGCAAGACCTGTTCCTGGTTCTCAGGCCTACTAAGGTTTGTACCCTGCAGTTTAGTTAATGTGGCAAGCAACCCTGGCACTGTGGAGTGGCACAATGCTTGCTGCCCCACAGGAGTAGGCACGGGACGCCCTGTGGCTTCACTGCTACCTTGCTCCCCAGAACCATTCCCCCGACCTCGCCCACGGCCTCGTCCACGTCCCTTTCCGGGAGCCTTGCGCATTTTGAATTCCCAGTTAGAAATTGGCACTATATACCAGTAGCAAAAATTGTGGGTGCACGTAACCCCAATATATTCTTTGAATTCCCAGTCAGACAATGGCACTATATACCAGTAGCAAGAAATGAGGGTATTTATAACCCCAATATATTCTTTGAATTCCCAGTCAGAAACTGGCACTATATGGCAGTAGCAAGAAATGAGGGTATTTATAACCCCAATATATTCTTTGAATTCCCAGTCAGACAATGGCACTGTATACCAGTAGTAAAAATTGTGGGTGCACGTATCCCCAATATATTCTTTGAATTACCAGTCAGAAACTGGCACTATATGGCAGTAGCAAGAAATGAGGGTATTTGTAACCCCAATATATTCTTTGAATTCCCAGTCAGAAACTGGCACTGTATACCAGTAGTAAAAATTGTGGGTGCACGTAACCCCAATATATTCTTTGAATTCCCAGTCAGACAATGGCACTATATACCAGTAGCAAGAAATGAGGGTATTTATAACCCCAATATATTCTTTGAATTCCCAGTCAGACAATGGCACTGTATACCAGTAGTAAAAATTGTGGGTGCACGTAACCCCAATATATTCTTTGAATTCCCAGTCAGACAATGGCACTGTATACCAGTAGTAAAAATTGTGGGTGCACGTATCCCCAATATATTCTTTGAATTACCAGTCAGAAACTGGCACTATATGGCAGTAGCAAGAAATGAGGGTATTTGTAACCCCAATATATTCTTTGAATTCCCAGTCAGAAACTGGCACTGTATACCAGTAGTAAAAATTGTGGGTGCACGTAACCCCAATATATTCTTTGAATTCCCAGTCAGACAATGGCACTATATACCAGTAGCAAGAAATGAGGGTATTTATAACCCCAATATATTCTTTGAATTCCCAGTCAGAAACTGGCACTATATGGCAGTAGCAAGAAATGAGGGTATTTATAACCCCAATATATTCTTTGAATTCCCAGTCAGACAATGGCACTGTATACCAGTAGTAAAAATTGTGGGTGCACGTATCCCCAATATATTCTTTGAATTACCAGTCAGAAACTGGCACTATATGGCAGTAGCAAGAAATGAGGGTATTTGTAACCCCAATATATTCTTTGAATTCCCAGTCAGAAACTGGCACTGTATACCAGTAGTAAAAATTGTGGGTGCACGTAACCCCAATATATTCTTTGAATTACCAGTCAGAAACTGGCACTATATGGCAGTAGCAAGAAATGAGGGTATTTGTAACCCCAATATATTCTTTGAATTCCCAGTCAGAAACTGGCACTGTATACCAGTAGTAAAAATTGTGGGTGCACGTAACCCCAATATATTCTTTGAATTCCCAGTCAGACAATGGCACTATATACCAGTAGCAAGAAATGAGGGTATTTATAACCCCAATATATTCTTTGAATTCCCAGTCAGACAATGGCACTGTATACCAGTAGTAAAAATTGTGGGTGCACGTAACCCCAATATATTCTTTGAATTCCCAGTCAGAAACTGGCACTATATGGCAGTAGCAAGAAATGAGGGTATTTATAACCCCAATATATTCTTTGAATTCCCAGTCAGACAATGGCACTGTATACCAGTAGTAAAAATTGTGGGTGCACGTAACCCCAATATATTCTTTGAATTACCAGTCAGAAACTGGCACTATATGGCAGTAGCAAGAAATGAGGGTATTTGTAACCCCAATATATTCTTTGAATTCCCAGTCAGAAACTGGCACTGTATACCAGTAGTAAAAATTGTGGGTGCACGTAACCCCAATATATTCTTTGAATTCCCAGTCAGACAATGGCACTGTATACCAGTAGTAAAAATTGTGGGTGCACGTAACCCCAATATATTCTTTGAATTCCCAGTCAGAAACTGGCACTATATGGCAGTAGCAAGAAATGAGGGTATTTATAACCCCAATATATTCTTTGAATTCCCAGTCAGAAACTGGCACTATATGGCAGTAGCAAGAAATGAGGGTATTTATAACCCCAATATATTCTTTGAATTCCCAGTCAGACAATGGCACTGTATACCAGTAGTAAAAATTGTGGGTGCACGTAACCCCAATATATTCTTTGAATTACCAGTCAGAAACTGGCACTATATGGCAGTAGCAAGAAATGAGGGTATTTGTAACCCCAATATATTCTTTGAATTCCCAGTCAGAAACTGGCACTGTATACCAGTAGTAAAAATTGTGGGTGCACGTATCCCCAATATATTCTTTGAATTACCAGTCAGAAACTGGCACTATATGGCAGTAGCAAGAAATGAGGGTATTTGTAACCCCAATATATTCTTTGAATTCCCAGTCAGAAACTGGCACTGTATACCAGTAGTAAAAATTGTGGGTGCACGTAACCCCAATATATTCTTTGAATTACCAGTCAGAAACTGGCACTATATGGCAGTAGCAAGAAATGAGGGTATTTGTAACCCCAATATATTCTTTGAATTCCCAGTCAGAAACTGGCACTGTATACCAGTAGTAAAAATTGTGGGTGCACGTAACCCCAATATATTCTTTGAATTCCCAGTCAGACAATGGCACTATATACCAGTAGCAAGAAATGAGGGTATTTATAACCCCAATATATTCTTTGAATTCCCAGTCAGACAATGGCACTGTATACCAGTAGTAAAAATTGTGGGTGCACGTAACCCCAATATATTCTTTGAATTCCCAGTCAGAAACTGGCACTATATGGCAGTAGCAAGAAATGAGGGTATTTATAACCCCAATATATTCTTTGAATTCCCAGTCAGACAATGGCACTGTATACCAGTAGTAAAAATTGTGGGTGCACGTAACCCCAATATATTCTTTGAATTACCAGTCAGAAACTGGCACTATATGGCAGTAGCAAGAAATGAGGGTATTTGTAACCCCAATATATTCTTTGAATTCCCAGTCAGAAACTGGCACTGTATACCAGTAGTAAAAATTGTGGGTGCACGTAACCCCAATATATTCTTTGAATTCCCAGTCAGACAATGGCACTATATACCAGTAGCAAGAAATGAGGGTATTTATAACCCCAATATATTCTTTGAATTCCCAGTCAGAAACTGGCACTGTATACCAGTAGTAAAAATTGTGGGTGCATGTAACCCCAATATATTCTTTGAATTCCCAGTCAGAAACTGGCACTATATGGCAGTAGCAAGAAATGAGGGTATTTATAACCCCAATATATTCTTTGAATTCCCAGTCAGACAATGGCACTGTATACCAGTAGTAAAAATTGTGGGTGCACGTAACCCCAATATATTCTTTGAATTACCAGTCAGAAATTGGCACTATATGGCAGTAGCAAGAAATGAGGGTATTTGTAACCCCAATATATTCTTTGAATTCCCAGTCAGAAACTGGCACTGTATACCAGTAGTAAAAATTGTGGGTGCACGTAACCCCAATATATTCTTTGAATTCCCAGTCAGACAATGGCACTATATACCAGTAGCAAGAAATGAGGGTATTTATAACCCCAATATATTCTTTGAATTACCAGTCAGAAACTGGCACTATATGGCAGTAGCAAGAAATGAGGGTATTTATAACCCCAATATATTCTTTGAATTCCCAGTCAGAAACTGGCACTGTATACCAGTAGTAAAAATTGTGGGTGCACGTAACCCCAATATATTCTTTGAATTCCCAGTCAGACAATGGCACTATATGGCAGTAGCAAAAATAGTGGGTGTATATAGCCCCAATTCTATTGCTAGGGGACTTGCAGGGTATTTCTGGGGTGAAGGTGGGGGGGCACACCGTTGGAACGGGTATCGGGGGTATATATCGGGTATACGGGAATACACTGACAGTGTATTCCATTCAGGATCCTGGGAAAGCTGGGTTGCGGCGATTGAGCCGTCAGTGCCACGTTACACTGACAAGCTTCTCCCTGGAATTTAGCTCTTACAAGAGCTGTTGTGGTTGTCTTCTCCTTCCTATCCTAGCCTGTCCCTGCCTACCCAGAATCTAAGCCCTAGCTAGCTGGACGGAAACCTCCGTCCTCGGTGAATTGCAAGCTCAGAATGACGCGAACCTGGGCGGCGCTGTTCTTTTAAATTAGAGGTCACATGTTTTCGGCAGCCAATGGGTTTTGCCTACTTTTCTCAACGTCACCGGTGTCGTAGTTCCTGTCCCACCTACCCTGCGCTGTTATTGGAGCAAAAAAGGCGCCAGGGAAGGTGGGAGGGGAATCGAGTAATGGCGCACTTTACCACGCGGTGTTCGATTCGATTCGAACATGCCGAACAGCCTAATATCCAATCGAACATGAGTTCGATAGAACACTGTTCGCTCATCTCTAATTGCCAACAAAGGATATATAACAAAATATTGAGATGAAATTGTGTTACTGACCAAATACTTATTTTCCACCATAATTTGCAAATAAATTCTTACAAGATCAGACAATGTGATTTTCTGGATTTGTTTTCTCATTTTGTCTCTCATAGTTGAGGTCTACCTATGATGTAAATTACAGACGCCTCTCGTCTTTTTTAGTGGTGGAACTTGCACTATTGGTGACTGACTAAATACTTTTTTGCCCCACTGTATATGGGCTAAGAACCCCTCATGAGAAATGGTTCCGATTCATGTCTTTTGAATGAACTGGCAGGCTGAGTCAACGATAGTGCTCAGCGCTGCTATATTCTGGACCTGAAGCTCTCTTGGTAATGTATCAAAGTAGGATCCTAACTCGTAATAATCACTGATTAAGAGACTTTGTACATATATATAGTAATGCAACAGAACTTTTGAGTTTATTTATCAATTTAAAGGTAAATTTGGAGAAAGCAATGTTTCAGTTACTTCTGACCTTCATCAGACTCTACACAAGATTACAATATAATAATGAGTACAAAGTGCACAATAAATATATACATTGTGAGAAGGTGACAGGCAGAGTGCTGGAGTTCAGATATATAAGGGCAGATCTGGAGTAGGTCCCGGTCCAGGTGTAGATCCTGAGCCAGAAAAGGCTGCAGCTCCTGCATTGTGTGAAGTTCCATGAGGTGAAAGGAGGGGGATGGTTCTGTCCTGTAACACTGAGTCTGGTGAGACAATATTGTGCTAGTTTTGCTTGTGTGTCTGGAAGTAAGCCACACATTTAGTTAGGTTATCAGTTCTTTTTAGTTAGTGGCTCAGACGAGCAGGTTTTTTATTTTGTTTTTGCCAAAGTTAAGGCTGTATTTTGTTTTATTTTGTGCCTGAAGTTGAGGTTTATTTATTTTCCTGTTTTTTCTAAATAAACCAGTTTGCTGCATATTTCATACAAAATTACAAAAGGAAATAGTCCACATAAAATAAATTGACCCAAAAAGGTACCAAATATATAGATTGCCATCATCATGTGTATTAAGGTAAAGAGGCTAGGTGTGACTTCTTAGTCCAAGATAGAGAGTAGGATAAATTTAAGCTTACCTTACCCTCTCTAATTATGAAATATTCATTTCTAATAATTTACTACTCTATGTTCATTCCTCGCTTGATTCACAAACACGTTGAACTTAAAAATGATGTTGAGTCCATGTTATAAGCGAAATTAAATATTTCCTGAAAAGGTTAGAGGGAATCTATACATGACAGCCCCAGTGTGCCCCCATAGACTGTAAACACTACAGATAACAGTGTTTATCTACAGTGCCGGTTTTGGAAATCACAGAGTGTCCACACAACGGTTTTTACTGCAAAGTGGGCATGGGATTCGCTGGAATCCCATCCACTTTGCCCTGACTGTAAAACACTGTGATTTTTCCAGTGGCATTTCTGAAGCGGGCAAATCCTGGCGTTATTGCCACGTGGGGCCCTGGCTTTAAACTGTCTTTTTATTCGGTGGTGCAATGGCATCAGATGCTTCACAATCATGAAAGGGTACAGCATCCTTAATTGTGTCACATTTCGGAGACTCCATACACCAGGAACTGAAATCTACTTCAGCATGAAAGTTTTGAATTGTATATTTTTTTTTAAAGTAGTTTCTGATCATGAATGTGCCATATACTGCCAAAGATAAAGGTATAGATAATGCAACAGTATAAAAAGATATTATTTCAGCACAGTATTCTTTACAACAATCTTTTGTTCTACAATTGCAAAACAATAGCAACAAAACAACAAAAACACAAAAACAAATGTCAGATGCTGCAAACTTTATTAAGGACTATTTTCACCTTGGTTTATAAGCACAAAAATATTTCCATAATAACTCTCACTATACTTGATTGAAGTCTGAAGAGAGTATCATATGGTATCTCTGTCAAAATCTTGTGCTGCATTAATTTAGAGCTGTCAGTCTGGCACCTTTCAGAAGGACTAAATTCATTAGTTTATTCCAGAACTGATGAAAATAGGTTGTGAATCCTTTCCTTCAGTGATTGATCTGATTCTGACTGTTATGGAAAATGCAAATATGGTTTATGACTTCATAAGATGTACACCAAGGCATGCAATAAAACACACCGCAATAAGTAAATTATCGTTCTGGTGTCTGAACTGCTTTTTAGAGACTGGTGAGGCAATTGCAGACAAAGAGATCAGGGGATGACAGCTAGCTCCCCTTATTCTGGTATGTAAATTGCCCACACGTTTTTAGAATTGTATTTTACCTGTATGAAAAATATATTTTGAAAACCATAAATCCTAATTTTTATGGGATGTCAGTTGGCTTGGATAGTGCCGTACAAACATATTATATTGTCTCATATTATAGTTCTGAGATTTGAAGTTATATTCTTGATGGTTAAAAGACTAGGTAGCTCCTAATAGAAAAATAGAATAGGAGATAGTTGACAATAGCAACCAATGACATCATGCCTTTAAATGTTTCCATTTGTTCTTTTAAAAAAATAAAAACGCTAATTAGTTAGTTAATGAGTTGTTATGGGCAACTGCTTAATGAGGTGTTTCAGCCAGAAGTATTGTAGAATGTGATAAGGTCCATGAAATATAACAATCCTCTTGATGTACAAAATTTTTCACAGCTTACTATCATATTTTCCTACCTAATCGGTTGTGGGAATTGCATTGCCATGAACTACGGTATGTTTAGCAGCGTGGTTTGGGGCTTAACATGCACAGATTTTCCTGCAGCCACTTTGTTGATACCCGTTGAGTTTTGGGAGTTCATACGGCTTTGCACATACAGAATTTTAGAGTATAGCTGTCATTTACCTCTTTTCTGACTGTTGTGTAGAGAAGAGTTTGCCTAACATTTTTGTAATGTACTTTATTATCCTAATGTACTTTCTTATAGCAGAAGCCAGATGTTAAAGTTCTCCTTAGCAACATTCTAACTAAGCATTGTTAGGGTAAGTTCACATGGCGGAAAATGAAGTGAAATTACTTTTCATTTTCTGCCGCTGTATTTGGCCACGGCTTTCTGTTGCTGATTAGGCCAATTCATCTGGGAGTCTTAAGTTGCGGAATCCACGACAAGATCCAGCGGAACAACAATTTTTTCAGCATTCTGCTCCGATTGAAAACAATGGTAGGCAGATTCAGGGTGGAATTTGACAAAGATACGGGGATGGAACCTGTCCCCAAATCTGCAGCGAAATCCTACATGTGGACATGCCCGGAAGGAGTCCCGTGTTCACTCTGTATTATCAGTATAAACAGATATAGCAGTTGTCAAAGGGAGAGGTCTCTTGAAATAGCTGGATCGCCAATGTCATACCACCTAGGAAAGTGCTTTGAAGACTATCAAGTTTCCACTAGTTAAAAACATAGTTGGGCATGCAATTGTTATATGCTTCAGCTTTCAAATGTCACCAAAAGCACCGAAGGTTTGCCCATGAACACAACTTATCACCTTACCATAAGATTAGGAATAAGTGTCTGATTGAGGAGGGTCTCACCACAGGGACTCTGTGATCACGAGAACAGGAGTCCTGTGTACCGTTGATTCAACATGGGGACCCCAGTGATCACGAGAACAGGAGTTCTGTGCTAGAATGGAGTAACAGTTGAGCATGTGCACTGCTGACCATTCATCTCTGAGTGACTGCTGGGGATAATGGAGTGCTGTACTCAGCTTCAGTCTTCTCAATAATGCCAACTAGGAAAATAGCATAATTAAAACTGTAAGTAAAAAACACGGCACATGTTAGTATGGAATGCCAACACTGCGTCAAATACTGTATTGTAAGGATTACACCTCTTTCCGTGCAATGGTGGTAGTGATAACTTTTTCTGCACTGTCAATATCAAATGTGTGAGAGAACCTCACAGCAATGAAAGTTACTGGAAAAATTGTTTTAATGTAGAATATATATATATATATATATATATATATATATATATATATATATATATACACTAAACAATTACAAAATATAGAAGACAAATCAACAAATGCAAATTCACATTTTGGGGAAACCTTTTCCTGATCTTACCAGTCCTTAGCTGTCTGCATATTGCTAATGCACTGAACTGTAATATGCCTCTGTGATATAGCCTAAGGCTAGTTTCACCTTTTTGGAGTGTTTTTTTGCTTTTAGGTTAGCTGTTACTATGCCATTAAAATACTGCCCGCTGTGAAGGGTTATACAGATGTCCAGTGTCTGTCAGATAATATCATACAATGAACAATGGGGGAGAATTCCATTTATTTTGCTAAACACTTATTGTTGATTGAATTTTACTTTTGATTCTTGAGAATTATGTTTCTGATTTGCAAGCTTGTGTATTGTGGCCAAAATATTGACTAATGCGGGATGTGGTCAGGCCCTTCATTCACTTTTATTGTTGGGGTACATGTATTAAAGGGGCTCTATCAGCAAAATCATGCTGATAGAGCCCCACATATGCATGAATAGCCTTTAAAAAGGCTATTCAGGCACCGCTAAAGTTATATTAAACTACCCCCCAGTTTTAAAATAATACCCTAAAAAAGAATGTGATCAATTTACCCATCGTGCACGGTGGGTGGGCATTCAGGGTCCGCTGTCTTCTTCATCCACGCCTCCTCTTCCTGCGATGCCCTCGGTTCCCGTCTTCCTCCGGCTCTCGCGAACTGACATTGCTAAGAAAAAATGGCCTGGGCGCATGCACAGTAGCCATAGTAGAAGCAGCATGCTACTGCGCATGCGCCCAGGCCATTTTTTTTAGCAATGTCAGTTCGCGAGCGCCGGAGGAAGACGGGACCGGAGGACATCGCAAGAAGAGGAGGCGTGGATGAAGAAGACGGCGGACCCTGAATGCCCGTCCACCGTGCACGATGGGTAAATTGATCACATTCTTTTTTAGGGTATTATTTTAAAACTGGGGGGTAGTTTAATATAACTTTAGCGGTGCCTGAATAACCTTTTTAAAGGCTATTCACGCATATGTGGGGTCTATCAGCATGATTTTAAGGTGCTGGCCAGCCCGCCAGATCTAATAGTGTGGGGCATAGCCAATAGGCTGCTCTTTGGCACTGTGCGCATCACATCATCATGTAACAATGTCATGTATAAGTTTCATTTGCATGGCATAGGCATGGCATGGCTTCCACCCCCTCATGGATTGTAGGTGTGTGACTGGATGTTTCATTAGCATTTTCCAGCTGTGTTTTTTCTACCTTATCTTACAATGGGGTCCTTCTAGCATCTCACACACCCATGTATCATCTGCTATTGGGTAAGTGAGGCATTTTTCTGTGATGTTTTTTGTATATTAAGTACCTTTTAGTAATTTGAGAATTATGTCGTCAGAAAAGAAGCAACAAGAGAAAGCACCAAATAAAAACGTAATTTTGTCTCTATGCTTCTCAGCAATAATATACTATCTTAGTGGGCCATATGCCACGCTACATCAGATTTTGTAAAATCCCATCTACAATACATTGTGCAGTTAATATCCCCAATTTTTGGGTCATGCTGCACATCTTGAGAAATTTCTCTCATGATAGATTTTTATTTTTCTATTCAGAAATCCTGTAAGTATGATCATGGATATTTATTAGGTGATCCAACCTTTTGGAATATACAGTATTAATAGTTGACAGTTGATTGTCAATGAGCTCTCATTCACTTGTGTAACAGCCAATGTGATTGGGCAAAGCTATTACTAAAGCTCCAGCTGTCAAGACCTGAGTTGTTTTAATAAATTGTTGTGTGTTTTCTGGTGGTGCTTGTCTGGGGATTTCAACAAAGGTTCTGTGGCTCCCTGGTCATTCTCTTTACCACTGAGCTGTTGAGTTGGTGGTTTGGTATCTGCCTCAGTGTATACTTAAGCTGGTTTGGTGTCTCAGTAGATGCGAGCTTCAGATGTTTGACATTGTAATCAACCTATCAAGTAGTTCCAGGGTCTGTAAAAGGCTCACTGCTGGCTTCAGTCCATGCCGGTTTTTGTTGTTACCAACTAGGATTCTTGGCTCAGTTTAGTAAGAGTGTTTTGTGGAAGTTGCACGGTCTCAGGAGCTGATTTGGAAGTGGTGTGAGTTTTGTCTTTTGTCATTTCTACTCAACCCCTGTCCTGCATTTTTGGTTGCCTGTCACTGTTTTGGTATTAGTGAGTTTTTGTTTAGGGCTTCAGGTTTATTTTGCCCCTGTCCTATGATACCCTTTCCTCACTACTCCACTTTTCCACTCCTCAAACTTCTGTTGTGTGTTTATGGTTGTGCTGCGCCTGTTAGTTTTCCAGCATGTCCCATCCTAGTTGTTACCGTTTGCAGCTGCACCTATTCTTTCATTAGGGGTGACCGCCGTTTCCCAGTCTCTAGCCTCTTTCAGCTCTCACCCCATCTGTCTGTTAGATCTCTGTGTTTAGAGAACTAGTAGTTGTCTGGGCCAAGCTTAGCTTGGGTACAGCTGACCAATACCCTCAGGTGGTGCCTAGTCAGCCATCGTAGCGCCAGGGACAGCTTTTCTACCCCATTTCCATAGTGGTGCTAGCAGCATTCAGTATTGCGGTTGCTCAGGCATTGACACAACCGTGACACCAGCCTATTGATGCATTAAAGATAAATATACCCTTTAGGCCTTAGAGAGAATTCTTGGTATTGGCAGTTATGGGCACTGAAGTGATATCTCAGATACTTAAAAGGGTACAGCTTTAGTACCCAAAACTGCAGTTATCAAGAATTCGATGAGTGAGCAGCGCAGCACCCTGCATGTAAACAATACTGGGTCAGTATTGCATGCTCCACAGTGGACCCCACACAGTATTATGTGCTCCACAGTGGCCCCCAAACAGAATTTTGTTCTCCATAGTGGTCCTTAAATAGTATTATGTGCTCCATAGTTGCCCCCAAACAGTATTACCTGCTCCATAGTGACCCCCAAACAGTATTACCTGCTCCAAAGTGGTCCCAAAACAGTATTACATGCGCCACAGTGGCCCCCACACAGTATTACATGCTCCACTGTGGCCCCCTAATGGTCTTTGTGTGTCTGGATTATGTTTGTGTGTCCTGTTTATATGTTCTATATTATATGTAATGTGTTTTGCAGCTTTCCCCATGTTATTTCCCTGTGATTTACCCTGTTATTCAAAACCCTACACTTGGTGAAGCCCTGACCTATCACAGACCACTGGGCGAAATCTGAGAGACTTAGGTTTCCTGGAAAACTATTACTGCCTCAGTGCAGATTAGTGCTAGTGTAATGTAAGAAGTATGAGAGTGCAGAGGAGCAGCATTGTGCACTGAGGCCTAGCAGACCTCCATACAGCTCCAGACGGGGAAGATTCAAGCCCAAGACTCAACTTAAGACAACCCTGAGACAGGGAAGACCAGTTGTCAGCACTTTGGACATTTTTCCAAGAGGAGTAGTGGAGTTCGTTGTCCTGACACCTTCTATAAGGTAAAAAGTCCCCTGTCAGGACTACCCTGGAGTACAGCCCCCAGTATCTGCATCCTCCCAAGACCAAGGGTGGGGGAGTTGAATACTGGGAGACTTAACCCCCATTTGGAAGCTGCTTGTTTTCACTGTTCAGTTTGTTGAGTAAAGTTAAAACCTTTTTCAACTGTGTACGGTAACTGCTTTCCTGAGTCATTCCTGCATTACCATTAGGGCCCTTCTGAACACCATCTCACTAGCCCAGAGTAGAGAGGTCCCCTCTTCAACTGGAAGTGCCCGGGAAAAACTACTACTATCATTAGGTATTGCTGCAGGACCCCCTCTCATCGATGTTCGGCCTAGGAGCAGAGCTGGGGAGAGTGGCTGAGTGTGCTCTGGATAAGCAGTTTCTGAAATACTCAGACCAGCCCTTCTGGCACCAACAACCATGCCACGTTCAAAGGCACTCAAATCACCTTTCTTCCCCATACTGATGCTCGGTTTGAACTGCAGGAGATTGTCTTGACCATGTCTACATGCCTAAATGCACTGAGTTGCCGCCATGTGATTGGCTGATTAGAAATTAAGTGTTAACAAGCAGTTGGACAGGTGTACCTAATAAAGTGGCCGGTGAGTGTATATTGCTTATTTGGAGTAGCGTAAAGGCATCCCTTCACTACCAAAGTCTGGGCATCCCTAATCCCAAGCCTGGGTCTAGCCAACAAGCTGGATATTACTACCCTTATTAGGAAGCTGTACAATTTTACTGTTCTGAGTTCCATGAGTAAAGTTCACTTTGGTTCAACTGCACCACTGCCTCCTGAGTTGTTCCTGCACTTACCATCAGGGCCCTTCTGAACACCACTACACAGCTCAGGGTAAAACCCTCTCCAACTGGAAGTGCCTTGGGGGAACAACTACCACCACCATCAGGTACCACACAGACCGTCCTCATCAGTGTCCGGCCTGGGAGCCAGGCTGGAGGAGTTGAGTATACTCAGCCTAAATTGTGACATCACCACCATCACTACTACTCCCATCTGACAGCTCCCTCCATTGGGTTGCAGCAATGCGAATCGCCCTCATTGACTGTGAAATTAATGCTATGCTATGAATCTAGCCTTACTCTCTCAACTATATGCAAGAGTTTAAAGATATCACAAAAGGAGTTTTAACATGGCTTTCCTCAGTATTATTGAGATTTGCTCATAGAATCTTAGTGAAATTAGATGTAATAAATGCTTTTATAAACTATAATAGAGAAAGGGGAAGGTATGATATTAATCCCAAAACAAAAATAATGCCGCGAGTACCAAAAGAATGGCTGAAATAAATGTTCACAATCAGGGAAATAATTCTAATTATTATAGAATAATCACATATAAAACAACAACCTTAACTCTTGGAAAAGCCATTCAAAGCATCTCTTGCAAACAAGCCCAGGGGCAGAGGTTGTGAATATCATTCAAAGACCATCTGTCATACAATTTTTGGAGCCCTTTTAACTATGCTGGGGCACTTGAAAATGTAATCCTGGCATTTATTCTTTGTTAACAAGCGGCAATGATGCCAGTGATATATGAAAAACAATGGGTGCTCGTTGTGAAGTTAAATTCAGATATGTTCTTTCTTGTTTTTTCCATTTTTTTTTGGGGAAAACGCCAGTGGAAATGAAAAAACTTATTGGTGGTGAGTTAAACTCCTGGGATTTTTAAGACTTGCTACTGCCATGTGGCTAAACAGACAGACATCTGCAAGCTGTACGAGGCTTTAAAGAATTCTGTCAATCCACTAGAGGCTTCATTTAAATAGGATCAAGTGGCGAATAAAAGGACCAAAAGCTAATTATATTCCCGGGTCCTATGAAAAAAACACAGAGATACAAAGGGCATGCACACAAATAATGATACATAAAAGACTTTTCTTTGGACTGTAATTTTGTTACTCTTTTTACTGAACCTCTAAAATAGATAAAAAGTTGCAAAATAAACTTTGTATTACGGTATTAAACGGAAGAGAGAGTGGTTACTGACGGGTAAAGGAAACATGACTGGAGTTTGTAACATGGATATAAGCGTGTTATAGCAGCAGATAATGGGTAAAGTGACCATCTGCCCACAGTCCTAATGTGGTAACATAGATGGAGCAGGAACAAAAGCATTTTAGAAGTGTTTCTATTTACACATACAGAATGAAAATGTTTAATCATGATCATATTATAAAAGAACACAATTAAATATAACTTGTGCGTAAAATAGTATACATAACCCACTAGTAAGCTTTGTGACATTACAGATGTCTATGTGAGATAGGGATACCTATATACAGGCAACTGTAAGATGCACATACAAGGTAAAATCACCCACCAGACAGCTCCCACAACAGGATGTGAGGTGTGTTCTGTGCCTTACCCCAACTGAAAAGAACTTTTTATAGCAGCATATTAAACTGCTCATTGGCTAAAAGCATTAGGGCTGTCTTTATTGTGATCATCCTAACTGTATTTAGCAGGTGGATGAAAGGTAAAGGGAGCTATATCCTGGGAGAAAGCACCAGTTTAGCTTTTAATGGATCTTCTTTAGTGCCTCTGTCTTTTAGTCCAACACTTAGTGCCACACATGACTATTTTTACATATTAAAGGGAGTCTGTCAGCAGGGAAATTGGTGTGAAATTGTTGAACGTACCTTGTAAGGCAGCTTCTACTCAATCCAAAGATGCAGGTATGATCCGGTCTTCGCTATCTCAGCCTATTAGGTTCAGGTGTGGAAAGTCTGAACAGTATTCTGTGCGTGAATCATCTGATGCGCGGCAAGGGAATGTTCACACTGGGCATGCGGTCTCTGCGGTTGCACTCTTGCATGGATCGTGCGATGAGCTGCATCGCTGGTCATTGCTCTAGTGTGTCTTGTCCTCTGAAGGGGTTAACTGTGTCTGCAGTGCTAGGTCTCCTTACAGGTTGTGGGAGGTTCAGAGTGCTGCTATCCAATTGGCCTTCTGACTCCACCTGCTTCTGGCTATATAAACTCTGCTTTGCATGCTGTCAGTTGCCGGTCTTAAACTCCAAAACTGCAGTTTCCAGTAATGGTCTGTCTGCCTGAAACTGCTTCATTCATCTGGGCCTTAGTCCTGGCCATTTCAGCTTTCCCTGCTTCCTGTTCATACCATCTGGATTTTTGATAAGTATTGAGCACTTATCTCCAAGCATAGTGTTCCGGTTGCAGTGAACCCTAGTCTTTTACTGCTTGGAAGTTTGGACTTTTTGTAGGTTTTTTTTTTATATGTGATACTAAGTTCTGTTTATCCTATCCCTTTTCTGAGTGTTAGTTTTCTGTGTTTCATGTTTTTTTTTTCTCTGCTATACTTTTTGTTCCCTCATATTCACCATCAGTCCAGTTGGACACCTAGAGGGCTTTCTCTGTATCGGTCTCTCCTTCCTATATGTGAAACAAGACAGATTTTTCTGTTTCTCTTGTAGGTGAGTTATTTCTCTGGCTGTGTTCACGCCCACTCAGGTCAGTTAGTTGGGCCCACGGCTACTTCTAGTGTGCAAGGCAGGGATTAGGAGTATCACACACTAGATTTTCCAAACTGCTCAGTACTCTTGTTTTTGATTTTCTTTTATGTTTTTCCTTACACCTGACTGAGAAGTTATCAGTCAGGGGCCAGTCCATGGTCAGAGATCCCCTGATCATAACAGATGCCTTTCGTATTTTGAATTGCAACTTCATTTTCATGAAAATCATTATTTTATTCTTATGAAAATTAGGTTACTATACACTTTAGGGGTGTTTCTTCTTCTATCGGGTTTCACTCTCTGCTCTAGATAAATCACGCTTAACTGCCATTTATTGCTTGAGTTCCACCTCACAATTATCACACTTTGTCTGCAGCTAGGGGCAGTTATCTAGAGTGGAGAGCAAAGCCCTAGAAGTAGAAGAAACACCCCTAAAGCCCTTTCAGCTAATTTACATTTGAAAATGCCTTACTAGGTACTTTCATTAGTTTGGTATCGATTTTCCTGCTGACAGACTCACTTTACAATTACTCCTACTACTGTTACCCTATCTAGTGAACATAGTCTTCCAGAGGAGATAGTTTGAAAGTTTATTAGGTACCAAATTCGTAGTCCATGTCAAAGTTATACTATTGTTGAGGCAAATATAGAGTGAGGTCCCTGTGTGTTCTTTGAGTGATGCTTTAAGACTCATCATCAAATTATCTGCAGTTGCAAGGTATTGATTTTGCCGCATCCACTAAAGGGGTTGTGCTACAAAAAGTATTTATCCTCAGTCTATATGATAGACCTGGTGGCAGTAAGTTTGAGTATGCAGCAGAGGAAAGGACCTCCATTTTTCCTAATGTCATAACCCTTTTGAAACAGAATGGTACTTTCTCAGTTTGTTCCCAGATTTGATTCATACAATAATTATATTAAACCTAAACTAAGCATTAGAAATGGGTTCATAACAACCGGATCTAACCTCAATTTTACAAACAAATGGTGATTCACTTTGGATGAACAAAAATTGCTGCTGAACTATGAGAAAATGGCCACCACATCTTTGAACAGAAAATAAAAAGGAGACAAATATATATAAGGACTCATTACTGTGTGTGAGTCACTATGATGATGTAGCAACAATTGACATTCTCTCAGCAAATGGACAGTGGTAGGTGGACCTTACAGTGCAAATGTCATATATAGTATAAAAGCTTGGACATGCGTGATCAGCCTTTAGTATCAGTAATGATGGTCATGCAAACAGAACTGTGATCCATCTCACAGCATCATAGGCTATAGCATAGTTCATAAAAAGCAATAGGTATTCCAGCAATAGTTGAAGGACTAGGAGAACTTATGGAATCAAGCACTTACACATGCAGATCAGAGCTAGATTTCAATAGAGATAGGATAGGTTCATAGACAGTGACTGGATAAATCTGTGTTGCTTCTGTTGCTAACACAGACAGGTAATGCTTTTATTTCCAATAATTTAATTGTCTGTTGTGCAATAGAGCAGTTTGATCTGTATGCACATTCTTTAATCATACTTTTTTACTGATACAACAAATCTTTGGACAACAGTTTATATTTTTTCATTAAATATATACTACTGTTCAGCAAAGCGTTGATTTTACCTGCGCAAATCTTTAAAAAATAATGTTATACACAAGCAGTTTCTTATTATTTACTTAATCTAGCCTGTGCTAATCTTAAAAATAAAAAATCTTGCAAGTTTTTTTTTCCCATTCTGGTGACCACACACACAGTGTGATAGAAGGTTGCTGTTAATCTGAAAAAATATTAATTGCTTAAAGTGTAACTCCCATTTCATTTAATTTTTTAATTGTATTTGCTATTGTGTCAGGGGGTATACGTTGAACATTTCCTAGGTGAAAAACGGAGATATGATCATTTGCAGTAATCAACTCCCCTTTGGAAAATGATTCAGCTCTGCATACTCACAATACAAATATATAAATGTATGTTTACCTAGCAACAGCTCAGTTAGAAGGTTGCTAAGGAAAATGTTACAGCCTGTTGTATAATAAAAAGAAAGTTAGATATTTCAATAAAGTATATTACAAAAAGTAGTCACACCCCTCGACACAATAGACAAAACTTAAATAAATTGGATTTACACTTTTTGAGTTTCACTGTGCAAGTATGCATACTGTATACACAATAGTGCAGCCAACATTGCTCAAATAAACAGAATGTCCATTGTTTAAACAGGTTTTTTTTGTTTGTTCACCCAATATACAGTCTATCCTGTGCTAATCTTAAAAATTAAAAAAAAAAAATCTTGTAATTTCATTGTGACCAAATACAGTGTGACAGACTGTTCTTATTCTGAAAAAAAATCTTAATTGCTTAAGCATTTCTGTTTATGCGTAAGGTCACATATATGCATACACTGCAGTGTAGACTCTGCTATAGTAAAACTAAAAAATCTGTTATTTCAAGTACTGTGCGCAGTTTAAAAATGACTGGAAAAAATAGGGCAGGGGAGAAACAACAGGAGGAGGAGGAGGAAACACTCATGCAAGAGCAAGACTGTTTCTGGTTTTGGTGGAATTTCCAGTAGTTGCAGGAAAAGGATTCACTCTCTTGTTGGAAAATTAGACTTGACAGTGGTGGTGGCACTGGTAAGGGAAGTGAGCCAAGCTGTTCTCCTACTCCTCTCAATGATCTTCCTTGTAGGCAAACCACATCTGCATGTAGCACATAGTCATCATCATTGTTATTATCATTATCACCAACTTTTTTTTTCTTACTGCTCCTCAGTCATCCATAAGGGAATGTGTGACCAGCAGACAGCAATATCCAACCAGTAATCTGGTAGTTGTGCAACTTAATTTGCACCTGGCCAAGTTGCTGGTGGTGCAGTCCCTTGGATCCCACAATGGACTCCGCTGCATTTCTTCAACTGATGGCATACAGTAAATCGTGATGGAGGATACCTAGGCACCTTTATTTCTATAGGAAAGCTGTCCCTGCTATATATCACTATGTGACAAAGAATGTGGGTCTTTCTTTGGATACAGTCTGTAAGAAAGGTGCACGGCACCATCAACACATGGCGGAGCAATTATGGACAAAGGACAATACATGGCTTTCACAGCCCAGTGGGTCAATGTATTAAGCGGCAGTGGCCACAATACAAAATGCAGGAAGATCCTATTTCTACCATGATTGTACAGGCTCAGTTCCAACACCATGCAGGGCCCATCTACTGCCTCTAAATCTTCCTACTGGCATCTACAATATATTTTTATTACGATGAATAATACAGTATATTGTTTCTGTATGATGTATGTATTAAATCTGGTGTTTCCTGATTTTATAAACCTATATAATCACTTGAAAGAGGTGCTCCTCATTACCAGAAAAATCTTTGTGCATTTAAAGGGATTCTATCACTAGAATACCATTTTTGAACACACGTAGAAATAGCCTTAAGAAAGGCTATTCTTCTCTTACCTTTATTATTCTGATCTGTGTCCTGAGGAATTTCTTCTTTCTTCCTTATGTAAATGAGTTTTCTCACAGCACTGGGGGCGTTCCCCTGCGGACAAAAAGCACTGGGGATGCCCAGTGCTGCCTTGAAAACTTTCCAGCGATGGCCTCTACCTTCTTCTCTGCCTCTCACCTCTTCTCTCACGCTCCTCTTCTCTTTGTCCAAAAGCACCAACTGTGCATGTTCATCGTCCATTTTCCTGTGGCTGAATGGGAGAGGGCATAGGAGCATAAGACTCACAGAACCACTCCCGTGACCTGCGATCCTTTGGAACAAAAATAAGGAGTCAACTTTTCCCAATTGATAATCCAGCCCAGAACCTAGAGAAAAGCCAAAGTATAACGAAGGTGGAGATGAATACCCTGCCCCTCAAGCTTTTATAAGCCAATTGTTGAAAGAGGTTATGATGAACAGTCCCTGTACTCTGAGGACTGAAGCTACGATAACGACCACTTTTATAAGTGTGGGGGGCTGAGGAGATCACAAAGGGAAAATATGTAAACTGTAAAAATTTTGTAAAAATTTCCTGCATCCCTTTATGGCCTCCAAAAAGCCTTGCAACCAGGAAGGCGGGAGAATAGATGCTCACATCTTGCCTGAACAGTGGGACCTCTTCCAATATTTTTGTTTCAACATGTACTCCAACGCATATTTTTTTGAGGACCTCTTGTCTGCTTGAACATAGAAAAAAAGTTTTTATTACTCTGTCTAGAGGAAGGGTAACAAAATGTTGTAACCATAAGAAATTAAATTCAGAGCATATGGGTCTGAAATCTGCTTTGTCAAAGCATCTAGAAAGAAGGATAGGCGACCTCCTGCGAAATTTGCTGAGCCAAAGGAGACAAGATAACGTCAGAACTGTTGTAGTCTTGCATCCAGGGTTTCTACAGTGGCACCTGAGGCGATAACATGCTCTAGACTAATGAAAATAATACCAATAAAAACTATAACGCTTACACAGCTTAATTAATGGTAAGATTAAATGCAGGTAAACAAACCGATGAATCCTTGGCAAACTAAATGCAATTGAATTCCCCCCAGCTAGACGACACAAAGCCAGAAATATCACCATTGTTGACTTCACTTCCGGCCACATAGGGGTCACATCCTTTCTGGAACCAGGTAAGCCCAGATCCTGTAAAGATCTGACCTTAGATGCAGGCATCATCATATTTGGTGGTACACTTCAAGGATGCACCAACAAACAAAACTTGGTAACAAGAAGATACTGCTGAGTGTACTATCAGAGAACTGAGGATCCAAAGCAGCTGGAACAAAGGAAGTCATGTAAGTACGTAAGATATCTAGATAATACATAGTAGATCACCTTAGAAAAAGAAAAGAAAAAAGAGGGAGGACAAAGAGAGACATTCCAGCACCTGTCTCACAACACAGTGCAGAAAAAAACAGTGTGTGTGTGTGTGTGGGGGGGGGGGGTTCGCTTTCCCATTTATAAGAGAGAGGAAAGTCTGATTAATTAGTTATTGAAATGAAAAATTCCAACAGTCCTACCAACAGACAGGGGCAGAAATACCCCATTATTGTGCTGCTGATAGGACATAAGAGAAAGGTTGTTTGTGTACCAATGGTGTTTTATAATTGGAGGTAAGCTTCAATAAGAGCGGCATGTTTATCTGATATAGCCAATTTAAGATCCGATTTACCATTCCAACTGCCATGAAGGGATTAAGCATTTCTAAAGCTAATTCCAATTAAGTGTATATTCTTCTTCTTTACTAGCATATGTCTTTAAAGAAGCATTTTTGTTACTGATTTTTCTAATGAAATATGTTATGGTTACCAGCTTGCTACAGAGAACAGTTCACAAAATCCAATTTACTTTCAATGAATTTCAATGGTGTAAAACTGCAGTTACAATGAATACACCTATGATTATGCTTAATAATGACTGCGTAGCATACTTTGTATTTATGGATATATAATTTTGTTGTATCTGTCTTTTCTGTTAAAATGTAAATGCAAAGTCATCCTAATTTAGAATGGTGTAAAGAGGTAGATGACAGCCTTGTTAACTACTTAATGTAGCATCGATTTGATTATGTACTCAATTTAAGAAACACTGTCCCTTTGCAAATATTTTATATAGTTCTGGTCTCTTCTTTATACCTCTATTTCTCAACAGGACCACTGGTTAAAGTTTCAGTTATATCTGTATTCTCATAGGCATAGATTTCTACATATACAAACAGCCTTTGTTATACAGGACAGGAGTAGATTTCTCATTTTGATTTAATATTACATTAAGGATGAAGCCCCACATTGTGAAAATGCAACGTTTTGACCGCAGCAGAAATGCCACAACAAAAAACACTGCGTTTTTACAGTACTTGCAGTGAAAAAGCTGTGTTTACAAAAATGCCTGCGATTTGGAAATTCACAGCTTGTCAATTATACCTGCAGAAATGCTGGCAACATAAGGGCAGAAAATTTGCAGAGCACAACAATGCAAAAACGCAATAAAAAACAATAGGGGAAAAAAACGTGATATAGGGTATTCCAATGAATATAGTCATATTTAAACTTGTACACAAGGAAAAGCTAAAACATTTTTGAAAATATAATTTAAAATTTTGCAGAGTTTTAAGGATTTTCTTTAGCCAACAATTGTTTATTGGTTTGCAATGAAGGGACTTGGCATGGTCTGACACTTTTTAGATACCCAGCAGGAAGGGGTTAAAAACTCTACAAAATTTTGAATTATTAATATTTGCAAAAATGTTTAACTTTTACTTGTCTACCAATTTAAATATATGGTTATTAGAGATGAGCGAACACTAAAATGTTCGAGGTTCGAAATTCGATTCGAACAGCCGCTCAATGTTCGTGTGTTCGAACGGGTTTCGAACCCCATTATAGTCTATGGGGAACAGATACTCGTTAAGGGGGAAACCCAAATCCGTGTCTGGAGGGTCACCAAGTCCACTATGACACCCCAGGAAATGATGCCAACACCTCTGGAATGACACTGGGACAGCAGGGGAAGCATGTCTGGGGGCATCTAACACACCAAAGACCCTCTATTACCCCAACATCACAGCCTAACAACTACACACTTTACACACTCAATACCACCTCTCTGACAGTAGGAAAACACCTTGAAACATGTGTATTTGGCACTTGCAGTGAGGAGAGCTTGTCACCAGCAGTGAATTTGGCCCTTGTAGTAAGTTGAGGTTGGCACCAACATTTGTTTTGAAAATCAGGGTGGATTGAGCCTCTAACCAGCAGAGTTTGGGCAAATTCATGGTGGAGGGAGCCTCTAAAAACCCCAGTTTGGACCAATTCATGGTGGAGGGAGCCTCTAACCAGCCCAGTTTGGGCAAATTCATGGTGGAGGGAGCCTCTAAAAAACCCAGTTTGGACCAATTCATGGTGGAGGGAGCCTCTAACCAGCCCAGTTTGGGCAAATTCATGGTGGAGGGAGCCTCTAACCAGCCCAGTTTGGACCAATTAATGGTGGAGGGAGCCTCTAACCAGCCCAGTTTGGACCAATTAATGGTGGAGGGAGCCTCTAACCACCCCAGTTTGGACCAATTCATGGTGGAGGGAGCCTCTAAACAGCCCAGTTTGGGCAAATTCATGGTGGAGGGAGCCTCTAAAAAACCCAGTTTGGACCAATTCATGGTGGAGGGAGCCTCTAACCAGCCCAGTTTGGACCAATTAATGGTGGAGGGAGCCTCTAAACAGCCAAGTTTGGACCAATTCATGGTGGAGGGAGCCTCTAAAAACCCCAGTTTGGACCAATTCATGGTGGAGGGAGCCTCTAACCAGCCCAGTTTGGGCAAATTCATGGTGGAGGGAGCCTCTAAACAGCCCAGTTTGGGCAAATTCATGGTGGAGGGAGCCTCTAACCAGCCCAGTTTGGACCAATTAATGGTGGAGGGAGCCTCTAACCAGCCCAGTTTGGACCAATTAATGGTGGAGGGAGCCTCTAACCAGCCCAGTTTGGACCAATTAATGGTGGAGGGAGCCTCTAACCACCCCAGTTTGGACCAATTCATGGTGGAGGGAGCCTCTAACCAGCCCAGTTTGGACCAATTCATGGTGGAGGGAGCCTCTAAAAAACCCAGTTTGGACCAATTCATGGTGGAGGGAGCCTCTAAACAGCCCAGTTTGGGCAAATTCATGGTGGAGGGAGCCTCTAAAAAACCCAGTTTGGACCAATTCATGGTGGAGGGAGCCTCTAACCAGCCCAGTTTGGACCAATTAATGGTGGAGGGAGCCTCTAAACAGCCAAGTTTGGACCAATTCATGGTGGAGGGAGCCTCTAAAAACCCCAGTTTGGACCAATTCATGGTGGAGGGAGCCTCTAACCAGCCCAGTTTGGACCAATTAATGGTGGAGGGAGCCTCTAACCAGCCCAGTTTGGACCAATTAATGGTGGAGGGAGCCTCTAACCACCCCAGTTTGGACCAATTCATGGTGGAGGGAGCCTCTAAACAGCCCAGTTTGGGCAAATTCATGGTGGAGGGAGCCTCTAAAAAACCCAGTTTGGACCAATTCATGGTGGAGGGAGCCTCTAACCAGCCCAGTTTGGACCAATTAATGGTGGAGGGAGCCTCTAAACAGCCAAGTTTGGACCAATTCATGGTGGAGGGAGCCTCTAAAAACCCCAGTTTGGACCAATTCATGGTGGAGGGAGCCTCTAACCAGCCCAGTTTGGGCAAATTCATGGTGGAGGGAGCCTCTAAACAGCCCAGTTTGGGCAAATTCATGGTGGAGGGAGCCTCTAACCAGCCCAGTTTGGACCAATTAATGGTGGAGGGAGCCTCTAACCAGCCCAGTTTGGACCAATTCATGGTGGAGGGAGCCTCTAACCAGCCCAGTTTGGACCAATTAATGGTGGAGGGAGCCTCTAACCACCCCAGTTTGGACCAATTCATGGTGGAGGGAGCCTCTAACCAGCCCAGTTTGGACCAATTCATGGTGGAGGGAGCCTCTAAAAAACCCAGTTTGGACCAATTCATGGTGGAGGGAGCCTCTAAACAGCCCAGTTTGGGCAAATTCATGGTGGAGGGAGCCTCTAAAAAACCCAGTTTGGACCAATTCATGGTGGAGGGAGCCTCTAACCAGCCCAGTTTGGACCAATTAATGGTGGAGGGAGCCTCTAACCAGCCCAGTTTGGACCAATTAATGGTGGAGGGAGCCTCTAACCACCCCAGTTTGGACCAATTCATGGTGGAGGGAGCCTCTAAACAGCCAAGTTTGGACCAATTCATGGTGAAGGGAGCCTCTAAAAACCCGTTTGGACCAATTCATGGTGGAGGGAGCCTCTAACCAGCCCAGTTTGGGCAAATTCATGGTGGAGGGAGCCTCTAAACAGCCCAGTTTGGGCAAATTCATGGTGGAGGGAGCCTCTAACCAGCCCAGTTTGGACCAATTAATGGTGGAGGGAGCCTCTAACCAGCCCAGTTTGGACCAATTAATGGTGGAGGGAGCCTCTAACCACCCCAGTTTGGACCAATTCATGGTGGAGGGAGCCTCTAAACAGCCAAGTTTGGACCAATTCATGGTGGAGGGAGCCTCTAAAAACCCCAGTTTGGACCAATTCATGGTGGAGGGAGCCTCTAACCAGCCCAGTTTGGACCAATTAATGGTGGAGGGAGCCTCTAAACAGCCAAGTTTTGGGAAATTCATGGTGGAGGGAGCCTCTAACCAGCCCAGTTTGGACCAATTCATGGTGGAGGGAGCCTCTAAACAGCCCAGTTTGGGCAAATTCATGGTGGAGGGAGCCTCTAACCAGCCCAGTTTGGACCAATTAATGGTGGAGGGAGCCTCTAACCAGCCCAGTTTGGACCAATTAATGGTGGAGGGAGCCTCTAACCAGCCCAGTTTGGACCAATTAATGGTGGAGGGAGCCTCTAACCACCCCAGTTTGGACCAATTCATGGTGGAGGGAGCCTCTAAACAGCCAAGTTTGGACCAATTCATGGTGGAGGGAGCCTCTAAAAACCCCAGTTTGGACCAATTCATGGTGGAGGGAGCCTCTAACCAGCCCAGTTTGGGCAAATTCATGGTGGAGGGAGCCTCTAAACAGCCCAGTTTGGGCAAATTCATGGTGGAGGGAGCCTCTAAAAAACCCAGTTTGGACCAATTCATGGTGGAGGGAGCCTCTAAACAGCCAAGTTTGGACCAATTCATGGTGAAGGGAGCCTCTAAAAACCCGTTTGGACCAATTCATGGTGGAGGGAGCCTCTAACCAGCCCAGTTTGGGCAAATTCATGGTGGAGGGAGCCTCTAAACAGCCCAGTTTGGGCAAATTCATGGTGGAGGGAGCCTCTAACCAGCCCAGTTTGGACCAATTAATGGTGGAGGGAGCCTCTAACCAGCCCAGTTTGGACCAATTAATGGTGGAGGGAGCCTCTAACCACCCCAGTTTGGACCAATTCATGGTGGAGGGAGCCTCTAAACAGCCAAGTTTGGACCAATTCATGGTGGAGGGAGCCTCTAAAAACCCCAGTTTGGACCAATTCATGGTGGAGGGAGCCTCTAACCAGCCCAGTTTGGACCAATTAATGGTGGAGGGAGCCTCTAAACAGCCAAGTTTTGGGAAATTCATGGTGGAGGGAGCCTCTAAAAAACCCAGTTTGGACCAATTCATGGTGGAGGGAGCCTCTAACCAGCCCAGTTTGGACCAATTAATGGTGGAGGGAGCCTCTAACCAGCCCAGTTTGGACCAATTAATGGTGGAGGGAGCCTCTAACCACCCCAGTTTGGACCAATTCATGGTGGAGGGAGCCTCTAAACAGCCAAGTTTGGACCAATTCATGGTGGAGGGAGCCTCTAAACAGCCCAGTTTGGGCAAATTCATGGTGGAGGGAGCCTCTAAACAGCCCAGTTTGGGCAAATTCATGGTGGAGGGAGCCTCTAACCAGCCCAGTTTGGACCAATTAATGGTGGAGGGAGCCTCTAACCAGCCCAGTTTGGACCAATTAATGGTGGAGGGAGCCTCTAACCACCCCAGTTTGGACCAATTCATGGTGGAGGGAGCCTCTAAACAGCCCAGTTTGGGCAAATTCATGGTGGAGGGAGCCTCTAAACAGCCCAGTTTGGGCAAATTCATGGTGGAGGGAGCCTCTAAAAAACCCAGTTTGGACCAATTCATGGTGGAGGGAGCCTCTAAACAGCCAAGTTTGGACCAATTCATGGTGAAGGGAGCCTCTAAAAACCCGTTTGGACCAATTCATGGTGGAGGGAGCCTCTAACCAGCCCAGTTTGGGCAAATTCATGGTGGAGGGAGCCTCTAAACAGCCCAGTTTGGGCAAATTCATGGTGGAGGGAGCCTCTAACCAGCCCAGTTTGGACCAATTAATGGTGGAGGGAGCCTCTAACCAGCCCAGTTTGGACCAATTAATGGTGGAGGGAGCCTCTAACCACCCCAGTTTGGACCAATTCATGGTGGAGGGAGCCTCTAAACAGCCAAGTTTGGACCAATTCATGGTGGAGGGAGCCTCTAAAAACCCCAGTTTGGACCAATTCATGGTGGAGGGAGCCTCTAACCAGCCCAGTTTGGACCAATTAATGGTGGAGGGAGCCTCTAAACAGCCAAGTTTTGGGAAATTCATGGTGGAGGGAGCCTCTAAAAAACCCAGTTTGGACCAATTCATGGTGGAGGGAGCCTCTAACCAGCCCAGTTTGGACCAATTAATGGTGGAGGGAGCCTCTAACCAGCCCAGTTTGGACCAATTAATGGTGGAGGGAGCCTCTAACCACCCCAGTTTGGACCAATTCATGGTGGAGGGAGCCTCTAAACAGCCAAGTTTGGACCAATTCATGGTGGAGGGAGCCTCTAAACAGCCCAGTTTGGGCAAATTCATGGTGGAGGGAGCCTCTAAACAGCCCAGTTTGGGCAAATTCATGGTGGAGGGAGCCTCTAACCAGCCCAGTTTGGACCAATTAATGGTGGAGGGAGCCTCTAACCAGCCCAGTTTGGACCAATTAATGGTGGAGGGAGCCTCTAACCACCCCAGTTTGGACCAATTCATGGTGGAGGGAGCCTCTAAACAGCCAAGTTTGGACCAATTCATGGTGGAGGGAGCCTCTAAAAACCCCAGTTTGGACCAATTCATGGTGGAGGGAGCCTCTAACCAGCCCAGTTTGGACCAATTAATGGTGGAGGGAGCCTCTAAACAGCCAAGTTTTGGGAAATTCATGGTGGAGGGAGCCTCTAACCAGCCCAGTTTGGACCAATTCATGGTGGAGGGAGCCTCTAAACAGCCCAGTTTGGGCAAATTCATGGTGGAGGGAGCCTCTAAAAAACCCAGTTTGGACCAATTCATGGTGGAGGGAGCCTCTAACCAGCCCAGTTTGGACCAATTAATGGTGGAGGGAGCCTCTAACCAGCCCAGTTTGGACCAATTAATGGTGGAGGGAGCCTCTAACCACCCCAGTTTGGACCAATTCATGGTGGAGGGAGCCTCTAAACAGCCAAGTTTGGACCAATTCATGGTGGAGGGAGCCTCTAAAAACCCCAGTTTGGACCAATTCATGGTGGAGGGAGCCTCTAACCAGCCCAGTTTGGGCAAATTCATGGTGGAGGGAGCCTCTAAACAGCCCAGTTTGGGCAAATTCATGGTGGAGGGAGCCTCTAACCAGCCCAGTTTGGACCAATTAATGGTGGAGGGAGCCTCTAACCAGCCCAGTTTGGACCAATTAATGGTGGAGGGAGCCTCTAACCAGCCCAGTTTGGACCAATTAATGGTGGAGGGAGCCTCTAACCACCCCAGTTTGGATCAATTCATGGTGGAGGGAGCCTCTAACCAGCCCAGTTTGGACCAATTCATGGTGGAGGGAGCCTCTAAAAAACCCAGTTTGGACCAATTCATGGTGGAGGGAGCCTCTAAACAGCCCAGTTTGGGCAAATTCATGGTGGAGGGAGCCTCTAAACAGCCCAGTTTGGGCAAATTCATGGTGGAGGGAGCCTCTAACCAGCCCAGTTTGGACCAATTAATGGTGGAGGGAGCCTCTAACCAGCCCAGTTTGGACCAATTCATGGTGGAGGGAGCCTCTAAACAGCCCAGTTTTGGCAAATTCATGGTGGAAGGAGCCTCTAACCAGCAGAGTTGTGGGAAAGCAGGGTGGAGGGAGCCTCTAACCAGCAGAGTTGGTGGAAATCAGGGTGGAGGGAGCCTCTAACCAGCAGAGTTGGGGGAAATCATGTTGGAGGGAGCCTAGTATTAGCAGAATTGTGCAACGCTTATGGTGGATGAGTATGAGGATGCGGAGGAATTGGAGAGGTTGAGTACAGACATGGAGTTTCATGTTGGGGTGCTTTACACAGGTGGGCACAAAAATGAAGGCTCTATCCAGTGGTGGTTCATTTTTATCAAAGTGAGCCGGTCGGCACTCTCAGCTGACAGACGGGTGCGCTTGTCAGTGATGATGCCACCGGCTGCACTGAACACCCTCTCAGATAGGACGCTGGCGGCAGGACAGGACAGCACCTCCAAGGCATATAGGGCAAGTTCAAGCCACAGGTCCAACTTCGACACCCAATACGTGTAGGGCGCAGAGGGGTCGGAGAGGACAGGGCTGTGGTCGGAAAGGTATTCCCGCAACATGCGCCTATACTTCTCACGCCTGGTGACACTAGGACCCTCCGTGGCGGCACTTTGGCGAGGGGGTGCCATCAAGGTGTCCCAGACCTTAGACAGTGTGCCCCTCGTTTGTGTGGACCGGTGAGAACTTGGTTGCCTACTGGAGGAACTGCCCTCCCTGCCGCCAACGTCACATGCTGGAAACATCTCCATCATATTCTGCACCAATTGCCTGTGGCAAGCATTGATGCGATTGGCCCTCCCCTCTAAATAATAATAAAAGACGAGATGTTGTTTTTATACCGGGGGTCAAGGATAGCAAAGATCCAGTACTGGTTGTCCTCCATGATTTTGACAATACGCTTGTCGGTTGTAAAGCACCCCAACATGAACTCAGCCATGTCTGCCACAGTGTTAGTTGGCATGACTCCTCTGGCCCCACCGGAAAGTTCAATCTCCATTTCCTCCTCATCCTCCATGTCTACCCATCCGCGCTGCAACAATGGGACGATTCGAAGTTGCCCGGAAGCCTCCTGTATCACCATCACATCATCGGACAACTCTTCTTCCTCCTCCTCCTCCTCCTCCTCCTCCATTAAACGCAGTGAAGCGGACAGATGTGTGGACCTACTCTCCAGCTGTGACGGATCGGATGCTATCCCTAACTCCTCTGTGTGATCTGAGTTATCCCTGATGTCAATCAGGGATTCTCTCAGAACACACAAGAGCGGGATTGTAAGGCTCACCATCGCATCCTCAGAGCTCACCCTCCTTGTGGACTCCTCAAAGACCCGTAGGATGTCACAAAGGTCTCTCATCCATGGCCACTCATGGATGTGAAACTGAGGCAGCTGACTTTGTGGCACCCTAGGGTTTTGTAGCTGGTATTCCATCAAAGGTCTCTGCTGCTCAACCACTCTATTCAACATCTGAAACGTTGAGTTCCAGCGTGTGGGGACGTCGCACAAAAGCCGGTGTTGTGGCACATGCAGGCGTTGCTGGAGAGATTTTAAGCTAGCAGCGGCTACTGTCGACTTGCGAAAGTGGGCGCACATGCGCCGCACTTTCACCAGTAGCTCTGGAACATTGGGGTAGCTCTTTAGGAAACGTTGCACCACTAGGTTGAAGACGTGGGCCAGGCATGGAACATGTTGGAGTCCGGCAAGCTCCAGAGCTGCTACCAGGTTCCGGCCGTTATCACAAACGACCATGCCTGGGCCCAGGTGCAGCGGCTCAAACCATATTGCCGTCTCATCGAGGAGGGCATCCCTCACCTCGGAGGCAGTGTGCTGTCTGTCCCCCAAGCTGATCAGCTTCAGCACAGCCTGCTGACGTCTACCAACGCCAGTGCTGCAACGTTTCCAACTCGTAGCTGGGGTCAATCTAACAGCGGAGGAGGAGGCGGTGGCGGAGGAGGAGGCGGTGGCGGAGGAGGAGGCGGTAGAGGAGGAGGAGGAGGGGGGTGTTCTTCTCGTGTCCCTGCCAGGAATGTTAGGCGGGGAGACGAGGTACACCGGGCCAGTTTGGGAAGC
Source organism: Leptodactylus fuscus (assembly GCF_031893055.1). Classification (NCBI taxonomy): domain Eukaryota; kingdom Metazoa; phylum Chordata; class Amphibia; order Anura; family Leptodactylidae; genus Leptodactylus; species Leptodactylus fuscus. The sequence continues at coordinate 114,763,910 of NC_134267.1, forward strand.
AGTCCCAGCCTCAACTACATTCACCCAGTGTGCCGTCAGTGAAATGTAGCGTCCCTGTCCGCATGCACTTGTCCACGCGTCGGTGGTCAAGTGGACCTTTGTGCAAAGCGCGGAACTAAGGGCCCGCCTGATGTTGAGTGACACGTGCTGGTGCAAGGCGGGGACGGCACACCGGGAGAAGTAGTGACGGCTAGGGACGGCATAGCGAGGTGCCGCAGTTGCCATCAGGTCCAGGAAGGCGGGAGTTTCAACAAGCCGGAACGCCAACATCTCCTGGGCCAGCAGTTTAGCGATGTTGGCGTTCAAGGCTTGCGCGTGTGGGTGGTTAGCAGTGTATTTCTGCCGCCGCTCCAATGTCTGAGAGATGGTGGGTTGTTGTAAAGAAACGCCTGATGGTGCCTTTGATGGTGCAGGAGAAGGAGATAAGACAGGACCAGGGGAGGATGAGGTAGAAGTCAACAAAGTGGCGGAGGCAGATGAAGTGGTGTCCTGGCTCGTCCTCTGGAGTGCATCGCCAGCACAGTCAGCAGTGGCAGTGGCAGAGGCAGAGGCAGTGGCAGAGGCAGTGGCAGTGGCGTGAACGGCAGGCGGCCTTTGTCCTGCCGTTGCTGCCTGCCACTGATTCCAGTGCTTGGATTCCAAATGACGGCGCATTGAAGTGGTGGACAGGTTGCTCTTCTCAGAGCCCCTAATCAATTTCGAGAGGCAAATTGTGCAGACAACACTATATCTGTCCTCGGCGCATTCCTTGAAAAAACTCCACACCTTCGAGAAACGTGCCCTCGAGGTGGGAGTTTTTCGGGGCTGGGTACGAACTGGAACATCTTGGGAGATTCCGGGTGTGGCCTGGCTTCGCCTAAGCTGCTGACCTCTGCCTCTGCCTCTAGCTACCCTTTTTGGTGCTGCACCTGCCTCAACATCCACACTACTTTCCCCGCTTGACATCCCCCCTGTCCAGGTCGGGTCAGTGTCCTCATCATCCACCACTTCCTCTTCCAACTCCTGTCTCATCTCCTCCTCCCGCACAATGCGCCGGTCAACTGGATGCCCTGACGGCAACTGCGTCACATCATCGTCGATGAGGGTGGGTTGCTGGTCATCCACCACCAAATCGAACGGAGATGGAGGAGACTCTAGTGTTTGAGCATCTGGACACAGATGCTCCTCTGTTAGGTTCGTGGAATCGTGACGTGGAGAGGCAGGTTGAGGGACAATGAAAGGAGCGGAGAACAGCTCTGGGGAGCAGGGACAGTTTGGGTTATTGTTCTGTAAAGCTTCGGAATTTTGGGAGGAAGGAAGACAAGACTGTTGGGTAATAGGAGGAGAGGAGGCAGAGTCTGACTGGCTGCTGGACAATGTGCTGTAAGCGTTCTCTGACAGCCATTGCAAGACCTATTCCTGGTTCTCGGGCCTACTAAGGTTTGTACCCTGCAGTTTAGTTAATGTGGCAAGCAACCCTGGCACTGTGGAGTGGCGCAATGCTTGCTGCCCCACAGGAGTAGGCACGGGACGCCCTGTGGCTTCACTGCTACCTTGCTCCCCAGAACCATTCCCCCGACCTCGCCCACGGCCTCGTCCACGTCCCTTTCCGGGAGCCTTGCGCATTTTGAATTCCTAGTTAGAAATTGGCACTGTATACCAGTAGTAAAAATTGTGGGTGCACGTAACCCCAATATATTCTTTGAATTCCCAGTCAGACACTGGCACTATATGGCAGTAGCAAGAAATGAGGGTATTTGTATTCCCAATATACTCTTTAAATTCCCAGTCAGACAATGGCACTGTATACCAGTAGTAAAAATTGTGGGTGCACGTAACCCCAATATATTCTTTGAATTACCAGTCAGAAACTGGCACTATATGGCAGTAGCAAGAAATGAGGGTATTTGTATTCCCAATATACTCTTTGAATTCCCAGTCAGACAATGGCACTGTATACCAGTAGTAAAAATTGTGGGTGCACGTAACCCCAATATATTCTTTGAATTACCAGTCAGAAACTGGCACTATATGGCAGTAGCAAGAAATGAGGGTATTTATAACCCCAATATATTCTTTGAATTCCCAGTCAGACAATGGCACTGTATACCAGTAGTAAAAATTGTGGGTGCACGTAACCCCAATATATTCTTTGAATTACCAGTCAGAAACTGGCACTATATGGCAGTAGCAAGAAATGAGGGTATTTGTATTCCCAATATACTCTTTGAATTCCCAGTCAGACAATGGCACTGTATACCAGTAGTAAAAATTGTGGATGCACGTAACCCCAATATATTCTTTGAATTACCAGTCAGAAACTGGCACTATATGGCAGTAGCAAGAAATGAGGGTATTTATAACCCCAATATATTCTTTGAATTCCCAGTCAGACAATGGCACTGTATACCAGTAGTAAAAATTGTGGGTGCACGTAACCCCAATATATTCTTTGAATTCCCAGTCAGAAACTGGCACTATATGGCAGTAGCAAGAAATGAGGGTATTTGTATTCCCAATATACTCTTTGAATTCCCAGTCAGACAATGGCACTGTATACCAGTAGTAAAAATTGTGGGTGCACGTAACCCCAATATATTCTTTGAATTACCAGTCAGAAACTGGCACTATATGGCAGTAGCAAGAAATGAGGGTATTTATAACCCCAATATATTCTTTGAATTCCCAGTCAGACAATGGCACTGTATACCAGTAGTAAAAATTGTGGGTGCACGTAACCCCAATATATTCTTTGAATTCCCAGTCAGAAACTGGCACTATATGGCAGTAGCAAGAAATGAGGGTATTTGTATTCCCAATATACTCTTTGAATTCCCAGTCAGACAATGGCACTGTATACCAGTAGTAAAAATTGTGGGTGCACGTAACCCCAATATATTCTTTGAATTACCAGTCAGAAACTGGCACTATATGGCAGTAGCAAGAAATGAGGGTATTTATAACCCCAATATATTCTTTGAATTCCCAGTCAGACAATGGCACTGTATACCAGTAGTAAAAATTGTGGGTGCACGTAACCCCAATATATTCTTTGAATTCCCAGTCAGAAACTGGCACTATATGGCAGTAGCAAGAAATGAGGGTATTTGTATTCCCAATATACTCTTTGAATTCCCAGTCAGACAATGGCACTGTATACCAGTAGTAAAAATTGTGGGTGCACGTAACCCCAATATATTCTTTGAATTACCAGTCAGAAACTGGCACTATATGGCAGTAGCAAGAAATGAGGGTATTTATAACCCCAATATATTCTTTGAATTCCCAGTCAGACAATGGCACTGTATACCAGTAGTAAAAATTGTGGGTGCACGTAACCCCAATATATTCTTTGAATTCCCAGTCAGAAACTGGCACTATATGGCAGTAGCAAGAAATGAGGGTATTTGTATTCCCAATATACTCTTTGAATTCCCAGTCAGACAATGGCACTGTATACCAGTAGTAAAAATTGTGGGTGCACGTAACCCCAATATATTCTTTGAATTACCAGTCAGAAACTGGCACTATATGGCAGTAGCAAGAAATGAGGGTATTTATAACCCCAATATATTCTTTGAATTCCCAGTCAGACAATGGCACTGTATACCAGTAGTAAAAATTGTGGGTGCACGTAACCCCAATATATTCTTTGAATTCCCAGTCAGAAACTGGCACTATATGGCAGTAGCAAGAAATGAGGGTATTTGTATTCCCAATATACTCTTTGAATTCCCAGTCAGACAATGGCACTGTATACCAGTAGTAAAAATTGTGGGTGCACGTAACCCCAATATATTCTTTGAATTACCAGTCAGAAACTGGCACTATATGGCAGTAGCAAGAAATGAGGGTATTTATAACCCCAATATATTCTTTGAATTCCCAGTCAGACAATGGCACTGTATACCAGTAGTAAAAATTGTGGGTGCACGTAACCCCAATATATTCTTTGAATTCCCAGTCAGAAACTGGCACTATATGGCAGTAGCAAGAAATGAGGGTATTTGTATTCCCAATATACTCTTTGAATTCCCAGTCAGACAATGGCACTGTATACCAGTAGTAAAAATTGTGGGTGCACGTAACCCCAATATATTCTTTGAATTACCAGTCAGAAACTGGCACTATATGGCAGTAGCAAGAAATGAGGGTATTTATAACCCCAATATATTCTTTGAATTCCCAGTCAGACAATGGCACTGTATACCAGTAGTAAAAATTGTGGGTGCACGTAACCCCAATATATTCTTTGAATTCCCAGTCAGAAACTGGCACTATATGGCAGTAGCAAGAAATGAGGGTATTTGTATTCCCAATATACTCTTTGAATTCCCAGTCAGACAATGGCACTGTATACCAGTAGTAAAAATTGTGGGTGCACGTAACCCCAATATATTCTTTGAATTACCAGTCAGAAACTGGCACTATATGGCAGTAGCAAGAAATGAGGGTATTTATAACCCCAATATATTCTTTGAATTCCCAGTCAGACAATGGCACTGTATACCAGTAGTAAAAATTGTGGGTGCACGTAACCCCAATATATTCTTTGAATTCCCAGTCAGAAACTGGCACTATATGGCAGTAGCAAGAAATGAGGGTATTTGTATTCCCAATATACTCTTTGAATTCCCAGTCAGACAATGGCACTGTATACCAGTAGTAAAAATTGTGGGTGCACGTAACCCCAATATATTCTTTGAATTACCAGTCAGAAACTGGCACTATATGGCAGTAGCAAGAAATGAGGGTATTTGTATTCCCAATATACTCTTTGAATTCCCAGTCAGACAATGGCACTGTATACCAGTAGTAAAAATTGTGGGTGCACGTAACCCCAATATATTCTTTGAATTACCAGTCAGAAACTGGCACTATATGGCAGTAGCAAGAAATGAGGGTATTTGTATTCCCAATATACTCTTTGAATTCCCAGTCAGACAATGGCACTGTATACCAGTAGTAAAAATTGTGGGTGCACGTAACCCCAATATATTCTTTGAATTACCAGTCAGAAACTGGCACTATATGGCAGTAGCAAGAAATGAGGGTATTTGTATTCCCAATATACTCTTTGAATTCCCAGTCAAACAATGGCACTGTATACCAGTAGTAAAAATTGTGGGTGCACGTAACCCCAATATATTCTTTGAATTACCAGTCAGAAACTGGCACTATATGGCAGTAGCAAGAAATGAGGGTATTTATAACCCCAATATATTCTTTGAATTCCCAGTCAGACAATGGCACTGTATACCAGTAGTAAAAATTGTGGGTGCACGTAACCCCAATATATTCTTTGAATTACCAGTCAGAAACTGGCACTATATGGCAGTAGCAAGAAATGAGGGTATTTGTATTCCCAATATACTCTTTGAATTCCCAGTCAGACAATGGCACTGTATACCAGTAGTAAAAATTGTGGGTGCACGTAACCCCAATATATTCTTTGAATTACCAGTCAGAAACTGGCACTATATGGCAGTAGCAAGAAATGAGGGTATTTATAACCCCAATATATTCTTTGAATTCCCAGTCAGACAATGGCACTGTATACCAGTAGTAAAAATTGTGGGTGCACGTAACCCCAATATATTCTTTGAATTCCCAGTCAGACACTGGCACTATATGGCAGTAGCAAGAAATGAGGGTATTTGTATTCCCAATATATTCTTTGAATTCCCAGTCAGACAATGGCACTGTATACCAGTAGTAAAAATTGTGGGTGCACGTAACCCCAATATATTCTTTGAATTACCAGTCAGACACTGGCACTATATGGCAGTGCAAGAAATGAGGGTATTTGTATTCCCAATATATTCTTTGAATTCCCAGTCAGACAATGGCACTGTATACCAGTAGTAAAAATTGTGGGTGCACTTAACCCCAATATATTCTTTGAATTCCCAGTCAGACACTGGCACTATATGGCAGTAGCAAGAAATGAGGGTATTTGTATTCCCAATATATTCTTTGAATTCCCAGTCAGACAATGGCACTGTATACCAGTAGTAAAAATTGTGGGTGTATATAGCCCCAATTCTATTGCTAGGGGACTTGCAGGGTATTTCTGGGGTGAAGGTGGGGGGGCACACCGTTGGAACGGGTATCGGGGTATATATCGGGTATACGGGAATACACTGACAGTGTATTCCATTCAGGATCCTGGGAAAGCTGGGTTGCGGCGATTGAGCCCGTCAGTGCCACGTTACACTGACAAGCTTCTCCCTGGAATTTAGCTCTTACAAGAGCTGTTGGTTGTCTTCTCCTTCCTATCCTAGCCTGTCCCTGCCTACCCAGAATCTAAGCCCTAGCTAGCTGGACGGAAACCTCCGTCCTCGGTGAATTGCAAGCTCAGAATGACGCGAACCTGGGCGGCGCTGTTCTTTTAAATTAGAGGTCACATGTATTCGGCAGCCAATGGGTTTTGCCTACTTTTTTCAACGTCACCGGTGTCGTAGTTCCTGTCCCACCTACCCTGCGCTGTTATTGGAGCAAAAAAGGCGCCAGGGAAGGTGGGAGGGGAATCGAGTAATGGCGCACTTTACCACGCGGTGTTCGATTCGATTCGAACATGCCGAACAGCCTAATATCCGATCGAACATGAGTTCGATAGAACACTGTTCGCTCATCTCTAATGGTTATGTTTGTGGGAAAACTCCTTTAGGCCGAGGTCCTACACAGCAAATTGCTGCCAAAAAATGTTGTTGAAAAGACAGTGGAAATTTTTAAAATGATTCCTCTGTGGATTTTCTGCCCATATACGGAAAACGCCAGAATTTCCATAGGTGTAATTGACATACTGTGATTTCCAAAAACGCAAGCGGTTTTTAAATTGCAGCATTTGCTGTGGATTTTATTCTGTAATGTGTGGCTAGGATTGGCCAGAATCCATTTAGCATGTACTATGAAACAAAGTGTTTTCACATCATGGGATTCCAACCTTAAGGATATATGCATATGACAGTAAAAAAACAAACATTAACCCTTTGGTGATCGGCCTCTTCTAGGCGTTGATGACCAAACCACCTTTAGGAGTTTTCTGTTGTCACATAAAATGCTCTATAGCTTTTTTTTTTTTTCCTTCAAAGTAACTATAGGAGAGCATGATTTTTGTGGGCAAGTGGTAATGTTTAATGGGGGTAACTATTTTGATGTAAATATACCTCATTGATTAAATTTTATTAACTCATTTTGGGAAGGAACAGGAAAAAAACAGCAATTTCACCATTACCTTTTAATGCTATAAATTTTGTGCCAATCACCATACGGTTTAAATAACCTGATAAGTTAGATTATTATTAATGTGATTCAATTTGTATTGTTTTTGTAAGTTTTACTTCTTTTGCAAAGTAAAAACCCTTTTTTGGAAAAAGACCCATATCTTGTTCAAAGGTTTATTTTTGCGGGAAAACATGACGTTTATATTGAAGCCATCTTGGGGAACATAATGCTTTTTGACCGCTTTTCATATCTTCTTTTTGGTGGCCAACAGACAAAAAACAGCAATTCTAGTATAATTGTTTAGGATATTTTTACACGGTTCAGCATGCAGGTAACATAACATTACAGTCATATTGCTTTGGTCCTTACAGACGTAACAGTGTGTGTGTTGTGTTTTTATTTTTTATATTTAATTATATATTAAACATTTTGGGATGGGAGAGTTAATATGTTAGGGTGAATTCACACTGAGTAAACGCTAGCTTATTCTGAACGTAAAACACGTTCAGAATAAGCGGCGTCTAAAGCAGCTCCATTCATTTCTATGGGAGCGGGGATACGAGCGCTCCCCATAGAAATGAATGGGCTGCTTCTTTCACTCCGTGCAGTCCCATTGAAGTGAATGGGGAGTGCCGGCGTATACGGCAAGCTCTGCTCATGCCGGAGCGTACACGCCGGCACTCCCCATTCACTTCAATGGGACTGCACGGAGTGAAAGAAGCAGCCCATTCATTTCTATGGGGAGCGCTCGTATCCCCGCTCCCATAGAAATGAATGGAGCTGCTTTAGACGCCGCTTATTCTGAACGTGTTTTACGTTCAGAATAAGCTAGCGTTTACTCAGTGTGAATGCACCCTTATTGTGATTTTTACTGTGTTTTTTTTTTTAAACTTCATTTCACTTAATTGCAAAATTTTAAAACTTCATTCCACAGCTGGGCACACGTGCCTGAGATCCAACATTATTCCACCCCTACTGATGTGCAAATAAGGCCTATTAGTGACCAATGTAGAAAATCTATACGTAGGCACACATTTTTTAAAATGGACAAAACTGAGGTTTTAACACCCATTTTCCATCAGTGTGTCATTTTCATCAGTTTCCTGTGCATCTGTGCGTTTTTAATGCCTGTTTTGCATCAGTTTGTCATCTCTCAGTTAAAAATAAAATGGATGAACTTTCTCGATTTATTTTATTGTGACACAACTAAATAGCTGCCATAAGGGTCAGCCTCCTCCTCTGGTTATGTTTGTGACATATCAAGGGCCTCCTCTAAATCCAAGGGAGAGTTTTCTTCCTTCTTTTCTTCTGTAGAAGTCCCAGTTCCTCCACCATAATGACCTTGACCCAGATCCTTATCATCCTCCGTCAACTCAGGGGTATGTACAATTGAGGGATCACATTGCGGATGCTGCAGTTGTCCCTGCTCACAAATTTGGTGGCCTCTCCAAAGAGCTTGAGAAGTATAAGCCTCCAATGATGAATCTCGAAATAACACATTGTCGCTGTGGTTTGCTGCATATAGTAATCCTTCCCCACCTTCTGCTTCTAATATAGATGCTCCAGCATGTTTAAGGTAGTGTTCCACCAAGTTGGAATGTTGCAGATAAGACAGTGCAAAGGCAGACCGTTTTGTCGCTGCAAATCGAGCAGGGTGTTTTTTGTGACATAAGAATGGCTGAAATACACAGAGACTTTTCTGGCCATTTATAAGCCACTATACAGGTTAATAACATGGCAAACACCAGATTAAAGAAATGTGCCATACAGGGGCAATGTGTTATTTGTCCTGACTGCAGAGCAGCACCAATATTGGTGATATTGTTGCTGGCAACGCTGCTCCTTTGGAATTGGTGAGGAGCCATCCAGCGGATTACTTTCTGCAGCTCAGTTATGTGGCTCCTCTGATCCAGGCTCATTAATTGTAAAATCTCAAGGCATCTCTTCACCTTACACCCACAAAATAAGGATGGAGGAGTGGAAGCAACTCCTTGCCCTGGTGAATATGGTGATGGGAAATGGTCGAGAGCGGAGGATCTGGAGGAGGTAAATGGGCCCTGCATGGTGTTGGAACTAGCATCTGGCCTTGTTGCATTTATGAATTGTGTTTGCAACATTGACCCAGTGGGAAGTGAAAACCGTGGGTGTCAATGGTGGCATACTCCTTTCCCCAGACTGACATATCCAAGGAAAGGCCCACATGCTCTGATACATGGCAATATAAAGCAGGGACAGCTTTCCTATAGAAATAATATCCGCTAAGTATCCTCCATGGAGGTTGAGCACATGCTATCAATTGGTGGAACACAGCGAAATGCACGAAGATGTATGGAATCCACTGCAATGCAACAGCTTGGCCAAATGTGACTTAAGTTGCAGAACTGTCAGATCACTGGACTCAAATTACTGTTTCCTGAACACAAATTGTCCCATGGATGACTGACATTGGTGTGGAAGAGGAGGAGTAGGTAAAAGCGTGGGTGATGATGATGATAACGACGACCATGTGCTAGTTGTGGTCTGCCTACAAAGAAAATCTCGGGGAGGATTAGAACAATCTTGCTCACTTCCCCTGCCAGTGTCACTGCCAAGTCTATATTGCCACATAAAATGGCGATGCCTTTTCAACTGCGTTAGTAGTGATGTATTATTTGGCAAAGTACAAAAATAAAAATCCAAAATGGGAGATGACCGTGTGCAGTTGCTACCACCAACATCAGCAGTGCTGAAAACATGTCTTCCACTACCCCCACTAGTGTCAACACTCCCACCCGGGGGAAGACTTTTTGGATGTTGGGCCTGTGCAATGCCTGGAATCGCTGCTATCACTACTGCCACCACCCTCTTCATCTTAATCATCATTGGTAATATCATTGTATTCTCCGATTTTTATTATTTTTTTTGGACACATCTTGGCCATGCACACTCTCAGAATTTTCATCTCCAGATTTACCCCTAACTCCCCTACCAAAATGACCACTAGTAGTACTACTATACCCCTTGCCACTACTACCTCCACCACCAGGCATGTCTTCCTCCTCTGCTTGGACATACTGTTAACTGTTTTCATTCAGCTTATGAAAAAGGAGAGGAAGACTATGCTGACTATGAGAAATCGATTTCTCAGCAGGTGTCACATGGCCCTGAGATACATTACATGTTATGGAGAAGGAGGAAGAACACACTGGAGGCTGACTCAAGATCACATCATTCTTGGATGCAATATCCTCCTGGGACAGAGATGAGTGAGGTAAGTAATGAAATCAAAAACTTCATATTCATTCTCAGGAAATACAACAATCCTGCAGCTACAGTTTTTGTTGCCTCTGCATTCTTATTCTTAGTATAAGCATATATGCAGGTTTCCTTTGCAGGCTTTCTGCTTTCATCATACCTAAAGGGAAACCACTGGCATTTCCATCGGTATAATTGAGAAATATTGGACTCAAATTTGTCTAATTTGTGATAGGTCTGGACTTTGACTGGGCCATTCTAACACTTGAATATTCTTTGATCTAAACCATTCCACTGTATCTCTGGCTGTATGTTAAGGGTCATTGTCTTGCTGGAAGGTGAAACTTCTTCACAGTCTCAAGTCTTTTGCAGCCTCCAACAGGTTTTCTTCCAGGATTGCCCTGTATTTAGCTCCATCCATCTTCCTATCAACTATGATCAGATTCCCTGTCCCTGCTGAAGATAAGCCTTCCCACAGTATGATGTTGCCACCACCATGTTTCACAGTGAGGATGGTGTCTTCAGGGTGATGAGCAGAGTTACTTTTCTGCTGCACATAGCGCTTCGAATTTAAGCCACGAAGCTCAACATTGGTTTCACCTGACCAGAGCACCTTCTTCCACATGCTTTCTATGTTCTCTATATGGCTTGGGGCAAACTTCAAACAGCACTTCTTAATTCTTTCTTTCAACAATGGTTTTCTTCTTGTCATTTTTCCATAAAGGCCCGATTTGTGGAGTGCATGACTTATAATTGTCCTGCGGACAAATTCTCCCACCTGAGCTGTGGAGTTCTGCAGCTCCTCCAGAGTAACCATGGGCCTCTTAGCTGCTTCTCTGATCATTGCTCTTCTTGCTTGATCTGTCAGTGTAGGTGGATGGTCAAGTCTTAGTAGGTTTGCAGTTGTAGAATATGTTTTCCATTTTTGGACAATAGATTGAAAAGTGCTCTTTGGGATGCTCAAAGCTTCGGATATGTTTATATAATCTAACCTTGTTTTATACTTCTCCACAACTTTATCTCTGACCTGTTTGGAGAGTTCCTTGGTGTTCATGATGCTGTTTGTTCACTAGTGTTCTCTAAAAAGCCAGAACAGGTGTATTTATACTGACCAAATTAGACACAGCTGGAATCTATTAACTAATTAAGTGACTTCTGAGAGCAATTGATGGCATTGGATTTTATTTAGGGGTATCGGTAAAGGGGCTGAATACTTTTACACGTCACACTGTTCAGATTTTTATATCAGTAAAATTATGAAAACCATGTGTCATTTTCATTCCACTTCACAATTATCTGCTATTTTGTGTTGGTCTATCACTTAAAATCTCATAAATCTCATATCAGTGTTATTGATCACTGGAACTTTAGTGTATTGTTTTCTTGAAGTGAAAACTAACTTTAGAGATTGACTCTCTGAAAAACACCCCAAACCCTGCTTAAACACTGGGGCTGCCTAGCAATGGCTAAGCTCCTATCAAATTCTAGCCACCTTGGAGGAGGAGCCACTTCAATTTACATAGCAGCTGAGGAATGGCTAGTTAGCCTTTTGCTAACCAGCTGTCACATTTGTGTCTGTCCAGACCCAGATTCCTGACTGCAGGTTGCACCGCTAAGGAAACAGGGGAAGGAGACTATCCCTGGCACTACGATGGCTAACTAGGCCCTGCCTACGGGTGGTGGTCAGCTGCCCCCAAGCTAGTCTTGGCCCCGACAACTCCTGGCTCTCTAGCATGAAGACCTAGCCGACAGATAGGGCAAGAGCTATAGGAGAGCTAGGGACTGGGGTTTCTAAGGTGGTGACCCCTACAGAAATCAAGGTGCAGCTGCAGACAAACAAACGGGATGGGAGGTGCTGGACAAAGGACACACAGCACAACACAATACAAAACAAGGGAATGCGGAGAGGGACAGTGGAGAGGTGAGGAAAGGGTTAAGACAGGACTGGGGCAAAATAAACTGGAACCCACCTCAAACAACCAGAGTAGAAGTGTGGAGGGAAGAACCAAACTCACACACAAACAATCACTCAAACTCCTTCCTAGACTGTAGCAGCACAAGCAAACCACTCCTCCTCCCTGGGCCACGAATTTTAGGTTGGGACCACAAAAACCGGCAACTATTGGAGCTGCCCTCTTCCTGATAAAGGCCCCAGAATCCTCCCATAGGTTGATGGCAATCCTTAACACCTGAGGTTCGATTCCTGGAACCTCAAGTATGCTCAGAGGACTGACACTACATACAAAACGATGGTGCAGTGGCAAAGAAACCCCCAGCAGAACACAGGAGCCCGGATCAAATCCCCAGCTGACACCTACACCGACATATACAAAAATAAGGTCATGACACCAGCAGAATGTTGTGTAAAACCAGTATGAATAAAGCAATTCCTATACAAGTATAAAACATAGCACGCTTTAATACAGCAGTTTACTACAATTAGAGGCACTTTTGGGAGACATTTTATATATCGGAATTATGAATCTGTTAAAGAATGTTAATTTGGAAATAAAAACAGATTGTAACATAGTCATATGTATTATTCCTAAATAGCCATAATATGCCCTAAAATGGTGTATAAGCCATTCTTAGAAGCCTGCTAATTCTATTTATCAACATCAAGAGCCATCAGACTTGTGAGAGAACCCATGTTCTTTTGAGAAGTTCTGCATTAAAAGTATATGTACAGTAAGCTGTCCTTGACCGACGTAGCATACATTTGGTTCTATGTTAGAATGGAGAAATAGACATGTTTCCACCTTATCATATGGTTTCTAGGGCTGGGTAAAGTATGATTGTTACAGAATGAATGAAGACTGACACTTTTCACAAAAGGAAAAATATAAGCCTTTTATAGTAACTAATCCAGAGTCAAGACAAGATGTCTAACATTTCAGATGATATTGATAGCTCTACCAGAACTGTGATTTCTTGAGCTTAACCATACAATAGAGGATGTTTTATCCATAGCTTACTATAATCTCATTGACCTGGACATATGCAACACAGTTTTCTAGTACTCATTTAGGCCAGGGTCTCATATCGCAAACCATTTTATAGTAACTGAAAAGTGGATGGGATTCTAGCATGTCCCATCCACACATTGCAAAAAATACGCCGTTGCGTATAGAAACAGAAAGTCTGCAGAGGAAACCTCTGTGGACTTTCTGTGAAAAGCAGTATGGGAGAAACCTTAATGAATTTCCACCACGGTTTTTATCGTAGCACTTTTTTGCTATGGTCTGCTATGTGGGGTCATAGCTAGGGTTGAGCGATCGGGATCAGAAAAGATCGGATCCCGATCGGCGATCGAGTAAATTTGACAATCGCGATCGTATTCCGATCCCACCTAAAAAAGATTGGGAACGGAATTCCGATCCCAATCGCTCAACCAACTTACCTGCACAGAACTGTTGCCGCTCCCCGGAGCTCTGGGCCGATGTTCTCTCCTCTCTCTCTTCGCACACTGGCAGAGCGCTGTACGTGCCCCTGCCTCCCTAGGCTAGTGTTACTGCTGGGAGAAGGCGGGGCTTTTTGTGGCTTAGGAGAGTGTGGGCAGGTAGAGGGAGGGTAGACGTGAGTGATGCACTCACGTCTCCCCGCCCTGTACCCGCCCATACTCTCCTAAGCCACAACAAGCCCCGCTTTCTCCCAGCATCAGTCACACTAGCCTGGGAGGTGGGGGCACCCTCTGTCGGCATGCGAAGAGAGAGAGGAGAGGTGAGAACAATGGCCCGAGCTCCGGGGAGCTGCGTACACATCGGGAGAGGAGGCAGTAGCAGTTCTGTGCAGGTAAGTGGGGGGACTAAGATTTTTTAATCACTACACAGCATTTAGGCTTCAATTTTTGGACTCCACGCTGTGTAGTGAACAGGATCCTTTTTAAAATACGATCTTTGATCATTAAAAAAATCCCATTGACTTACATTAGGATCGGAATTGGGATCGGTATTGGGTTGGAATGGAAAATGATCCGAAATTGGATTTTAAAATCGATCCTGAAATCTCAAGATCGGCTCAACCCCAGTCATAGCCTGAAGAGGATACAGTTTAATCAGACTCTAAGCACATAACATGAAAAGCACACCATTCCCATAGAAATAATGATGGATAGTAGGTCAGGTTATATGTCACCAGTGAATTCAGGGCAACATCACTACTTTAATGTGTAGTTATACACACAGTGCTTTGTGAAAGGTTGACTGGATATAATGTCATGATAATGCAATGGAATTATACCTGCTGGATGCCAAATATAACCATTGAGCTAGACAGATGGGTCTACAAAGGTTACATTGTTGGTCTTTCCAGAGTGCAGTGTATAGCTTTGAATCCATTTGGTGCTCTATAGATATTCTAAGTTTATTAAGATTAAGCAGTTAAAGAAATACATTATACACATTTGATTCATGTTGTGGTGCTGTAGTTAGACATTAGGATTAGGATTAGGATGTACCTTACTACAGTACTGTACAACCTCAACAATTTCATATAGAGAAATACATTTTTTTCTGCTATATTACATAAGATGCAGTGTTGTATTAAAGAATTATTTTGTGTAATAGAACCCAATTGAAAGGCTCAAGAAGAGTCTACAGCTCTGCCTAGACCAGTCCTCTTTAGGAGCTTGGATATGCCTAAAATTATTCACCCGTTAATGTACTTACTATATAAATACTGAGTCAAAATTGTGCCCTAATAAAGAGCATCACTAAGAGACCTGTGTATCCATGAGTAAGTACCTGACTTGAATTATACATTAAATACATTTGCTACTGAAGGATGAATTAGATGAACAGTTTATAAAGATGAACTGCCTTGTTAACAATACATTAAGATGATGATCATTCCAGTTTAGTGCGCAGTACTATCTTCTCATCTCAGTTAGCTCACAGCTCATGTAATAAAATTGCTGAGAAAAAACCCACAAAATAAACTGTTATTCTAGAGAAGAATAAGAGGTTTTTCAAAATGCGCCTTGCGTATTCGGCTCCACACAGAACATCTTTTGCTACGTTAATATTTTTCTCATGTGGAAGCTCTAGTGACGGTTTTACCCTTGGACAAAGATTAGGATAATTAAAAACTCATGATCAAATGACCTCCAGTTAGTATAGTTCATTCTTTGCAGAACTACAACAGATGGTTCTGCCAATTAAAGCATGTAGCTGAGCGGTTATAGGCTGTACGTGTTTGCAATGTCTTCCCATTCCCTATCAGGTATTTTAACTAAATGAGTCTGTCTTTACCCCAGCTAGGAACAAATGCGATTGAATGAGCTCTGCATGACTGCATGAATACTTAAACACACAGCATTTAGTTTACATTATTTTTAATTAAAGAGGAAATGTGTGGTGGCCTGAAGAACATGGCAGCAAATAAACCGTTTGCTAACAGGATGGCGAAAGTGAATTACAAAAGGTGAAGACATGGTTTTCCGTTTTATACTAATCAGAAATAGAGGACTATGTTACACATTCTTTACCCATATTTTACAGTAAACAATTACTGCCTTGTTAATTCCCTGCCATTACAGGACCAACATTCTAGTAGTTCTTAATGGTCTTAGTTTAGGTGTCCTATAGTGATATCACGAATACCTATGTGAGCACTGCAGCCAACCACTGGCTTGGCAGTCTTATACCATACGTGCATTCATCACCGCTGGGGCCAGTGATTGGATGCCATCATTAAAGCCTAGTGGGGACCACCAAAGCATAAATATTGGCGAGTATTACATTTTATTTTATTCATCACATTTTCTATTGCTACACTATTTTTAAACCCAGAAATGTCTTAATTTACAGTGAATGTGAATATAGGAGAATTGAAACAATTGCAGAAAAGCCTGGTCTAGATGGGGAGTAGTCTTCAGCGAGGAGGTCTTTCAGAGAGGTCTCGTTGTATTTGAAATTTTTAAAAAGAAATGGGGCCATGGCTCTAAAGCCCATAAAGTATAGCATAGAATTATATATTCCCTTATAAATCATGGTATACAGTAAAACCTCTCCATAAGGCCACCTCTTTGAGATGACCATTGTCCATCAAGGCCACCTTTTTACTGCTATGGATATTCAGTTTTCCTATCCTCTGTGCACAGTGGCCATTTCTGACCATTTTTCACTTCTACGGTTTTTGGAGGGAGTAGTTGTCTCAAAGGTTTCACTGTACAGTGAATAAATAATAAGTGTGAAACTGGTACAAACAATTTCTACCACCACACAACTGAAACAATCCATAGGATAGTTAAAATGGACACAGGAAGGAATGGGCGGACCATTAACTTGTCAGACTACTTAACATATGCCATTAAAATAACAGAGTTTTGGATTTGTAAGGCCATATAGAACCTTTGTAATCTTGTTTTATACCGTTCCCTCCAGTATAAGAAATCCCCTACTTACTATCTGGCTTTGACGTTTCTTGTGCTTCCTATTTCATATTTTTGCTGTGTGGAAACAATGATGCAGGTTTATGTTGGAGATTAATCAGATTTGACTTTGCTTAATGACAGATTAGGCAACTATTCATGCATTGTGATAGACAGCAGTGTAATTGTCCTCGTTTGAATGTTTTCAACTGATTGTCAAAATAGTTCATTATAACTTTGCCCTGTGTTATCTTGTTGCCTTGACAATTTAGTGTAATTCAGAATTCATGCTGATGTGACATTGTTCCCATGTCACAATGTCACCTTTAGCTGCCCATGCGTGACGACAAAGTGGAAACTGCAGTGAAAAAACACCATATCTTTTTTAATGGAAATACAAATTATAACAGCTGGCAATAAGTGCCCTGGGATAAGAAAGCTTTCTATCCTACAGTGCTTCTTTTTGTTGCCTTGTATTATGCTACTAATGATTATAGGGAAGATAAGGAAGTATATTATTAAAATATTTGCTGCAAGCTATGTGATAAAGGGAAGGCATGTAAAGGAGAAGTCACATTCAGCTCACTCTGGTGAATTTTGAAGATTGCTTACCTATTTCTTATATGTACATGAGAATACAACGTAAGACTTTGTGCAAGGGGAAATTGACTTTTTCGAAGAGCAGAAATAAATATTATCACAGGCTAATAAATGCAGATGAGGCTCTTAATGGGTGGTTGATGATCAGAGGAGATCACTAAAATCTATAGGTGGCCATACATATTAGACACATGTCATCTGAACTTGCCAATTTTAGCAGAATCAGTTGACCATTTAATTTATTTGTTGGTTGTCCAATTTTGTTGTTCTCATGGATGAGCCACTGTTAGTGTGTTTGACAGTGGTTTATTCCCCTTTCCCCAATGGCAACATGTGTATCTTGGTTGAATCAAAAGTGATATCTATGGAGAAGTTGGAAAGTATCACAAGCTAAAGAGTATGCCTAGCTCTAGGTTGTCTATAAACACTTACGTTTAAAAAAAAAAAAAAAAAAAAAACGCATTCAATCAAGCTGTTTTTTAATACACAATAATGTCTAATGGTGGGGACCACATGCTGTGTGGACTCGCATGTGGATGTACTGGATAAACAATTGAAGGGGTATGGTAGGTCTTAATGTAAATATCCACCTTTAACCTATTTCATTTCTTGAATCTCCACTAGCAGAAATTTGGATGTTGTCTAGTCTAGTCTAGGACTGTATATATGTCAACCAGGTCAGAGCATATCCACTAATTTTCTTCTCTTCTATCTATTTAATATGTGTTTGGTTTGGAATTCATTAAATAACACCCCTTTTTCTTTCTTTCTGGTAGTTCCAGCTTTTGGTATTCAGTTGGATATATTGGCCATTGAAATCTTTACTAGGCATTCATGTAGAACATCTATCTATTTATCTATCTATATATCTATCTCCTATCTATTTATCTAGCTATCTATCATAAAATATTTTATATTTCAATCAAAAGAATATTTGTCTGGTTCATTAAAAACATTGACGTGGCAGATTTGTAGCTGATTTTCAGTACAGATTACACGGAGTAAAGGAACATTTACAGTAGGATCCATGTAAATGGTGAGTACAAAGCCCCATCCACAATTAATAGAAAAGGTCTACCAGATTTCCGGGCATGCTGTAGATTTCTAAATTCACATTCATGTTTTGACATTTCCATGGCTTGTTTGTTGTCGCCTTGCCATGAACAGAATGAAATCTGTGGCACATCTGGAAATCTATGGCACCTTTGCAGTGAAATCCATATGTGACAAATGAGATCATTGCACTTGCTAGCTTCTTTTTTGACACCAGAGATTCTCTGGCCAATTGTTTTAACAACAGGTTAATTATGAGATATTAATAACAATTAATAGCCAAAGCAAAGACCACATTTTACTTATAAGTCAATGATTGATTTTCATTGATTCTTGGTAGTTATAGATGAGCTCATATAACACAATGCCTGTTAGGCAACATTGACCCTCCTCTATAGGCGTTACTGGCCCTCTGCCGACAAAAGGGAAAGCTCAGATGGAAGTAAGAATTGTTCACTGGCCATGAAAAGATTGGTTTGGTTTGTAACGTTGTCCTGTCTAAATGTAACAACCTGTGAGTATTCCCTCCACACATATGTGAAGTATTTGGTGAATATGTGTCTTCAGGTTCTCCTGGGTTTGTTAATAGCAGATGATTTAGCATTCTCACCATAGCAAAGACAGACAAAGAGAGAAACAGATGAATGGATAGATTGGAAAATAGACAGACAGGGAAGAAGAACTCTGAGAGCCAAGAGACTGGTGCCTGCAAGGTACAACAGAGAAGACGTTGCAGCACTCCAAAAGGCTCAATAAAATAAATATAATTTTCTTATTTATTCATGTTCAGTTCAATGTTTTAGTATAATACATGATGCATTTTCCCTGTTTGGCGTAGCTAGACAGGTAGAACCTTAAAGTTATGTAATACTAGAATATGTATGGTTAATAATGGTACCCAAGCTATAAGGTTTTTATCCCCATATCAAGCATGCATGTTATTGCTTTTGTTTTGTACTGTTTTATGCAGGTCTTTTTGTTTTATATTCAGGATCCAGTAGGGGGTACTCCTGTACTAATTTTTTCACCAAGAGACTGGAGCAATTATGCCTTGTGCCTGTCGTGTGCATAAAGAAGAGTCATCTGAATGAGAACAGATCCTGTTACCTTGATGAATCAGACCTGTCACTCAGGCCACAGGCTTCACAGTGATATTATTAGCACAAAGACATCCACTCAGCGCTTTTTTTCTGGAAAATGCTCCACCTTTCCTGCAGATAAAAGAAATAAAGGAATGAAGTTTATCTTTCACAGATGCCTTCATACATTGGCGCTTTCACACGTGTATATGCCTTCAGCATCTCCATTGTCAGTGTATTTGTGTCTCAGCTCCTTAATGACATCTATTAGTGGGTGAAGGGAGAGCGACCAGATTCACTTAGGAGAGGCACAAGTTTGTCAATCATAGTGATAGCTGGGAGAACAGGTTACAAAGCATTTGGATTTCACTTTTACAATAAATTTATTATATATGAACAAAAATATAACACCTCCATGTATGTAAGTCTGAAATTTATTATTACATTTTTGTTTTATACTGTATGTGGCATTTGTTTTCCCTGCATAATTTTAGATGCCGTCTGCAAAACCAGCTAAAGAGGAACAAACAAACTAAATACAAAATGTACAGAATAGTTCGAAACCACTTTTGAAATGCTGATGTGGTGGTGATGCCTGTGAAGGTGGGAACCTGATGAAATCGGGAACTTTGGGTGACCACGAAAATAAACTTCCAGATCTCAAAAAAGGTTATAAATACAAATATCGAAAATTACAAGAAAATGTAAAGTGATACTTATTAGAGATGAGCGAGTAGTATTCGATAGAAACCTTCCCTGCCTAGTTATTGGTGTACTCAGTCGAATACTACACAGTAAAAATTCAATGCCCCTCCCACCTTCTCTGGCACTTTTTACACCAATACCTATGCAGGGCAGTATTCCATCGAATACTACTCGCTCATCTCTAATACATATCTCTTGGTTTTCACTTTTTACATGTTATACATACAGTTGGTATAAATCATAGCAGATTTCCTATATACCAACAGATGGAAGATGCTAAACAGGTCATCCATAACAGGATGGGCCTCCTTACAAGTGACTTTATATCTTCTTTACATTGTTCCATAAGTAACATATTCATTATTATAAATATCATATCATCTTATTAATAGTACTTTATACATGACTATGGGAAACAATTAGAAATACAAATGTCTAAAGGATAGGACTGAAGAATAATGTCCTCTTTTGACCCCTGTGTGACACTTCTGACTAATGCTACATTGTACATCCAATCAATGACTGGCAACTAAGCAGCAACTTTATTTCTGCATAAGAAAGTTAATCATTTAATGCATTTCTAGTAAATTACTATTGTGGGGGGCTAATAATATCTTATGAAAAATTGTGTATAGAGGTGGGGGCTGAGATTGTTCTATCTGTCCATAGATGAGCAATTTGGAGACTTGCCAGACTGGTTATGTAAATACTATGCTCTGTGTATTGGGTGATGCTATCTTACAAAGGATGGGGACAGATCGTCTGGAACCAGGGGCATTGTTAGGAAAGGATCAAAGACCAAAGACCCTTTTAAAGATAAAGGGACAAGAGAAGGGTAATTAAGCTAATTGTCTCCAACAAGGATGTCTATTGTCTTTAGAATACCATGAGATAGACATCTAGGGTGTGTATTTGAGACATGTGCTGATGGCTGCCATTTTGATTGATACCATGCGGACACCATGCGGTCACTGACTCCATTTTAGAGTAGAGCTAGCCCTCAGGGGGGTGTGACCTCTCTCCAGTTTCTTATCCAATAGATATGCATCAGGGCTATTGTTAAAAACTTCTCCACCAATAGATGTTAGGCTAATTATACTAGCCAATCCTGTTTTGTCTATGCCATGTGATATATACTTTGTTCTAGCCACCATTAAACAGAACTCTTTTGATACACCACCATGTGTCTGTGTGATTCTCCAGGTCAAAGATCGGCTGTAGCCGATCTTGGCCTGTTAATTAATTTTCCTTTACAGACAGCATATCTCTGGGGTATTATGATTCCCCCAACACTATTAAAGCCAGCCATTAATGTAAACTCTAAATAGACATAGAAAACTTGCAGCAAACCTTACTAGTGTGTTCCAATGACTCATTGTACCTGCCAATCCTAAATATTATCAGACATTTTTCAATCATTTGAAAACCCTTTACAATGATGTCAAGCATTGATTAAATTGTTGATCTTCTAAGCCAAGACTTGTTTGGGTTACTTGAGAATCTGAAGTAGCAGCATGTGTTTTTAAATGGACAGACACAAAGACCTTTTTGCTATAGCAGTCTAGGGCTAAGGCCTCATGTTGTGGAATACAGCTAATGCTTTGTTCATACTTGCGCTCAGTGTCCGGTGTGTACATTCCGCCAGGATTCCATCTTTTGCCCCACCGAAACTGGACAGGGGACGGAAGCCCGGCGGTCAGCTTTAAAACCCAATGGGTTTGTAAAGGTGACCGCCAGTGTCCGCCTGCGGCCTGCCTGCAGGGAGACAGTTTTTTATTTTTAGCCGGACACAAAGTGCTTTTCACAGAAATTCCACACAATTTTCCTTTGTGGACTTTCTGTCCCTATTATACCTATATAGAAACTGCTAGCGTTTCCATAGGTATAAATTGACCTGCTGCGATTTACAAATAGGTGATGTTTTTTGAAATCACAGCAATTTTGCTGCAGATTTTTTTCTGCAATGAGTGTATGGGGTTAGCCAGGATCCCATCCACTTTTCAGGTACTGCGATATGTAGCGTGTTTTGCCATGGCGTTTCCACCACAGCTAAACACCACGTATATGCAATGTGGGGCCATATATACAAAGTTGGCTGAACCCACATATTCCAGCAGAACTAGCCGACTTCATTATGCATATTTGTGTTTAGGTATATAGGGGGTGTTGACCCTTTACTGAAAAAAAAAAATTGAACTCCGACATATTTGTTCATTTGTTCTCAGGAATTATATGCTTCCACCACTTTAAGGTCACCATGTAAGCCATTGCAATGTGTACTGCTCCCTGCACCGATAAGCATAACCTGTCTATAACTAGGATAGAATAAATAATTAATGACAGAAATTGAAATGGATAAAAGAACAGAAACATTGGATCAGGAATGGTTGAAGAAAAAGTGTAATGGACAGACAAGTATAATTTTATGTCTTCGAGTCACAGAGAATATTTACAAGGCATTTAACAACACAGTGTAGAACAAATACCATCTATTGGTTCTGTTGGTAGTGGTCTGAAGTTGCTTTGATTCTGATGAATTGGAAATTTGTATGGAGTAAAAGAGAGATTAAACAAGGAATGCTATGTTATCTAACATTAGATTTTATCTAACTTTATTAGTATATTTTTTAATTAAGAATAAAGAAATTGTCAATTTTACATCTAGCAAATCTATCTATCTATCTATCTATCTATCTATCTATCTATCTATCTGTCTTATATATACATATGTATATACTGTATGATTGTTAAAAAAAAAAAAAATGAATGTGCTCCTCTATTGTCTCTTCATTCTTTCCCCATAGCCTATAAATTTGTTGGGTTATTTTTTTATGGATATTTAATTAATTTAATTTGTCAAATTGTGTCTTAGTTCTGGCTTCCTAAAATAAAACTCCCAGCAGTCAACTCAATATCAGTCTATTATGGATTGTCAGTAGAATGAAATAGTAGAGCTTAGAATTACAGTGTTGTGTATAACAATACATTTTTAATGTAGATTAATATGAGGAGTAAGGTTAAATGTCTGTGAAGATAAGTAGTCTTCTATATGTTTACACAGTATGGAGTAGCTAGGATTTTGTCCTACTTTCTGCAAGAACTTTTCAATTTTTGAGTTTTTCTGGAGACTGCGCAATTGTAATTTGCATCATATTTATGAAATATTGTAAAATTCTTCATGTTTAACACTTCTGTAGAACAACGAGATTCTGACAATTATGTAACTACACCTATTCTCACCCACTTTTCAAAAGTGGAGTGAGCACCACAAAAAATGGAAAAACAAGAAAAAAGTAGCTTCACAAAAACCTAATAAAATTGCAATTTTTGACACATTTTGGCATTAGAATTTTGGAATGCAGGGCTAAATCACCCCGGTGTGGCATACATTTATAGCCTGCACTGTGTCATACATTTATGGTCTGTACACTTAGAGGGTGCCTACTATGATACACTGTAATAGCCAAAACCCTATTGCACTCTCTGGGATTAGGGAAATCTTACAAACTATCAGTTTCTACCACATTAAAAAAAGTGAGTGAATATGGCATGATAGATTTAGGAGGGTGCTTGCCAATGACCCGCAGTGAGAGCTGGAAGTGAGAGACACTCAGCACAAAAAATAAGGTAGAAAGGAATATATTCTACTACCCGCCCTTACTCATCCCAAAGGTTAAATACAATAGCAGCAGGACTAAGGAATAAACTGAAATGTAAATTTTAATGCTAGAATTAATTCTAGAATTAAAGAAAGTTTCACAAATAAGACACAGTTATAACTTAGAACCAAAAACACACCATATGAGCAGTCAGCAATAAAAAACTTAAGAATATACACAGTGAACTTATGAAAACCAACTCATCCCAAGATTCATTAGAACCTCAGATCTGTGAGAATATAAACTGGTCTTACTGGAGTTGAAGTGTCAACTTGAGTACCTGTCTCCCTCTAAAACTCATCTTGATATTGTGGCGAATTGCTCAGGTAGATGCTCGGTAGCAATGCAGGAAACAGGGACACAGAGACTGGGTTACACTCAAGTTCAGCGTTTATTTCACTTGAGCTGCATAAACTGCCTTTGCAAAGGCACAAACAATCAAAACAGAAGCTTTCTCGGCTGAGAACTAACTAAACATAAGAAGCTGCTCCCTGACTATACAGAAGCCTGGCTGCCAGACTCTCGCTCTGGAACAACGGGTGGCACAGTACCTGGTTTGTAGGATCTGTTTGGACAGGTCAGCTCTGTCAGTATGGTGCCACACTTCCTAGTCCTACACATAGACTATATCAGGCCTTAATTAGTCAGCTGACCTCCCAGGTGTGGGTTTTTACCATACACCCTTTAGGTGCCTGGCTGGAACATACCTGTCCTCCCACATCACACCCTTCACTCTCTCACAATATATAGGAGACAAATAACAGGACTCCTGTGGTGACCTGTGGTCAAGAACCCAGAACCCAGAACTTTTTACTCCTACATATTGGGCTGAATTTTGGATTTTAGATAGGTTCTCAGGAAGACACTTCAACTATGTTAAGATGGATTCATATTCTTACAGAACTGGTGGTCTAATGAGTCTTGGGATGTGTCAAGTAATAAGTACATTTATGAAAAAATAGAATAGAATTTTTAAATCTAACATTAAGCAAACAATACATGGTCATTATTTTTATTTTTCCATAATCTACGATTAATTCAGATCCGTTAAATTTAATAGAGCTGTTCAGGAAATGTCTCAGCTCAGTAACAGTGTCAATAAATAGATGCTATTGATTGTCAATTAGGTGCCATTGATGCAATGCATTTAGCTGCTGAGTCAGAACTGAACCCATATATAGAAGCTAGGCTTAATAATATTGAAAACCTCTTCTACGGAGATCATCATTTAGTATCCTTGACATGTCTTCATGGTAAAAGTTTTACCATGAAGACATAATCACAGAAAAATACCCAACAATAAAGAGAAATATATAAGTTAGTGGCTTTGGACATCGCAGTAACAACCTAAGAAATAAAGATTAGGGGGAGGTAAATATATATTTGTGTTGACTCTGGTTGTGGCTAAGCTTTGTGATCATCCCCATTAGGCTCTGGTGACAGTCAGAGATGTCAAGCTTGAACAAAGTTTCATATAAAACTTCATCAGATATAAATATCCTTGTCCAATCAATAAGCACAATGCTAAATTTTTCACAGGTTATTCTACAGTGTGAACTACAACATGAACTTCAATACTTCTTTATTAAAGGGGTATTCCCATAACCCTTGTTCACCAACCTGCAGGCTCTGTGCTCTCTTCACTTCCTGGTTTTCTGGCACATTGGCCGGCGGGGTTTCACTTGCTCTGCTATCTGCTATGTTTGCAGTCAGTAATGAGGGATTGGTTGTACATGCATTACCACAGTATGAAACTGATGTAGAAGCTGATGTAGCAGAGCTGGATTTGAGTCAGTTTGCATTACATACTGAGGTAACAGACTCCTTATCTCAGCCCTTATCAGCCAAATTCAATTAAACCGGCTGACAAGTGGAAGAACTGAGTTCAGAAATGCTGGAGCTCTCACCTCCCCCTCCCCTATCTGAGAAGCTCCATTACTTGTTAGATATAAACAGACACGAGCTGCTCCCAGCACTCAGCCCCTCCCTCCCCCCTGAGAGCAGGCAGCTACGTCACTTGGGAACTGAACAGATAAGCCCAGTGGCCATAGAAACAGAGTGTAAACAATGAAGTGAATAAATTAAGATAGCGGCCAAACAAAGCAGTTTTGATAAAGCAATGTATTTAGGAAATTTAGTCTTAAATCCACATAAACTAGCAGTATAGATAGGATCCTTGTTATGGGACATCCCCTTTAAGGAGTGAAAATATTAGGGCTTCTAGAACTTCAAATGTAACTCCCATTGTATTGTCATTTTCTTTTTGCTATTTTGTCAAGTTAGAGGTGTGTGTGCGTCACTATTTATATGATATACTTAATTAGCCTATCTAAGGCTCGGTTCACATCTGCGTTCGGCATTCTGTTTGGGGGTCCGCTTGGGGTCCCCCTGGTCAGAAACCTCTATACATAGAAAAGCAGTTACTTGGAAAAACACTTTGGACCCCAAAGACTATAATGGGGTCCATGTGATTTCTGTTTAGTTTCCACACGAAAGATAGGGAGAGAAAAGTGCTGATATTAGCAACAGACACTATCTGATCCATCAAAAATCTGTTAAAAATTCCATTGAATGCCAAGCGTCCATTTTATTTTGACATTGAAGTCTATGGGTAACAGACTTAAAAAGGACAGTAACTGATAGTCATGGTCCATCAGTTAATGTCCATTATATTGTGTCCATTTCTTTCTGCGCATGCTCAGATAGCAGAAACAAAAAAAGGTATAAACTGAAAGTATAAAAACAAACAACATCTGATACTAATTGATGCTTACTGATGCTAATATGTCTGGTTTTTTAACTGATCCATTGAATTGGTCCATTTAAAAAAACAGACACATTAACATCAGTTAGTGTCCATTAATGTCTATTATGATTGGTGTCCGTTTTTTTTTTTTTTTTTAATGAACACTATCATAATGGATAGCCAAAGGTAGTGTGAACCCAGCCTTAGAAAAAAGAATCTGGCATCACATGAAAGCTGAGATTATCTTTATATGCTGCCAAGACTGTTGTATTAGCTATAAAATAACCTGAAATATTACTGGTTAAAAACACAGGAATTTGAGCGCTATATGCAGCAGTTCATATTCATGTGTTTTCAATTATTTTTATGATACTTAATGCTGCAATCTTGGAATCTCAGGTTTCATGTGATACCAGGTAGGTATAAAATTGGAGTTGCAGCCATTTGAAGTGACCACCCCCCTTTTGCAAATGCTTCACCTCTACATACTGCATTGAGTACAGGTGTATCGGACAGACTGGAATCTGCCTCAGACTCTGGCTCCAAAAAATGCCTCCTATTGATTTCAATGGTGAGCTGTTCACTTCTTTTTTTACACTAGCGGTTTTGTGCCGCTCGTGGAAAAAAGAAGCAACCTGCCCTTTCTTGCGGTGCGACACTCCATCCTGACTAGGCCCATTCATTTGGGCCTAATCCAGATTGGCATCCAGTCGTGGCTAGACGTTTTTTGGACCATATTCTGAGGTGGCCTCCGTGTCAAAATCTGGTCCACAACCCCCCGTGTGAACGTACCCAAAAATGGACACAAGAGCCCCTAGAGGGCTGGATTTTAGGACCAATCTGATGTATCTGTATTGACAGTTCAATGTATTTCATTTAGGATGTGGCTTATCACTTGGTAATTGTTGTATCCCCTTCCGTCTGGTGTATAACATGCGCCATAAAGAGAGGCTGAATAGCATTTCCCCTTCCTCAGGTATGTATGTGGACTTACTGTGTAAAAAATAGTTATGATTAAGAACCCTTGACTGGGTTTGAAGCAGTTTTCTGTATATTATGGATGTTTACCCCACTTTGTTTTTAATGTAATACTTCAATACAGTTTGGCTATTTTTACAAGATGACAGTGTTAGAGTTATCCCTATTGTTACTACTGGTGATTCCTCCTTCTCCGTGCCCTGAGAGACAAATATTTTCTGTTATTCAGGATGTAGCAATGTATTACTGTTTGAAAATAGGTTTATTCATTTTACAACTTAAACTTGTTTTTACATTTCCTCACATTTGCAGAAAATAATACATTTAATCTAAGACTATATATATGTTTTTATATTAAATGGCAACATTTTATTATAACAAACATTTGGAACATCCATTGATTCCTCAAGACAATCTAATAGACTAATGAATTGATAGCTAATACTCATAATGGCTTTCCTAGGGCCTTAAGGGGCTTCTCATAGTTCTGTATAAGTGCTTGCTGCTTTTGCATCCCATTTTCTATTCCTAAAGAGATAGTGAAGAATGGAATTACTGCACATTTAAAGTGATCCACATATTTTCCTACATGTCCTCCCAGACCATGATTTTTATGGAGTTGGTTTCCTCTAATTAAACATTACATTCTTTGCTAGATCAGTGGCATTGTGCAACCAGTAGTATGTTTAATGGCACTTAACACAATAGGTGGTATGCTCTCAGAGGGGAAGAGTACCAAGAGTTTGAAGAAAATGTCATGCCAATATCTAGAAATTGGAATGTTTAAAAAAAAAAAAATTCAACTGAAAAATTAAGTTCTTTGTGATCTAACAAAGAAGTGGCCATGTGAGATCCATATCAAATTTTACTTGGATTTTTTTCTTCCATACAAATTTGACTGAACAAAAAGTAACATTGTTTCTAGTGGTAAATTCCTCCCTATAGACTGAGTCTGAAGGATCCTTAGCATAGAGCCCTTGACAGACTAAATGGAGTTGGGGGTCATACGCTGATAAAAAAAAAAAATACTAATTCAGTGACCAATACATTATAAAATGGGAAATAAAAAAATGCTTACATAAGCGGGTATATTATCTATAGGCCTTTACATTGTAACTAATGCCATATAAATCTAATTCTTATTCTCTCATTAAGACATGTCTCTTTTGATATCTCTGGTGGACATGAATTTCTTTTATCAGACTATGGACCGTATATCACATGACCATGGACTGATTATTATCCACTGGAAGTAGACACAATAAATGTCAGCAAGCAGAGATATAGAAAACTGAAGACCTGATGCAGAAATTATATTGGAAAATTGTAGAACTTTTTATTATACAAACAATAACACTTGTCTCTTTATATCAGTCTGAAACTAGACAACCAATTTTGGCTTATGTTGGGGGAATTAAAGGTTTGAGCATGTTGAATTTTGAAATTATAATCCTTTGTTTTCAAGAGACAGTCTTACTCTGTTTCCCAATTCAAGACTCATGTACTCTTAGTTGAATACAATGTTCATGTTTATGGAAAAATTGGGAGTAATAGCTTTCAGCCAAATGAGCATTCAACTGACAGCTATTTAAAGGGGTATTCCCATGTCCCTTGTTCACCAGTCTTAGCTGCTGTAAAGACTTCTTTCTTCCTGGTTTTCGACGTCAATTGGTGGGTGGGGTTTCATATGCAAAGCCACACTGTCCAACTACCTCCAGTTTAGCTCCGCCTCCAAATTAGTGTGTAGCTCTGCCCACCACATAGCGTGATCCTATGGGACAACTGAAGGGCCTGTGATGTCATCAAAGGTCCTATAACACTTGGATTTAGCTTGTTCTATATAGAGTCGGCTAAATCCTAGTAAGCAGAGGGACCAGGTCCTTCTGCCCACTAGCTTTTAGCCTGCTCTATATAAGAAAGCTAAATCCTAGTGAACAGAGGGACCAGGTCCTTTCACCCACTAGGATTTAGACTGTTTTATATAAGAAAGCATCACTCATTTCCCCCCTCCTTTATCTGAGAGCAGGAAGCTAGGTCACATGTGTGGTGAAGACACAGTAACAGCTACAGACACAGGCTCACTCCCATGCACTTAGCCCCTCCTCCCTCCCCCCTGAGAGCAGGCAGCTACGTCACTTGGAAAATGAGCAGATAATCCCAAGGGCCATAGAAATGCTGTGTCAACAATTAAGTGAATAAATTAAGATAGTGGACAAACAAAGCAGTTTTGCTGAAGCAGTGTATTTAGGAAAAGTCTTAAATCCACATTAACAAGCAGTATAGATAAGATCCTTGTGATGGGACAACCCCTTTAATGTGTATGACTACCTTTTTGGCTCAAAAACTTGCAGTTTCTACTATCAGATACAGATTTGTCCTTTATTTTATAAACTTTGTTATTCCTTATATTTTTCAGATGTCATTAACACACTCTACAGTCAAGGTAGCAATAATGATCATCAGACAAAAATGAAATTGCTGGAGCCTTAGTTGTAGCTAGCCTTACACTTCCAGATGTCAGTAATACACTCTATAGTCAAGGTAGCAATGATGATCATCAAACAAAGATTTCTAAGCCAGACAATTCAGTGTTCAGGGACATTGGATAGACTTCAGATCAATAGGCATAACGGATATACCCCTCTGTAAATTTGCATGTATATTTCAAAAGGAAACACAAAGATAAGACAATTTAAAATTTAATGCGACAGATCCATATTTCCACCTACATATGCCATTGTGGAACATTCAAGAGATCCCCTACAAAAAATGCATCCCTATGATTTCAGCAGACTCCATCAATCTTACCTAATATTTATGGCCAGATCAAAGGGTTGTCTGGTTGAGAAAGTCAGAGTTTAAAGGGGCTCTATCACTGGGAAAAGTCATTTTTAACTAATCACATCCTTGCATAGCCTTTAGAAAGTCTATTCCACACCTACCTTTAGTATGTAGATTGCCTCAGTGGTTTCTGAATAAGTCCATTTTTATTCATATGCTAAATAGACTGGTGCACGATAGATGGTGCACACCTCTCCTGTTGATTCCTATGGGAGACTGCTGCTGCTGCTGCTGATGATGACTCAGCTTCCTGTTTGCCTCTCACACATAGGAGATAATAGGAGAAAGGAGGCTGCTGGGAACTTCCTGAGCTGGCTGGAATCTCATTAGCATATGAATAAAAACAGACTTATTCAGAAACCACTGAGGCAATCTACATACTAAAGGTAGGTGGGAATAGACTTTCTAAAGCCTATGCAAGCATGTGTTTAGATAAAAATGACTTTTCCCAGTGATAGAGCCCCTTTAAATATTCTATCAAGTTTTGTAAGCTAAAAGAGCAGGTTCCCTTAAACCATTAGACACAACAATGAGTGTCTACAAAGATGTATAGGGTCTGGGGGATGCACAAATATTGATTCCAAAGGAAAATGTGTAATAGTTCATTTCCCTTGAGATGGAGCTATACTGAGATTGATAACTAGCTATACAGATTATGGATGATTCCTGGGGGACCCAGATATCATTTATTTGTGATCATCTTATTATAGGAACCCTTGAAACAAGCAACCCCTCAAAGTCTTTTAAAGTCATTATAGATCATTCCAGGCCTTTAGACAAAGAGTGAGTGCATGTCAGTTTTACTTGACGGCCATGAAAAACACACCGTCAAAAAAAATTGGCATCTGAATAGACACATTATATGCAATTTGTTGTCAAAATGGACATATAAATAATCCCTAAGATTACTTCACTGGATAATATTTGACTTTCAGAATAATATACTGTATTTATTATCTTTTTCTAAATGAAGTGAATTGGGGGGCACATGCAAAGGTTATTTGAATAAAAGAAAGGAGAAAAAATAGACCATTGACACTATCAAAGCGAATTTCATCTACTAAAATTGAAAACTTCTCTAATATTAGTTTGACAAATATATTATGATTTTGTTAGAGGGAATTTAATAAATGAGCACTTAACATTTCATAACCAGCCAATATCTGAGTGTCCGATGCTCATGCACAATGTGACTGATTATGTAGTGCATACTGCTGACAGGCAATTTACTGCCAGGATTATACAACCAGCATCGCAAAATCAGATGTCTACAAAAGTTTGTACTTACTGACCAAGATTTTAAGTGGTTATTGTCATTAACAATCATAGGGCTCTTACTATAGACTGAAAGCCCAAAGACCAACTAATCGAACATTCTGAGCAGCTGTAAGGCTTCCCTTTGCTTGTGGTTTATCCCAGCACAGTTGTGTAAATTATATTATTATTATTAGTATTAGTAGTAGTAATAATAATAATAAAAATAGTTGCTGTTGTTGTTGTTGTTGGTAGTAGTACCCCCGACTTCTAATGTGAATCCATTATAAAAAAAAACTAACTAAAAGAATATTCTATAGTTTATCATACTAAGGAAAAGAAGTAGTACTTTAAGAAAATAATGATATAGTACAATTAAATATGGAGCAACAGTGAAATCCTGTGTGTTTGGATGTTTGTGTGTTTGGATGTTTGTGTGTTTGGATGTTTGGATGTTTGTTCCACTTTCACTCCGCAACGCCTGAATGGATTTCAATGAAATTTCGCACATACCTAGAATGGCACCCAGAAAAGAACATAGGCACCTCATAATCCCCGTATGTTGCCGGTTTGGCCATCTGCGAGCACCAAATTCACAGTCCGTGTAGGCTGCAGGACCTGAGCTGACGTCACCACGTCAGGCGTGGGGATCTGACTGGACCAGGCCACTGCAGGGGCGGAGCTATAGACCTTCAATCCGGCCGCACTCTGACATGAGGAACATGGCGTTCTGCATGCTGGCAACCGAGAGCTGCACATGCTGGCATCGCTGGAGCCCGACGTGCAGCGTGGACTGGTGAGTCTGCCGGGGCCCCAGGGGTGCGGAAGGGGTAGACGTAACTGTGACGAACTCCCGCAACTACCTGTGCTGCGTACTGTGCATGGCTGCAGCAGCAGCGCAGCTTGGCCTACTAACCCTCTGCACCCCAGTAACCTCGGCACACTGGGAGCCCGGAGTGGGGTGAGCCCGAGGTTGCAGGTTCGGGTGGGGGGCTTGTTTAGGGAGGGCAAAAACGGGGCACAGGGTGGGGGTGTGTGTGTAGGGGGCCCGGGGTGGTGTGGCAAGGGGGGGAGGGGCCCTGGGGTCAGAGGGAGGGAGTGAGGGAATGGAGGAGCGCTTAGGGAAAAAAGTTGGGGGGCCAGGGGCGAGAGGAGAGGAAGTGGGCTGGAGGGGAACAAGGTGGGGGTTCATGGACGCACTGGGGTTGGATGGGCCCACTGCGCCCACAAGGCAGAGGCGGGGGGCCGGGGTGGAACTGCAGCTGGGGCACGCAGGGGGTGAGGGGGCCGTGGACGAAGTCACGAGTATAACTAGTAATTAAATAAAACATAACTTTTAATACCATAGCTAAAATACTAAAAATGACTTATAAAGTGCAGTGTGAACACAAGTTGGATATCTACAAAGTAAATCAGCACTATATTTCCAAATGACCTCCCAAATGAATATGTATAGGTTGAGAGATAAGTATGCCCATTAAATAGATTTTTTCTGTATCCCGCCCTCAGAAATCTATAATTCCTGTATCTCTGTGAAACTGTTATTTGTGGAGCTCAGCGAAGAGGGCCCAGCAGGCCAGCATCCATTGCGTAGCAACAGGAAACTTAGGATCCGGTAGGGAAATGGCCACATGACGCACTTGGCAATGAAACAGACAATCGCGTCCTAACAAGCATTACCATGTATGCGGTGTCCATCCCTTATGTGTGCTTTTTAATTGCAAGACAGGAGAGGCACATAAATGTATAGAAAAACACATCCTGTGACAAAAGAGGGCAGACATGCTCTTAGATGTGAAATGTCAGTATGGGGGGAATCCAACCTAATAATTGAGTGATGCAGCGAGATTCTCAGCATCTTTGAGACCACTCCTGTAACACTGAAATGAGTGGAAGACACCAGTAAGCTATGGCTCCATCATAGATGGAGGGATGCTCAAAATGGGCAGATCTTTCCAGGTTGGTGTGACCAGAACAGGAGAATTTAAGGTGGGAATTTACAAACCAAAGCGTCCATCAGATGTGACCATTGCTGCCCCTCATAGAAAGCAGTCTTAGATGGTCCAACCACTGACCACTCTGAATTTCGTAACAGATCGGATCTCACCGCTGTGAATCCAATTGTAAATATTCCCTGAGGAATAGCATCTATGCCCTAGGGAACAGGTCAGAAAAAGGGAAAACACAGTGTAAGACCCAAGGGTCAGAATGGGTAATGCCCTTGTAAGGGTGGGAGCTAACAGGGAGACCTGAGATAGCATGCAGGTAAAGGTAAGGGACAGATATAACCCTGATGCATGTGAATCCTGATGCATGTGAACCGACACCTTGAGATTATTTGGTACCTGAGAACCTTGAAGTATACCATGGATCAAACATCTTAGGGTTATGCATCTAGATACAAAAGGCCTGGTAAGACCTATTTATATCCAGTATACTTTAATAGTGGCACTTGAAGTAAAGGTTGCTCAGTGGGTCCTCCAATAGGGTCCCAACCATAGTATATAAAAATGAAGAATTAAAGTACCCCTTTGCATGAAAATTGTAGTCTAAGGGCTAGTTCACACATAAAAACCACCTGGCTTACTTTGGTCCCGAAAAAAAAATGCTTGAGGCATTTTTTTGAGTGTTTTCTGGAGCAGTTTTTGGTAAAAACTGCTTCAGAAAACGCCAGGCGGTTTTCCCTTCCCCTAAAGTGAATGGACTGTAAAAAAAACGCTAGTCATTTTTGGTCGGGGTTATTTGCAAAATACACTGCCACACATTATGTATGACACCAGACACATACCCTATGCAGTGTATAGGGATACTATAAGATCTGCTTTTCCAGTGTACAATTATAGCTGGTGACAGGCACTTCTGTTATAATTGCTTAAATAGTTGTAAATACAATAGGGAAATTCTAAGCTCAGGTTCTCTCTTTATGTATCAGAGCTCAGATTGTATATAACTTGAACCAGCAAGTAGTGGACCAACCCGATTCAGGCCGGAATTCAGACCAGAAGGATAACACTCACCCAAACAATTTCAGGAATTCTTTTTTTATTGATAATAAAACATGGCACAACATTTCGAACACAAAGTGGTCCTTTATCAAGTGCACAATCACTGGCCTGGATGGCTCTAAACTAGGCAGATCTGGTCCATTCATGGATTACATGGACAACCATTCATTTTAATGGCCAATACATAATATTAAATGAAATCAGATTCCCTTTTGTGGTTTATCTCTTCTATAGCAGTTTATTGTTGGAGACCTCTCATTACTAAGATGTTGTCTCTGCGAGACAAACCCTTTCAGAGATCTTTATGGCCAAGCCACCAATGCACATTTTTTTGCTACTATAGCTAAAACGCTAACATACCAGTACCAAAGGTATTCTCCGTATTGAGTGAATGGCAAGTCTATGGGTCTATGTGTTTACATACAGAGATAATAGGGCTTTATCAGCAAACTGCAATTAGCTGAACTGCAGAGCTGTAGAAAATATTGAAAAAAGTGAGTGATGTCACTGTGACGTGAGCAGGCACTCATATTTCATAGGTCAAAAAGGTTCAATGTACTATGAAATGAATGTAATGTGAGTCTAGTGTAAAGTAATTGTGTATTGTAGTTCTGATCAGAGTAAGACATACTTCATTCACGACTTTGTCAAGTGTCTTCCTCCATTTCTCTAACAAATTCCATTTACAATTGACAGAAAATTAAGTTGAAGCTTCTTGTCACTAAAATAAAAGGAGTTAAAAATATTGGAAAGAGAGATCACAATCTATGATAGTATTTAAACTGTGTATTAAAAATCCTGAGTGCCGTAGTAAATAGTTAAACTCTGCGGGATTACAAGGGGTAGATGCTCAATATAACTTTATTGTATCTAGCACTAGATATCATTATTTCAGCACAGAGGTATAAAAATTCATTGTTGAAAGAGTTTCATTTGATGAAATTTTCATGTCATCTGGCCTTGCAGTATCAAGCCTGCAGACTCAGCAAGTAACCTTGTAGCGGGCATCATTATGCATACAGTAGAAATATTCATGGCAATGGAAGAAGGCTCAGACCATGAAGAATCTCAGTGTTAGCTAAGACTGGCAGGATGGCTATGGTGCAAGATAGGGATTTAATAAATGAGGAAAACTAATATAGAAGAACTTCAATTATCTGAGATTTCATCACAAAGATTACGTATTCAGAATCAGGATTTTACATTATAGATATGTTATGCTATACAAGTAGATGTAACATAAATCTAGTAAAGAAATTGGTGGAATGTCTTATTATAATACAGACTTAAAGGAAATCCCTCACAAATTCCAGTCCAATCTACATGCACCATATTTTGGAATAAAATGAGCAGAGCAGATTATTATTGATAGTGTTACGCAGCACTTTTTGATCAATTCTATGGCGGTTCTAAATACTGCTGAATGGATCCTTGTGCTGAAGATAGATGCAGTTCTCAGAGGTGGGGCCTGCATCTATCAGGTAATTCAGACTAATCCTGTTGATATACCATAAATGTCTGAGATGGGTATACCCCTTTACTATGTTAATCTATGACAGTGATGATCTAGTGCAGGGATAGTTAGTATCCCTAATAGTGTAGGACAACAGAATGATTGATGTCAATATTTCTAGTGGCCTAGGGCAAGTAAAGGGTCTGTTACCTCTCCATGCTTCAAGATTGTTCATGTAAAAGGAAATAGAACAATCATGATTTAGCTTCTTGAGTCTCTAATCATAGAGATCGGTGTAGGTAGGGAATAAAGAGAACTGTGTAGCTGTATTTGAAAATAGCACTTTATGAGGGAGCAGATTTTGTCTGAGCAATATCAAACTAATGACAGCACCTTGTAGGGCTGTGTCTACACTTTTCAAAGATGTCTTTCTTATTCTGCTTTGCAGTTCCATTTTCATGACAATCAGTATTTTATTCTTATGCAAATTAGGTGAAAAGGGATTTTATGTGCATTCCTTCTTCTTCTGGAGCTTCACACTCTGCTCTAGAAAACCACCCTTAACTACCACCCAGCATTCCCCCTCATTGCTTGAATGACATCTTTTACTTTTTCACACTTTTTCTGCATTTAGGGGAGATTAACCAGATTGGAGTGTGAAGCCCTGCAGGAGAAAAAAAAGCCCTTTTTAGCTAATATTCTTAAGAATAAAATGCTTTTCATGACAGTGGAGCCATCATTCAATGGCTGCTACTTCACTGATTCTGGTGCAGTTAGAATTTTATCTCTAGTACTCAGCATTCCCAAGCAATCCTTTCTGTTACTTTCAGCACAATTATGCTCTCTGCTGTTAGGTGGGCAGTCCTGGGCTTTCTGCTCCACACAAGGACCTCTCTCCTGGCACTAGAGAGCTGACTGTACTTAGAGTAAAAGAAGTGACTGCACGGGAATGGTGAAGGCTAGCAAAAAAATGACAACTTCTCTGTAATTGGTGTATCAGTACTTATTGAAGGCTGCAAAGAGTTGGAGCAAGTGGAGGTGGTGAAAAGTTCTCTATAAAGGAAAACAATATTGTAAAAAAAAAAGCCTCACAAACAAGACAATTCTTTAACTTATTCACATAGCTCAAGCTGTAGATGGGATATTTGTTTAATTTCCTGTAATGGCTTTTACTGCTTTCATATGATAGTCTGTTTAGTCTGTGAAAAATATGCAGTAGCCATGTACATGTGGTTATTTTGGAGTCCCACACAATTCTATACTAAGAAGCCACCCTGGATTCCCATAGAAACAATGGGGCAGATTTAAAACTGTCTGAAAGAAAAAGTTGTCCATACAAACCTTAAACAGCACAACTTTCATTTTTCAAAAACACTATAGAAAATGAAAGTTGTGCTGTGATTGATTTCTATGGGCAACTAATGCAGTTCTTCTTTACAACAGTTTCATAAGTCTGCCCAAATGTTTTTGAATCAGGTTTAAGGAGGACCTTTCACCACCTCCAAGAAGTCCAGCTGTTTACATCAATTAATAGGTGCTTCACTGAATCCGGTACAGATGGAATTTTTCCTCTAGCTCGCAATGTTCCTGAGCAATCAATGCTGAAAATTTTGGCGCTATACAGGCTCAGTACTATCACAAGGGTATTGTCAGGCAGAAGTATTCAACGGGTGTGAGTCTGAGTTCTGACGCTGCCCTTCTGACATTATGGAACTTAAATAGCATTTCAGGCACTAAGAAAACTAACTGCACTTGGAAACAGTTGCTCAGGAACAGTGCAGATGCTATGAACTCAAATTGGTGGAGATAGTGAAAGGTCCTCTGTATATCTGTATTTCTACATATATTCCATCTCAGGGTAAGGAAAAACACTTTAACCACTTCAGTACCGGGCCAATTTGTGGTCCAGGACCAGACACATTTTAGGCTTATTTTGTATGTGCAGTTTTGAGGTCTGTAAAATTTTTCTCGTATGTCTCAGTCAACTAATTTTTGCATCTTTTTTCGGGGACACAGGGCTTTATTTTTATGTTATTTTTATTTTCAAATGTGTTTTCATTTTTTTTATATCCAGGAAAATATAAACAAAATAGGAGGGAAATTGTGTCTGGTTTTCAATTTATTTATTTTTTTTATTTAATAACACAAAGTGTCACTGAAAAACTTTATAATATAGTTTTTCCTCTCCGTTACGGTAATTTTTAATTTGTATCATCGGGGGTGGGGCTATAACCTTTAATAACAGCATTTTATTAGCGTATTATTTATTCATTTTTTATTATTATTTTATTTACATTTTTAAA